>NW_015090880.1:12770324-12846895 GCF_001431845.1 Calidris pugnax
AAAAAAAAAAAAAAAAAAAAACTCAGCTAAAAAACTCAGCTGCTTTCCTTTGAATGGTGACTGACATTACATTGGGGCTCTCATGCTGCTTTGGGGGAGATTGCCCAACAGCAATGTGAGAGCATTAAACTGCTGCCTTTACACGGGGGCAGGCTCTGCTCTGGGGGGTAAGGCAGGAGCTGATACAGGGCTGATGACAGTGGGGGTCAGCAGAGAGGGCTGACAGCAGGTTTGCAACAGACAGATGCCCTCTCCATGCTGGAGCCATGCAACGGCTGATTCAGCACGTTAAAGAAATGCCTTAAACTCAGCCCGTTATCTGCACATATTGTTCCTGGTGCAATGTCACACAGGGATATGGTAGTTCTGTGACATTCTCTCACTTGAAGCTAAACCAGGCCTGGCGTACACCTTTCACTAAACAGCAAGTAGCAGAGTTGGCCAAAGCCAGAGGGTGTCCCAAGAGCCATGCACAGTGTGACCATGCCAGCCTTCACCCTGCTCTTCACCTCCTGCTGGCGTGCTCACCTTCACCCACGTCCTGTGGCATGTGCCCCCACAGCCCATCTCTCTCGGGATAAGAGAAGTGTTGACTGCAAATGTGGACTGACATACCAGAGAGCAGTGGCAGGTGGGAAATGGATATATTACATCCCAAGATGATGCATCTTCCCATTCAAATCAACTCACCAGCGCAGATAGCCCCAATTTGCAGTGAGCAGCATTTAGATGGGGGATTTTATTCAGACAGCATCTGAAACTTATTTTTTCTTGCATTTAATTTTAATTAATTGTGCTGCCAATGGTGAGCTAAAACAGCCTCTGTTTTTAATTTTTTCTCCCCAGAGTGGATGTCCTTAAACTCCTTCCTATAATGATATGGTTGTAGCTTGCAAAAAGCCAGTCTGGATTTATTATTCTGCTTCTTCCCTTGTCCCTTCTAATCCTAGAGAGAACATTGCAATGACTGCTGGTTAGAAAATTAGTTAAGTGAACTGTATACTGTATTCTCTTTCTGTATCGCTCCTTATTAGGGAGAAAAGATAATATAGTTGCCTCTCTCCCCTCCGCTCACCCTGCATTTCATCTAGAGCTCATGTAGGGAGCATTTCAACTAACTCCTGCAGCCTGCTTGCAAAATGATGCACATCTCAAAGCCCTTAGGATAACTCCCAACTTCTGGTGCAAAGCGCAGAAAGTAGTATTGTATGTGCCTAGAAAGGTGCTGGTGAGATTTGCTACTGATGCACGGGTGCTAAAGAAACAAGTCTCTCAGGGTCACTTCTGCACTTAGATGAGCAGTAGTCTATCACCTGTCTCATATCAGAGTGCTGCCTCTGCAAGCAGTTGGAATTTCACGTGTTTGCAACACAGCACCATAGTTTCCCTTTGGGTCCTTGTGGTTGGGACTCTTCCAACTAAATGTCCTCGATTTGGTGGTTGCCAAAGCAGAATAGTGCCAAGGCAGGGAGCTGACCCACGTAGACAATCCGTGTATTCAAGAAACACATGAAGAATATATGCTGTTGCCTTCAGCCTGGCAGCGTGATTTCTTGTCATCAGGGGAGCGCCCACCATGGAGGCCTCCTCCTCCAGGTGGTCCATGCATCATGTTTGGAGATCAAAAACATGGGAGGACTGCAAATAGGGGCATGTACAAGGTAGCTGACCTCTTTAGCAAAGTATAGACAAGACACCCAATAGCCCGGTTAAAAATATTGTCAAAATTAAACTGAGTCTGTAGCAGATAGAAAGCCAGAAATATCCTTGTAAAACGTTATTGCTATACAGTTAATAGTGGATTTTGCTTGTCCATATGGACCAGTTAAAGGAAGGAATTTTCCTGAACTGAGTAAATTTACTGCACAGAAGCCATTTTAAAAGAATATCTGACAAAGGGATAGATGAGCCTGTTATGAGAATAAACTCCCAGAGAACTAAAAGGACAGCCCCAAGGAAGGCCAACGTGGTAAGAATGGAGAGCTATTAAATGAAGATACTCTTTGTGCTCCAAATCCAAATATATCTCATGCAAGAGAAGAGCTTTCTAAAACAAATCCCTGTGACAGATGAAGGATTTAGGCACAGCCAGGTTGTCTGTTTAATGAATTCCCAACATTTACCCCATCAAGGGAGGAGGACCCAAACACCGCTGTTCAGAACCTTTCTTGTGTGGATTAGAGCAGCCACAAATGACAGAAGACTAATTTTTTCTTGTTGCCCTCCTTCACAGCTCATCTGTCCTACTTTTTACTTTTAAAGGAATGAGTAATTCAGAAAAACCTCCAATATTTATGGATGCTCTGGTTCTTTTAGGCTCACTGACTATATGTGAGCCATGAGCCTAATTACATATTTTAGGCACATATGTAATTCTTTGAATGTGTGAGGAAAACCTTGACTTGGAAGCGAGGAAGATGGCCCAAAATGAAGTCATACGCCCTTTCTTGTACCAGGCCACATCCTATCCTGCAGGGACCTTTTCATCTGGAAATCCAACCCCTTTCTGGTTCACTCCTGTGCTAAGCCTGGCCTGCTGACAGGAGCTTTATGAACTGGTGGAAAAAAGGCGGCTTATTGGATTATCTGGTACACCAAGGGAAAAAAAAAAAGTACAGATCAGTCCAAGAGGGTGCCATTTGGGTTGCACAGGGTCTCGGCCACCTTTCAGGAGCTAACAAGCTGAAATGCCATGTGCAATGCAATTTTCAGTCATTTCTTTCTTTGATTTTGTTGTGAAAGTGGATATTGAAGCACTGCACGTGGAGCATTTCACAGCTGACCTCTGCTCACGATAAATACCCGGCCTGGTGGCTAACCCCAAACACTTTGTAAAGAACAAGAGTCAGAGGCATTTCTTTAGGTTTTATTTAATGAACTGATCCACCTGGGAGTTGATAGAGAAGCCCTTTTATCTTAACACAAAATTGAAGCCCTCTATGCCTCTGTCTCTAGAAGCAGCCATGAGATGATGATGCTTGTTTGTACCCAGCCTTGCTCCCTGAGCTGTCCCTCTGGCCTGGCTGTGCAAAAGGCACTCCAAAGAGAGTGATGTGGCCTGACAGCCATAAGAAACACTGAAGTCCCAAAAGAAAAACTCTCTGTGTGTACCCAGACTTCCACAACAATTTCCTGTACAAATAGGTGCCCTCCAGCTCATCACCCTGCAGCCGTGGCAGGCTGACATCCCACCACAAGTGGCTTCCCCAGGAGCTGATAGGAACAAATGATGATCTTACTTCTTGCTGGATACCAAATTCACACCTTCCAGGGGCCACTCCTCATGCAGTGACCACCTGGAAGGAGACAAACTGCTCCAGAAGGTTTCCCTTAGCTCCTGTGTCCTGTAAGCTCTCTGCAAACCTCTTTGATAGATGCCTATGTCTTAACTGGTTTTAAATGCCTATTTTTGGCACCTGAGTCTGCCCCCAAGAATCAATGGTGAATAAATGAGTCTCCCCTTAGGATTCACAGAGGCAAAATACATTGGGGAACCTACTGGGCTAAATCCAAATCCAGCTCAGGTTTGCCTTAGCAAATCTAAGCTGCCTGTCTTCATCCTTGACCTTGTTTCCTTTCCCTGGGCACATAGCAATCCTCTTTCCCGGGCTGAATAGCGCAAGAGATGCCAGGACTAGGTGTTAGCAACCATCCAAGTGAAGAGTTACTTTAAATCCAGACTGACTTTCTGACTTCTCCTCCTGTTCTCCTGAGCCACCAGCTATGGAAATTTTTCATCTCTGATAAAGCAGATTAGCTACTGGAAATGTCAGAGAGAGGCTACAGATGGCTGCACTGTGGGGAAATATTTCCTTGCTAGCCCTGCAAACCGCTGAACACCGGACCCCAAGAGAGATGCTCCACAGTCCATTGCATAAAGTGACTTGGCCTGTGAGGCTGTTAATGCAGAAACACCCCAATGTGCTCTGCTCAGGGAAGTTTGCTAACAGCAGCGAGTCAAACCTACAGACAGCTTTGTGGAGGGGAGGCGGGGAAAGGTTTTTTTTTCTTTTTCCTGCTTCCATTTCTTTCTTCTTTAATTTTGGTAATGGATCAGAGTCAAATGAACAACATCTGGCAATTAGCACATCCTTTGCCTGGCTCCAATCTGCCACTAAGTTCTGAGTGTTTGCCTTTATTTTTAAATGGGTGGCTGTCAGAGAGAATTAAATGGTGCCTAAAGAAGCACACAGACATTATAATTAAAGGCACACCAACCTTGACAGGTAGCTGGGAGTGGAGTTCAGAATTTCAACTTTTCACGGGAAAGGGGGCCGTTGGCATGCGCATGTGCTCTTAAACTCCATGTGTTTCCCCAAGCTGATCTATCCCCAGGTGCTTTTTATACACCCGTACTTGCAATTAATTGTCTCTTTGTCTGCTCCATTTCAGCAGACATCCAGCCCAGTATTGTGAAAAGAAGCGTACTTTAAATCTAGGAATAAAACTGGAATCCATTAGCTGTGATTGCATGTGCTTCTGTGGGGCTTTGCTGTTAACAAGGATAGAAATGATTTAATGGAAAACAGAACAGGGAGCATAAACCTGCTGGTGCACAGAGCATTCTGCAACCATGTAGTCTGCAATACAAGGCAAGTGCCTTCTAGCTAGGAATGAAATGCCTCGTGCTCTGGGCACTTTCCTGCCAGGCCATAATATTATAATCATCATCTTCCCCCAACTCCATGATTTCTCATTCTGCTCCTTCTAATTCAAAGAGGGCCAAATCTTTGCTCCTCTCAGTGTTGACCCATCCAATTCACCAGCTCAGCTGGCTCTTTTAGGGAGTCAAAGGAGCATGGGTTCATCTGCTGCCTGCTCAGCTTTGACCCAAGTGCTGAATGGAGGACAAACATCATGTTAATAGGGTCTAGCCTGGCCTCACACCCTGTTCAGAGGACTTCAGGCTCTGAGGCTGCCAGTCCAGCATCTTTCCTGTTGCTGGCTTAGGGCTGTAATTGAAGGGCACATAAGGTGGCAGGCAATGGTCCCCTCTCGGTCCTAGGGGTGGTGCTGTCTTTACAGAGATGGGCAGAGCTGCCTCGCAGATGGAAAGGTCTGTGCTGCCATGGAGTTTCTGTGATGTATCATACTGCAGGTTTGATAGGACACCAGGCAACACCAGCTCGGAGTGTGCAGCCTTCCCACATCTTACCTTCTAAATCCACACTGCCACAGCCTTTGGTCTCTTGGTGGTTTTACCTGCTGTCTGTAGGTTTAAGTTGGACAGTATTTTTTTCAGATTTAACAGCCATGCTGTCCCATCTGGGGTGGCTTCAGTGAGGTGATGCTGACAATCTGGCTTTTAAGTTTTCAAGCAAAGATTTAAACAAACTCAGCCCACTGATCCTTACATTACCTTCACAGTACTTGCTTTGCTGACTCAGCTTCCTGAGACCATCATATCCCATTAGCATTTAACAACAACCTTGTGAGTTTGCTTCTAGCTGCCCACCCAGCCAAGGTGTTCACCTGCCCACCCTAGAAACCTAAGGTGAATTGGGTGGAACTTCAGTTAGCCTCCCAGGGAAGAAGGAAGCAGAGAGGAGTTAAGAGGAAAGGGGGGAGTAACACAGGCATGGTCAAACAATCGTAAGGCTGATGATCATTTGAAGTTGGTTCCACAATCCCCTTTTTGCAAGTGCCAGTGGTGCTTTAGCACTGAACAGCCTCATCTGACAAAAGCAAGGGATCATCCATTCATCCACTGCCCTTGTGCATCCAGCCCAGCATCCTTGTGCCTCCTCTCTGGTGCGAGGAGGTGGTAGGATGTCCCACTGGTCCGAGCTCACCTGAGGGCCCAGCATGACGGGATGAACCAGCCTGACCTGGGGCATTTGGGAGGCTGTGATGGATAGCTTTGGCACTTGTACTGGGTTGAGATAGTAACACTGAGGGCTCAAAGACAGGCTGTTCGGTGGGACTGTGTTAGGTAATAACCTCCCCCCCATCTTCTTGTTGCAAAAATGGCAGTAAATGAAAAATGACTTAAGGAAAGTAAATCTGGGGGGTGAGGGGAACATGAGAGGGATGGTACTTCTCTCCCTCTGTCCTGCATCTTGTAACTTCTTCCCACCCTGCTCCCTACCTTTCTCACTCAGCTTCCGATATATATCTCTTTTTTTTTTGCCTCCCCCTTCCCCTGCTCTCCTCCCCAATCCCTCTCCCTGTCTCTGATGGATGGAACCATTAGTGGAATCACTGTAAATAATGTGTAAAGTTAGAAGTTACAACAAGGTATCTCATTAAAGCAGCTTCACTCATCTTACTTCCCAATTAATGTTTAAGGCTTCGCTGGAATGCGGTGACAATATGTCACAGCATATCATTGTGGCAGGCGACAGGAAGTTAATAACCCACTGGCCCTTAAAGGAGCCTTTAATGTCAGCTGCAGAGGAGTAAATAACATTGGTTTCTTCCCCCCCACCTATCTCCCCCTTCTTTTCTTTTTCCTCTTTTAATTTGCTGCAAGAATGAAAGAGTTTTGTCCTGAAATAACATCATTATCTCATAAAGCTATCTTCCCACAGAGGCAGAGCACAAAAGGGGTCGCCCAAGGGACTCTGGGATTTTCAGCAATGTGACAAAGTTCCTCCAACTCCCCACTCTGAAAATTCGGGAACTCATGGAGTGTTTGCCTTCACCACCCTTTCTGCCTCCATTCAGGGCCTCTTTCCTTCTTCAATAAAAGAAATTCCCTCATCCATCTTTTCTTAGTATTAATTCCTACCCCCTTCCCATACCTGCAAGCCCCTAAACACAACTTCACAGCATCAGTGTAGTCAAAAGTTTCCTTTCATGTCTAACAGTTTTATCTACCATTATTGAAACTTTCTTCCTTTGACATTGCTGCTTTCCGGGGAACGAGTCATCTTTGCCTTTCATTCCTCTAAGCACCTGTTCACTTTGAGTGCAATTGCTGCTCTCTACCCCTCTGTTGCTGCATAATGGGCCTTAAGCCCTCCTGGACATCAACCACCACAGACTCCAGACCCAGAGCGATCCCAAGCAGCTCCACTGGAGTCAAGGAAACTGCTCCAGTCCATCCCTGAGCTGCCAAAACTGGAACTGAGCTCCTGATTTCAGAAGATGTGACATGGCATCAGTGTCACTAGCCTGATCCCCTTGGGGGATGTAAAGATCCATTAATCACACTGTGATACAGCATAAAGGACCCATTATTGGAAAACCGTTTTGTGGATGTATTTCTCCCATGAGGAGAAAGAACAAGAAATGTACACGTATAGCATTTATTTAAAATAAAATACAGGAAAAATTGTTCTAGTGCTTGGGGAATGAATACTAAAAACTCTGCTCAGCTCAGCCACAAATCTAATACGTCATATCAAGCAAATCATGCATGGATTTCTCATGGCCTTGATTTCCTCCTGTACAGTGGGTCTAAAAATGTTTGCTCTCCACACCTGGGTTATTGCTTTAATGTTTGGAAAGGTCTTTCAAATTTCAGGCTAAACAGTCAAGTGTTGTGACTATATAAATACTTATTCTACTTATTGTAGAAGGGACATTACAAATACGTACCTAGGCTTCTCTTCTAATAATAGGAAAATCCAAGATGAATATCAAGAGCAGGTTCCCAGCAACGGGATTAACTGTTATTGCCAAAATGTCCCAAATGAAAAGTCAATGTTGATTCTTTCAGAGCATTTAAAACTTCACTAGTTCCAAAATTTTAGAAGGCACTATTATCCTCCAAGAGAACAGGGATAACCAGCCAAGTTGTTTCGCATCTTCATGTCAGCCTGAATGGGCCATAAAACACATCATGCAGTACAGAAGATGGAGAGAGTTCAGGAGAAAGTCGCAAGTATGAGAGGACCATGAATCCCAAACTGTCCCAATGCAGGCAGTAGCAGGCTGATCATGCAGCCGAGTCTTAAAGCAGACAAAGTTTGGTCCAAACAGTCATGAAGACAGACTTCAGCCCCTCAGATCAGAAACCACAACTGAATTGAAGGAGATGGAGTTTAGCCTCCTATCAGAGTCCCCGGTAAGGTGGGAACTGAGAGAGCTCTGTCTTGAGGGGAGCATGGGCAGGGTGAGGACTGCCACAAGCCAAGGGTCTAGCATGGAATCTAAAGCCCTATCTGTATCTAGACCTTTGTCTAGATACACTAGACAGGCCCCACTTTGTGTGGGCCATCCATAAAGGTAACTAATTCAACCACCTGGTTCTGCCTCCCTGCGCTGCTGGAAGTCTAATGAATTGAAAGTTCACACAGTGCTTTGAGATCCTCAGCAAAAGGCACTGCAGAAATGCAAATGTGCTCAGTAACCCCCCACCTTCTCTAGCTCAAATACATTATTGATTTGCTCATTTACCAGGGGCCACTTGTCAAAAGTATAACAGCATTAGCAGCACTTGACGTAATAGGGGAATGGAGAGGTCTGTGATTAAGTTTAGACAGCCTTGTTTGACTTAGTTAATTGGTTAAATATATTCAGTTACATGTGATGCTTCAGAATTTCGGCTTCAATAAGGTATAATATTAATTTTAATTAAAGCTCAACAGAGTTGGCCAAATATTCCTATTTTCTGAATATTTTTCTTAATCATATAATTCATATTCTGCTATAACAGGAATTTTGGTAGCAACTGAGGCCTGGAACATTTTGTCTGACCATGAAGAGGTGAAAGAAGAACTAGGTAGGCTAAAGAAAAACTAGGTAGGCTAACACTGAGGAGAAGTGAATTTATTAAAATCTTTCTAAGCTGAAGAAAACTATGAGGTGGAACAAGGGAAAGTTTCCCTCCACTTCAAGATAGGATTAGTCTACATCTTTCCTGACAGATGTTTTTCTGCCATTTCTTAAAATATCTAAGATTCTCCTGAAAGCCATATCTGCAAGGAGTTGTACCTTCTCCTAAGTTTGCCAAGGAGTATTCACGTTGGCTGTCAACTCTAGGCAATCCCTGATCATTGGTTGCTGTTTCATTTCTGAAGATCTGCATCCATCACACCAGGAATGCAAACAGCGTCCTACGGATTGCCTTAGCCAAGGGTCCCTAAAAGTGGCAGCTCTTACCACAGATCCCTAGAGTATTTCCAGAGGCAGAACTCTATAGTTTCCTACTTAACAACACTCCCATAAGACACTGAGCCCTGTCTATCTATCTCCTTCACTTCAGCATTCTTCTGGGGAGGAAACATTTGTGCCAGGGACATGCTCACATGAAAGTCAGAATTTTAAAGAGGTGTTCCAAGCGGCCAAGAAACTTCCCTTAGCTCTTGCCTGGAGAGGCTTCCATCTGGCTCGCCCAACTGCTGTCATCCTTGGGCCGTAGAGGTCTCCATCCAAAGTGTACCTGTAGCTATATGAGGAGTGTGCAGGCCCCAGTAACACTACCAGACTGGTTAACTGGAGCAGACTTACCTGACCTCTACAGCGTAGCAAGGCTTTCAGCAGGTGTTCAAAAGGAGGAGATGGCTACCTCCGATGAACCGCGTTGACGTAATAATTACAAGAGTCGGTATTGCCTTCCTAATGACAGCAATTGAAAGTGCAAATACAGCCGCAGCACATTAAAAATAGCCCACTGCTCCCATGAAGCAGCAGCTGCATTTGAGGACTTTTCCTAATGCCGAGTTCACAGGACCGCCCCCCCCGGCTTTCCTGCCAACTCCCCACCCCTCTGCTTTGCATTTCAATTATTTTTCCTTCTCTCTCTTTAAATGCAGACTCAAAGATCTGAAAGAAGAAAGATGGAAAGCAACTCTTGTGGTGCCTACCGACCATAGTCTGGATTTCTTTGTATTACATACACAGGCGGTCAATTAAAAAGATGTGGTATTTTTCTTTTGCAGTGTTGGGATCCAGCTCTGCAAGCCTTTAATTATCTGTATGGGTGGAGCCAGGACTGGGAGAGGGTGGAAGCAGCATCTATTCTTTCAGCCGATCTGTCCCTGAGAGCATTCAGCTCAGGTATTTCGAGCCTAGTGATAAAAAATAACCCCCTTTTGCACTTTTTTCCTAGTGCTCTCTGCTGCAAGACTATTATATTTCTGATCTCCTGGCTTCCAGAGGACCTAAATGGCCAAACACATACATAAACATTTTGTTGAACAGGAGCCCCAGCTTGGGCCAATAGTCACACCTTATCTAAAGGGTGAATTCATAAATCTCCTTTAGAGCATCTGTGCATGGTAAATGGTGTCCCTGATGTGGCTGATAACCCTCAGCACTGACTTCTGCTATATTTAATGATGCACCCTGCTCTGAATTTTTTTATTAATTGTGTTAATTGTACATCTTCCCCTTAGAAACAATGCAGAGGCGTGCCTGTAGCAGAAGGTGCTGTGTCTGGTTTCTTCCCAAGGCTCTGGCAGGAATGCTCCAAGTCCAAATGAGAACCAGCTTCGGGGCCAATCGCTGTCCCTGCTCACATCTTCCTCTAATCCATGCTGGACATCAGAAGGACGGATGAATGCGCAGCCTCCAACATCCAACAGAGGAGACAAGAACAAAATCCTTTGCATTGTGTTAAGGATTCATGGAAGCCTGGTGCTTGGGTGGTGTGAGGGCTGGCAGAATCACGCTGTGGCTGGTGTTTAACAAGTATGGCAGTGGGACAGTGCATAAAAAGCCACAAGCAGTTTGGAACCCACTGTGCAGCAGCCCAAAGGAAAAAGCCTGACATCTCGCTCTTGTTCAGGGTGTCAGAGAAACCAGAGTCATTTTCTCAGGGGAGTCAGTCATGGGGCTGGAACGGAGTGAGATATAATTATGGAATAATGCGTATTCTTTTCCCACCACTCCCCCCCCTTTCTAAATTAGCTGTCATGTCACTAAAAACGTTTCTGTGTTCCACAATCAGTCCACTTAACTGTAACAAAGCAGCGTAGATCTATCAAACTCACAATGAGCTCTGCTAATGACCGCTGAAATTACGAAATCACTCCTGCTTCCCAGCACCCTGGCCTTACCTCCGCGCCTCTCGTCAATCATCGTTGGGCTCGTGGCCCTGCTCAGGGAAAAAGGAGTGCGTCGGAGGCCACCTCCAGCCACTGGCATATCGTCACCTTGCCATGCAAAGCTGTTCTTCTGGATGCAAAGGCTTGAGGTTGTTGGGTTTATGCCTTTTTTTTTTTATTTTGAGGGTGCTGCTGGATGCTGGGGAGGGCTCTAGGCAGTCACTGGAGGCACCGAAGGGAAAGCAGCAGAGCTACAGCCAGCAATAAAATACCAGCAGAGTGCATTGTTCCTGGTCCCTGATTATGCATTTAACTGCATTGCTAAGCACATCTCTTTTTTTCTTCTTCTTTTTTTTTTTTTTCTCTGGTAACCGCTCCTCGGAAGTGCAATCTCGCTGCTATTCAGACACAATGTGGCTTCTATTCTCTCTCCCAGTTTTAATTATGTGTCCGCCACTGCTCCTTCTCCAAGCTGGCGGGCTCTGAGATTCATAATTTCAGCCTGACACCATAGTAACCACTTAGTTTGATTCAAGACTCTAATGTCATCACTGGCTGGTCTTGAATAGAGCAGGGAGAGAGGGTGTAATTTGAAGGCAGCATCACATAGAAACTGCAATTATTTCTCCCTTTCGGAGGGAAATGTAAACAAAAGGTCATTGCTGGTCAGTGCTCTTCATTTCCATCCTCGCACACTGACAAGCTGACTTTTTTGTTTATTATTTATTTCCTCACCCACTCGCATGCTTCCACACCAACACCAGGAGCAGCAGCCCGTGTTAGTTATCACCCCTCTGTAGGGACGTGACTACACCTCTGGAAGAACTCCTCTGCTATTTGGAAATGACCCATGAAGACACCGGAGGGGACTGTCTTTGCTGGGATGTGTAGCATCTACAGCCCTCTGGAGCCAGATGCTACAGCATCCAGCACGCACCAGTGACAGGCAACGCTGGCTTCTGCTGTCCTTGTGAGAAAGGGACTTGATTCAAAATCTCTTCTCTCTCTTTTTGCCTTCTCCCGTGCAGATCCCATGTAGAATTGCTTATGTCAGTCCCCTTAAGTTAAATATGTGAGTCTCTCATCCATGACTCCAGAAACAACCCTCTATCCCCCAAGAGCCATCCTGTCCTCCACCAGCTCAGAGAGATGCCTCGTACTCACACGGGCTCATTCTGAAAAAGCTGCAGGGCAGCAGTGCCACAGTCCCAAGCATTAGCCCATGGTCCATGGTTTGTCCCATCTCTGGACACAACCTTTCTCTGATCCACTGGGAAAGGCAGAGACACGTGAGACGAATATCAGCAAGACAGATGAATGTGTACACACAGTGAAATGCAATTCACCCGGCAGCATTCGCTGCAAATCCTGCTGCACTAAATGAAGCTCTCCTGCCTTCCCCCAATGGCTCAGTGATAGAAAGGAGTTAAGTGAAAATAAATGCTCATATCAAATCACAGGTATTGATTTTCTGAGCTAGTAAATGAAGGCGCTTTATCTCCGATGGGAGATTGAATGTCTGTGTGCCACGCTTTGCTCCATTTTCATAAAAAGGAAGGCATGGTGGAATTATTTTACCTGGCTTCTCATAAAGTGTAGAGGGAGCAGACTCTCATGTCGATGACAAGAGGTATCAATCAGGAAGAGCGCCATGACGACGATGGAGCCATTGAGGATTGACAATGGAAAAACGAGCCTGGGAGGCTGCTCTTGGGCATGGGCTTGTCCTTCAGCAAACACAGCAGTGTCTTTCACAGGTCTCTGTAGTCCCTTTCTCCTGCCAGGTGATGAGGACAGGCAGTAACCTTTTCTCCACAGTTCTTGCTTTGCTTTGCTAGAAGTTATGCTTACATCTAAATCATTTAATTCTACTGGCTGGTTTAAGATGAGAGCAAGGGTTTCACTGCTACTTATGCCTGTTTTGAGCTCTAATGAGTTCTGAGCAGGATATGATATTGAAATTATGGGTACATTACATTTAATAATCTGCAGAAAACCTTAAAGGGAGCTGTCCATGGCCTTGAGGAGTAGTTTAGAAGATCAAAGCTGACTGATGCAAAGTAGTTCCTGTAGACAGGGGTAAGTCACACTCACAAAGGTCCTTTTGGAAACGCAACCTCTTTTTGACCAGGTTCATCTACACAGGCATGCCTTGATGTGAAAGAGCTAAATTTCTGCATCTGAGATCTACAGATCTGTGTTCAAACCTTCCATCTTCTCTGGCAGTTACCCATCTTATCAGGCAATTTTCTGGCACTAGCAATCCATCTCTGCAGCCCTCCACCCATTCCACTATGCAGTCAGCCCTGATGTATTTTGCTGCTGATATTTTTCAAAGTGGAAGAGATCAAATATATAAAAATAGATTCAAAGAAGTAGGTCCTTAAAAAGCAGACCTCATGCTTTTGCAGAAGAACAGGGATTCCTCTGGTATAAAACTGTGCTGCTAACTGCATTTTTCACTCCCTGCCTTTCATGACCCTGCACACCAAGACAGACCAGAGGGGATCCAGTTTAACCTACTGACAGGGAGAAATTAAATGGTGGGTGGATTTCAGCCGGGACTGACTTTTGCATTGGTAAGGGACGATAAGGAGACACTCGTGTTCCTCAGCTGGACCCTGGGTACCTTTTATATCCCCATAGTATTAAGTGGAGACCCAAGCCTTGAATCATACTTTCTAGAGGCACAATCACTAACCTTAAACTTTGAGGCTTCTCTGGGTCAAGATGAAGAGACTTGGAATGATATTCAGAGTTTAAGAAAGGCTTTACCATGCTGGCATGGATGGAGGTTATTGCTCTGTCCGTCCCTAGCCTCATAATTTTTACTGAAATTTGAGGAAGCAAGGCCAAACCCAGGTCCATCAGTTTGGTGGAGAATTTGTCCTGTCATGGATTTCCCAGCACTGATATTTAATGAAATAATAGACTGGCTGTTGAGACTAATTTTCATTGCATGAAAGTTAATAAGAGGAGAGGAAACATGGAACATACATGGAGGACAATAAGAGAGAAATTTGGCTCTTGATTCTAAAAGGTTGAATCTGGGAGGTGGGAAGTGGCAGTATGTGTCTAAAGAAGCGACAATGTTCACTTTGTTGGGAAGGAAACCTACAGTGTATGGGAAACATATCAGACACCATCCTCATTGTCCCTTCTTGCTTCAGGTATTGAACATGACCCTGTAGGGGAATGCTGTCTAGATGTTAGGCTCCCAAAGTGGTCTTTGCTGTTCAGTTGCAGAGCAGTACTCTGATGATAAGAGAAATAGTTTTCTGACAGTATCCTTTGACATTTACTTTACCATTTCTTGTTTATTGCACAGCACTTCTCAAGGTGGTATGTGAGCATCTTCCAGGAGCTCAGATCTGCTTAGGGAGGTGGGCACTTGAAATAAATAAATGGAACAAGGCACTCTTTTGTAGACCTCGATTGAAGCAGTCGAGTCACTTTTGTCAGAGCCATGGGGCAAATAGGTGAGATTTCCTTTTTATTCCCAGTGGGAGGGTTGAATATAAAACGTTATCATTCTGTTTTGGTAGGATTTTGATTTTCATGATGACAATCATTTTACACCACCAAGATTTGTTAGCTTCTCTTTGCACCTGGTTGTGTGGGGATTTTTTTTGTAGCAAAGGAAGAGGACAGGTTACTTCTTATTACTATCCCCCCCCCACCATGTCTGAGGCATCTTTTTCAATAATCTTCTTACTGCAACAAGCAGAAACATCGCTCTGTACAACCTCTCCATAGAGTGTGAACATCAATCCTCTCTTATTAAGCTGAAGCTAAAATGCTCATAGACAAACTGTTAAAAGGAAGAAAGCATCCACGCTGTGGTGGAAAAGGTAAAATGCAGTAATTGTCCAAAGCTTTCAAGAAAGAATGTCTCAGTAGGGAGGGGAGGACCTTTTTCCTTTCTGTGGCAAATTGCCAGAGGACTCCAGGAAACCTCACTTCACCAATATGTATGTATTTTTAGGCACAAAATCACCTTTATTGCCCTTGATTCTTGCGAATTTGTTTCAAAGACAGAGAGGAAAAGCAGATATCTTTCCCTGCCCAGCTTCCTGCACATGTTATCCCTGCCTCACATTGCTGCTCTTTTTTGAGAAGCTCCCTTGCTCTTTTCTGAATCTGATTTATTTGCAGTCTCCCAAAGAAAAAAAAGGCACTCCCTGTCATGTCTACACAGCAACAAGAGAGAGAACTGGAGCATGTGTAGACATATAGGGTGGATTAATCTGATTAAATTCAGGCTTCTAAGTTTAAGCTAGTCACCCAAAGCTCCTTTCTTATAGTAGACAGACATCTCATCAATATACAGTCAATGGAGCCAGAGGTGCAATTCATCTCATTCCACAGCACATGCCTGAAGTAGGTCACATGAATCACACCCTTAAGAGCCTATTTTTCCCCACTGACTATAGAAGGATCCTAGCATGACTAAATAATTTGTAGATAGTGAGGCCAACATTGACTGAAGTGACTTCTATCCATTGCACAACGCCACTCCACGTCCTTGAATGCTCACGTGAGCAGCTCTTCTTCCCTGACATCTCTGATGCTGTGGTTTTGCTGTTACTCATCCCAGGAAAGTAAGGCAGGTTCAACTATGGAGACAGGGCTAAAGGCACAGGTCTGACTGATGGATCCAGAGGCAACCTAGGAGAGCACTGCAAGCAGGGTAGAGCAATGTGGAGCAGACAGTGGCCCTAATGATATTTTTCTCCTGTTCTTGGGTACAGTTCACCAGACAGCCTTGTGCAGGACAGCATAGCTTTATGGATCAGCAGTCTGAAATCATCTTTTGGCAACCAGAGATGACTAGACCTATGCAAGTCCTCACTTCTCATCATCATACCTGAAGTAACCAAGGGGCAGAGAAAGAAGATGGCAACATGATTCAAGCACCAGAATATAGGAACTCAGCCCTTTTTATCTGCTATGCTGTATCTTTGGGACTTTTGGCAATTCACTGCCTTTTTGTCATCATTTCCCACCTGCAGCACTGAAATAATTGTCTTTTCCTTCCCCTTCTTCAGGTTTTTCCCTTGGACCACAAGTGTTAGGTGACAGGGGATGAAGATGTAAAAACATTGCCCAGTGAGTTGTTGATCTCTAGACTTGAGACACAACGTTAGTCCAAAGAGCAATAAACATAAGTGTCTGAAGGCTGAGGAAGAATCTAAGCTTGGTTTGGAATGTGAAATGGGTTGACTGGGTCATTTTGTCTGGGAAAAAAACTTTTTCCTTTCTCTGCCAGGAGATTCTACAAATGACCTTTAGGGAAAAACAAAACAAAACAGATCAAAACAAAAAACCCAAATCCAAAACAACAACAAAAAAACCCCACCACACAAAACAAAACAAAAAAACAAACCCAAGCTTAAGCAAGACAGCATGAAAACAGAGCTGTGAAATGCACACCAGCCTTCTCAGGTCTAACCAAAAGTCTTCCAAAGCAGAATCCAAAAGTTAGACATGAGATTTTGACACCTAGTGAAGATAACTTTTTACAGAAAAGGAAAGAAACCTGTTACAGGCTGAACAAGTCAGTGCTTCTCACAGCTGTTTTCACGAATCCAGAAAGACAGTCCATATATTATTTAAACCATCCAATTTATTGAACAGCTCAAACAGGTTCTCTCTACAGCAGAGTTGACAAGGGCTCACAGAAAACTTTGCAAAACATTCTGCTTTCAGCCAGTTCTGCTCCAGCCATAGGAAGTTTTGCTCCCTTGCCTGGATCATTTGCATGAATAAAGGTCTTTGCTCCTGTCACCTCTTCCTGCCTCAGAGCAGAACCTCCGGTGATAGCAACACAGTCACCTGTGCTGCTTCAGAGAGAGGTGTTGTGAGCTTCATCGCCCCAGGCCAGCACCTTCATATGCAGTGATAACTCTACTGGCAACATCATAGTAGAGGTGTATCAGAACGAGCAGGAAAAGATGAGCCTTTAATAACATCTATTCTGAGATCTGTTGGAACTGGAATAGCATACATTAGCTAGAAGGCAAGTGCTCCCATCCACGGGTCTGAAAAGAGAAGTGTGTTTAAAATCCTTTGCGGTACCCTGCCAGCGAACTGTCCATCTGGAGTTCCCTGGGTATCAAAAATGACACATACGCCATAAAAGAAGGTAGAAGTCCACGTGCTTCCAAATAAAACCCACACAGGCAGGGCTTTAAGAAGCTGTGAAACTGGGAAGGAAACCAAACTTTCTCACCCTTCAAATGATCTCGGGTTTTCATTTTTCAGCCTGTATTTGGATGAAAGTTTGCATCTTTTGCTGAGGTATCCAAACAAGTTCTTTTTTCCCTTGGTAACAATCCTTTGCCTCTCCTGGATTTTCTCATGTCTGAGTCATGAAGTGATGTGTTTATATTGGAAATGTGTGCGAGCAGATCTTCCCTAACTAGTAGGGGATTGGAGAGAAACAGCTGAACAAGTACATGCTCGTACATGCACAGACACACACAATGGACCTAGCACAGCTAGTTATAAATCTAATAAACTGGCAAGCACTGCGATCCTTATGCTGCCCATAAATAATTCACTGCCAAGATGCTTGTAGGAACAGCACCTTCTGGATAGTCCATAGGAAATTCTAACGGGTACCGAGCCCTGCTGACTCCAGTTATTAATCCTGTTTATTGCTGCGGTGCCAAAGGGCCAACATAGAATGAGCCCCCTTTGGGCTAAACACTGTATAAACACAGACTCTTGAGTTTAAAAGGACTTTGGGAGGAGAAATCTCTCGTATAACTATGTTAGCCCAGCCCCAGGACTGTCAAGATTCAAAATCTCTTTCCTCTCCAAGAAACAGCAATCGCTTTTAGGCAAAATTCTCTGCTTTATGTTAGAAATAGACCCAAGATGCTGAGTCTGGAGTCTGATAAGGATGTGAATGTCTCCAGATTTAAAGGATTTGGATGGGGTTTGTTCATTAGAGTTGTCTCTTTGCAGCATATTTCACCCCGTTGGGAGGAAGTGGCAGAGAAGGAAGGAAGATTTTGCCCCTTTGTCTGGGAACACTTTTTTTCAGAAATGTGATTTGCCTGAAAAAACGTGCATGTTCTCAAACAGAGACTGCCCTGCACTACACATGAGCTGAGGTCCTAGACCTGGTGGCTTTCCCACATGCTGCTTCACTGAAGCATTTATGGAGAATTTATGTGCCCCCTCAACCCTGGGTTGGTTTACCACAAACAGCCAGGGAGGAGAAGCCATTGAGCAGGTACTTTCTGCAGCAGTAGTAATCAGTGAAGGGAACAGGATTTGTTTCAAGGGGCAGCTGAGCAGCCATTAGACCATCACCAACCTTGACCAGTGGCCTAAGGGAAGACGAATCTAAAAATATCCCATTATCTTGTGAGCCAACCTGTCCCTTTCCATTGCGGTTTCTAAATACGCTGTGGTGGAATCTGTGTTTTCAAAGGAGTGTTGCTGAAAACATTCACTTCAAGGGGTCCCTTTTGCTTTACCCAGCAAAGAGCAGGTGAGATAGGATTCAGCAGAGGTAGCTGTAATCTCCCCTCTACTGCTCACTCTACTGCAGCTTAGAAATGACATTTCAATTGCCTTAGCTGTAAAGTAAGAGGAGAGCTACAGGTCTACAAAGCTCTCAGAGATCTGCCAGTAAATGCTCCCAGTCAGTGCTGATCAATATTATTGATTTATTTTTTTTAATCCTGAATCACAGTCTTGATTTTTCAAGGGGCATGAACTAGCTGAGGTGGCTCTATGGTTCCCCGAGCAAAGCCTCTTGCGGTGACTTCCACTGGCCACAGAGTGCAGGAGGTGACTTTTGCCTCCCAGCTGAACCACTAACTTCATCACAGGGTACCAGAAGGGTCCTACTCATACTCCAATCTGCAAATCAACCTGTCTATGCTTTCTTCCTGCCCATTCCTGATGGAACAGGCTACTTGGAGTAGTTTCATGCCAGCTTCCAGAAGGTCATTAACACAGCTGAGCCTAAACATGGGGATTGGACACACCTGGGGAGACCCCCAGGATTCAGGGCTGGGAGATTTTATAAAAGGAAGTGTAAGAGGAATGCTGGTTCTCCACATGGAAACAGCTGTGAAGAAAAGAACAGGTACTGGTGACACTGGGCAGGGAGGGAAGGAGGGAATTGCAGGAGCTGCGGTGGTCTTAATGTGATGAACAGCTCCAGGTTGTGCCTTGAGTCTGGTACTGGGGACTGTGGCTGGGGGCTGCAGCCATTGAGGTGAAATTCCCTGAAATTAGAACTTTATACATATGTGTATAATATAATATTGTAAGTCATAAAGCAAAGGCTGGTTCTACCTCTTCCAAGGTGGGTTTCCCAATAATGCCTTAAATGAAGTGTCTCAAATAAGGATTTAATTTAGACTCAATAAGGAGAGTTATTGCTCTGTAATGAAACAGCAAGTAGTTATTGCAAACACATTTAGCAAGGTTTAACAGCCTCGTAATAGACAAGTAGAAGCTGTGGCCTGGGTAGGAAAGTTCAGTGAATATCTTCATAATCTTATACAGGTATTTCCTTTTTTTCTCGCTACACAATTACTATTTCATTAAATTTGTATTAAGCAGCAGCCATGGATGGGAAAACCCAACTAGTTCTCCAGCACTGGCTGCAATTGTCACCCCTGCAAATGACTACCAGTGGTGTCATTTGGAGTTAAATTCAATGCTGCTGTCCCCTCCATGGCTCATTACATGTATTAAATTGAGGCTGACGTCAGGAACTGGAGACCTGGGTAGGATAAGGTTTGGGGTGCAGAGTGTTGATATTTCATGAGCTGCTTAGGAGAGTTTTCTAACCTGAAATATGACATCTGCACCTCTTTCAGTAAGGACCTGGTTCTCTCTGGACTGCAACAGGATTACCTACAGGCTGCTGCTCAGATTTGAGGATCCTGTCCATCCGAGGAAAATGAAACCAGGCTTGGTTTGGGGCAAGGAGGCTCCCCCCAGGATCAAGGGAGCAACAATTGAGAGAGACATGGTTCCTCTTCCTGTGCTCAGCCACCCACTGCTGGAACTCACCAGGTTAGTGATCTCCTCTCTCTAAGTAGGAACACAGAAAGCCTTTGGGCTGCTGTTGGAACAGGTTGCCAAGAACCCTGCCTTAGTCTGCTCCTGTTATTTGCAGAAGGTTCTGCCAGAGAATTGCCTCTCCCAAGACCTCCTACCTGCCCACTAGGCATTACCCTCAGCTAGACAGTCTCAACCCAGGGCAAAACAAGAAGCTCAGGCTTAAAGGCACAATAGTCACAATAGAAGATGCAGGTAGAAAGCAGAATTGATGACTCTAAGGGAAAAACTACAATCACACCCCATGCTGTCACAAAAAAAAACCACCATGCCCCAGCTAACAGAGGAGAGAATCACACTTTCTTTCCACCAGCCAATGACTTAAATTGATCTAATGTAGGAAGTCATCCTGGCTAATCCTAATTTTATAGGGTCTAATGGCCATCGCTTAGCTGTGATCACACTTTACCCAGTGTGTGAAAGAGTCACAGCTCGAGTTAGGGTGGATGCGAAGGCAAGTGAGAGATTATCTGCTTTACAGCTGTAGAAAATGAGGCAGGAAAGGCGGGTGGAGGGGAATAAACCCACCCTGATTAAGGCAGTTCCTTAGCACATCACAAACTGCATGAACGGATCCTGAGCAATTACAGAGATCTCTGCTCTGTATTGGTTTTAAAGATTACTCTCCCTGTAATCTGTCTTTTAGGATCTAAATGGCCCGTGACAAAAGGCCTCTGATTAAGCGCTTCTTTTGCTTTGTTACACTTCTGGGTGAAGCTGGTGCTCCTGAAAATAAAATAACTGAATAAAGATGAAAAGGAAAGCTGGCTGATTCCAAACTCCCGGTGCAGGAAGCTCTTCAGGTCCAAATTTGATGAAATTTTAGCCACAATTCATTCTGGGTCAAATTTTACATTCCATTCAACCAGAAGTAAAATTTTAACTTGAGGTTTTGGGAAATGCATTGTAGATCTATAGAACATCCATAGGAAAAATCATTTGGGTTACTTTTTTTCTACTTTGAGGAATACTTTTCAGGTATTTTAAAACAGAACTCATTCACCAAAACATGCAAAGGTGCAAAATTATTTGGCTGACCCATGCCTGCAATTCAACAGAAAATGCTCATGAATGAATCCATCTGACTTCACTATCAGAGGAAAGTTAGCTTTGCATTTAAGTTTCTTTTTCAAGTGGGATTTTACAAAGCGGAGAAGATAATATTTTTTTACTGATTTTCTTTAAAAATTATCCAAGAATTAGATTTATAAGGCCCAGAGTGGCCGCAAGGGGAACAAGCGAATTAAACTTACCAAAACCAACAATCATAGCAACATTCTCTACACTTGGGGAAAGGAAAGTTATAATTGAACAGCACAGTGCACAGAGAGACCATCTTCTTTCCCTTTAGCAATCCGAGTGCTCGCTGTTATATCAGTGGAGACATGCTTTTCAGCCATTACAGCTTGTACCGATCCACAGTCATTTAGCAATACAGGACACACACAACTTTGGCTCGTGGCCCTGCTCTTTGCTTTCCCTTAGGACAGGAGAAATGCTGTGGTACTCCAATGTAGTACAAGCAAGTGTCATCTCTGCTGAATGACCTGGGTGATGCTTGCTGGGCACACACATGGCTGGAAGGCTGGGTGCTGAAGTGATGAAGGATGCCTGTGTGGAGGAATCCAGGAGGGGAGCTCCCCTTTCCTCTGAGATGGCCATTATGCTCCCTTGGAGAGGAGAAGTTTGTTTTTTTTTTTCACTCATGCCATCTAAACCACATACAAAATAACGTTGTTGCCACAGGGTGGAAGATAACAAGCTTGAATGTCTCTCAGGACTCTGCTTTTGAGAGGGCTTGTTGGCAAATTGGCAATAGAGGGGAAGGAGCAGGAGGAATTTAGTCCCAGGGACCACGTCCACAGCTCCGTGCACAAACACTTGAGCCAGCAAGGAGGTAAATATCACTGTGGTTTGTCAGAAGCAAGATCTGGGATAAAATCCTCAGCTAGGTGAGAAAGGCAATGCCTGTGACATACAGCAGAATAAATTAGTCTTTCCAACTCTTTGCCGCTGAAAAAGTGATCCCTAACTCCCAGGTCACAGATGAGGGAACCTGGGTTGCAGAGTGTTGTGGGTACAGCTGCACGTGCAGTAATCCAGAGAAGGGGTCTTTCACTGCCTGGGAGAATCATTTCTCATTCATCTCCAAAGGAATTTTTCACAAGCCCTGGATCTATTAGCAACCTACATATACATCTGTTTTTCATGGGTCCACCCAGTTCCCTTCCAGGGAATGGAATGTAAATTTTGGCTATTGAAGTGTTCAGGATCTGGGCCACTTGTTTGTTCCAACTGGCTCCCAAATTAAGCAGCCAGACTGGAAGGCCAGAAGAATTCCAGTGAGCAACCAGCCAAGACCCTGTACCTGCAAACCTGACAGGCTGAATTCTGCTCTTTCCTCTTCTACACATATACCTTGAAAAGGTCAGGGAAATCACTTCACCCCATTAATTCAGGAGTAGCAGGCAAAAGCAGAGGAATATCTGAAAAACCTCTGTGTTTTTCAAGGTTATACATTGCCGTTCCAATGGAGAAGAGAAGTTAATTTCCTCCCAGCCCCAGAGACCCAAAGACGCAACAATGTCCCTACAGATGTCAGAACAACTCTCTCCTTCATAGCTCCATGAGATCTCGAACAGCTGCTTCATTACCCCTTAAAACAAAAGGGCAGTTGGTGTTCCAGATGTTTTAGCTTGCAACTGAATGATTTCTTTCTTGTCTCCCCCCAAGCCCATGCTTTCTTTGGCAATTCTGTGGTCTAATTTGCAAGAGCAAATCACATGAGCACAACCTTTTGTCTTTCACCTCTGCCCCACCCCAGCCATATCACTCATTAGATATACAACAGTGTTCACAGGAGATATCCCATGGATAGAACCAGGAGATAGCTAAGTTTCTGCTTTTGGGGGATAGGCCCTGGGAATAATTCCTGAATGGGGGAGATTAATAGAGAAGTAGGAAACCTGTAGGTTTAGCGATTCAGTTTCTTTCCTATCAGCCCTTGCAAAAACAGCGAAAGATAGCCACAATTTGTCTAAGAAAGAAGTCAATTAAATAAAGCACGATGAATGCTTGTTTGATTAACTCATCCCTCAACCCCTCAATTGTTTTTTCCACAAGGTGAGCATCAATGTGGTGTACCCACCAAAAGAAGCTCACCATCAGAAAGGTGCAGTAGGCAGAAGGGGAAGAAAAGTGGGAGGTGAGAATGAGGAATTCAGTTGTCTGAATTGTGCCTCCAGAGCCACATCTCATGAGCTGCCCTCTCTGAGGTGTCCAAGCCCCACTTGCCCTGGGAGGCCATACCACAAACCTATGGACGATGTAGTCATCAGAGCCCTGGACTGGGGTATTGCAGCCTTTTGATCCCAGCTCCACTGCAGGAAATGCTTGGGGAGGGATGACTCCTCCATCCTTCCAATGCACAAATATCTTCGACTGCACCTCTGGGGAGAGAGGAAATTGTCAGCAAAGTAAATTGCTTTTTGGATTGCTTTTTGTCCCATTGTGAGAGCTTCACTTTAGGACCTATCATGGGAAGGGATGACATGGTCAGGTGAAAACCCCACATCCCAGAGGCTGCTGCAGGGCACAATATATTGATAAACCAATTCCTTGGGGCTGAGGCAGGAGCCCAGAGCAGTTGCTGCTTCTTTGGAAGACTATAGTTTTCTGCTGGAGGGGTGGGGAGAGAAAGACCTATTTTATACCTAAATAATAAAATAATAAATAAGTAAATCCTGGTTGATAAATGCATTATTAGCTGTAGTAGGAGCAATTACAGGAAGAATGGGAAGTGACAGCTGCAGGCCCCAGATAGCCAAGGCACAAAAGGGGAGTTTTAGACAAATGTCCTTCAAATAATGGGTTTGTTTCTCATCTAGTTTGGGGAGGGAGGTGGCAGATATGGGAAGCATTAGCAGGCTGTGCTGCACATAGGGAGCAGAGATGCTGCTGTACCAACCCTCTGCAGGAATAATTTAGCTTTTTTATTTTTTCTTCCCCAGTGCATCTGACTTCATATTTATTTAAAGCACTGTGGGTTTCACTGTCCTCACCTTCCCTGTTCAGAGCTGTTCCTGTGAAGAGAGGGAAAAGAGGGTCCTGGGATTAACCTTTTTATAAGCATGTCAGTTGCAGGACTGGGAGCTCGGATTAGTAAAATCACAGGGTCATGGGATCATGGGCTCTGGGAGTGTTTGTGTCTGTGTTGGGAGGCAGCAATGGAAACTTGGTGGCAATACACCAACAGAGACAATTCAGAGACTGCTATCAGGAGTCCCCTTCCTCCAGATATCTCAGGGACTTGCAGGATTCGGGTCTGCCCAGGAATATCTCACTGTTTTCCTCAGTCAGCCCCCTCAGTAAGACAAATTCACTCTTTCCTGTTAGCATGGCCCACGTCTGTTGCCTAAAGCAATGCATTTCAGCACAGCAGCCTCGCAGCCCCAGTGGGCAAAACCAGCATCTCTTCCAGCATGACTGGCTTCTATATTTGTAAGCTCCATGTAGTATGATCATAAATCTGTGTATCCCCTCTGCCGGGTGCTGCGTGGCTAGGACATGGAGACGAAGTAGCTTGATGGGGATCACAGGGTGTCATTCTGCTCCAGACAAATATTCTGCCAAATATTCAAGTTATGATGTCTGGGAGCTCACTGTCACCTCTTGCCTCGCTACTTCTTCCACTAAGGATGAAATATGGAAAATGTGAAGCAAAACACTTCCATTTTTTTTCTACTGACCAGTTCTGTCCATGCCCCTAAGACTGTCCTACCTGGTACCCTTTTCCTCTGGGGCACACACCTTTTCCCACTTTAACCCATGACACTTTTCCAGTCACAAAGTAATGAAAGCTTTTGGCCATTTTAGGTGCACAGGAAAGTGTAGGTGATGGAAGGTGGAGAGAGAATGACTGCCCTCTATAGCAGTTTGTTCCATAATAACAGTGTTAGAACCGGTTGCAATTTGCTGGGGATGATGACACTGAGGTCAGACAAGCTGTATTGTAATTTACATCCAGGAAAATGTAACCAGACATGACCAGGCAACGAAGGATCACTCTTCCAGTTATTATGAGCGAAGAGCATGTAGTGGGAAATCATAGAGGCCTCTCTGCAAGACCCCTCTGCCTTTAGCTTAGCTCCATCTCAGCCTAATTACATGGCCTGGTTTGCATTAGTATTGTCTTCTGGCTCTCCCGTGTCCCCTTCTCCCTGTGTGTCATTCAGAGCCATTAGCACAGATTGCACAACCATACTGGGGATTCCCCCAGGGCATGGATAAACTTTCCACGCAAAATATGAGCCTGAGGCAACACCCAGGAGGGAAGATTTCAGCCTGAGTGGTTGGAATTTGGAAAAGTTGTAAGTGACAGAGTGGGATCTAATAATAGGAAATGTTAGGCAGCCTTAATAGAAAGCACATTACGAGGCCTGGGCTCCGCATATAATGTATCGTCTCCAAGTTAATTGCTCATCAGTTCAGTACATAAACAAAGACTGATGCTGTGACTGTGCAAGTGGCAGGGCTCATTCTATGGCGAGTTTCTCGCTGCTAAGAAAAAGGCTCCCTCCCAACACCATCCGCTGCCTGGCCATGATAGCAGAGTGTCCAGGAGAAGAGCTTCTGTCCAGGTGGCCCTCCTGGACCTTAGGAGCTGGGGATTTGTCACCCCATGATGGCTGTTCTCTCTCCTGCCAACAAATGTGTTCCGCTGAAGCAGAGTTACTGCAATGTCTCCTCATCTTGAATGCCATCCCATCTCCAGCCCCAGGCAGCTCTTTGGTAATCGCAGCTCCTGCCTGGTGTTCGGAAACCAGTTCTGCTTTTGTAGGAACAGGCACCTCCAGGGGCTGGGACAGAATTACTGGCCCTGCCTGTGCGGTGTTATTAGAGCAAGGACTGAAGCTGGGGACAGGGAGCATCCTGCAGTTAGGATGTCCCCAGGGGACCAGAGGCAAACCCAGCAGTGTCTCTGCCGATGTGTAGGAACATGTGTAGGTCTGAAGCTGGAGGTCTGGTGGAGGGGAGAGGAGTTAACAGGTGGTATGGGTAAGGGTTGAAGGGTAACAAAATAGGACTGCAAGAGAGTCATAGAAATTACGGCTTAACCACAGGTACACTTGGCTATTCATTTCTTACAGGAATCAAGATTCACCCTATCTGAATACAGGTGGGATAGATTCATCCTACACAGTCATCTGAAGGTGTCATCTGGAAATACATTGGCACAACCAGCTGACACCAAATTTACAGACCATTGAAAAGAGGAGAGAGGAATCCTGCTTGTGATATCATGATTTGATTTGCAGGATTTTGCTTTTCCATCCCTTTTGCTATTCTTGTGTGCATAGGACTCTGCTTATCTCTCTTGAAAAGTAACCACAAGGTCCTGTGCTGGTTCCTCACTGCCATCCTTCCCCCACAGATGAGCCACTGAGACTGGGGTGGGAAGGGGAGGAAAGGGGGAAGCAGAATTACTCATTTATTATATTATGAGAGATGGATAGTGGGTCTGTGGTCCTTCACATGCAGGAGAGGTCAGTCCACACCATGAAGTGGAGCATCACTTTTTGGACATGCCCTACTGTCTCAGGATTGGTTGCTCCTATTGTGGCAGCTGAACCTTCTGCACCATTTTGACACAGCTGGATATGAGATCACTCATCTCCCAGGTAGGGCCAAAATTTAGTCTATTCCCACTCTTGTGCATAAACAATTAATGGGAAAGGGCGACTCAGTCCCATGGGCTCAGCACAGCCTTGCTGGGACAGCAGCATGAAGGATGTGTTGCAGGGAGATGCCTAGTGCCCAGAATTCATCCTCACATTACTCACAAAAGTATGGATTTCTGGATTTCTGGACCTTAGTCTAGAGATCCAAGCCATGGTAGCCATGATCCATGGGTACCCTTAGGTATCATGGGATTTCATAGGGCACTATTTCAAGAGTTGTTTTCTCCTTTACCCACAAAGACACGCTTTTCTGGTGCTGGGTGTAAAGACAACAACCCCATCTGGGCAGTTGGAAAGGCTGTCTCCATCACACTGGGAAGTCTGCACAGACATTTTAGGCAGCACTATCATCCATTGGGCAACTGTTTCTGTTTGATCCCTGGGGCTGTCCAGAATATTTTTGCCAGTTGGAAGTGTATACACACACATCTCCTAAATATGTACGCATGGACTTTGGTGAGCAAGAGCAGGAACCTGATATGTACTAGCCAGAGACAGTTAAGGGCAGCACCTTGCAACTAGCCTGATGGGTCTCTAAATCTGCACCAAGCCTGTGGCCACCACACAGCATCGAAGACTGAATTTGCATGGCTTGCTAAGCATTGTGTTAGCATCCCAGCCTGTGCCTGCTGGAACAGAGCTCCTTGGTGCTTGGCTTGGGTTAACACTTTCTGAAGTAGCCTTAAGGATTATCCATGATAAATGCCTAAAATCTGGTATTCCTGATCACATGAATGACTGGTCTCACCTGGAATCATACAGCAGGTGGTGTAACGAAGTGTTGGTCTCTGGCAGCAAATAGGTCTAGACAGATCACCGGGCTGTTTTTAAATGGCAGAGAATGAATGGCCAGAGGTGAAAATTGTCTGCTCTCGGGAGTCCACAGTTTGCAATCGTCTCATTGCCCAGGAAGGTAGTGCAAGCTATCCCATGGCAAAAGATATTCTAATTTGTCTTTGGCTCAGCCTGCGAATCTGTAATCAGTGCTGCTAATCTTTAATAAAAGGGGTTCACAGGAGCTTTTGTTTATAATGACATGGTAGGTGATAGCTCTTTCTTGTTATAATCCCCTCTCAGAAAACATCTGATGGGGAAAATGTCTCCCTTGACAGTTTGCTTAAATTTTCATTTGCCAAAACGCTGAATAAACTTCTTGTTTGTCTAATGGAACTAGAAGGAATTGTGACACTTTTATTGTTTGTTTACTTCCTCACTGGGGCACCGGCTAAATTGAAGATGTCATCACACAGCAATGAGAATCAAGCTTCTTAATTTAACTGATTGGTTTGCAAACAAGGGTCTCCAAAGCACCACTGAGCCATAGAGGCTTTACAGTGACCACGGACTGAAACACATCAGTGAACAGGCAGGAGGAACAGTGCAATGGGGAGGTAATCCCAGAAAAGCTGCTTCTTTTACAAGGTATCACACAGAAGCACCGGTCAAACGGCATCTGTAAAACCAGCAGCGAGAAGACAAAGAGAGCAATATATTTTCCTATAAATCCTACATAATTAGCAGCTGCTGCTGGATTAATGCTAGCACTAATTCTGAATAGGTGGGGGGGAGACTGAATTTCTTGCCTGAATTCCCTCTATTATTCACTCCTTTTAAGCCCTTAAAACAGGAGTAGAGTTACTCTTTCTTTACACCACACGAAGCAAGGCGAGAAGGCAGCACTCGGGATGCAGACGGAGGAGCAGTCCCCCACGGATCGGTGAGATTTTCAGACAGATCAAATGTTGAGCTTCAGGTAATTGGCAGAGATCCTTTAATGTCTGAGTTTAACACTCACCTACTAGAAGAGAACACAATTAGGCAATGAGATGTGGAAGAGTCTGAAGTGCCAGGTATAATAATTCAACCGTAGTACGCTCTTCAGCGGAAAGCTGAAGGCTGAGAGCTGTCAATTACACCAGGGGTGAATTAATACAACCAAATTCATGCACTGAAGCATCTTATTATTGCTATGATCACATTTTATTATGAAGCAGTTTGGGTGAGGTTATTTTTTTAAATTTATTTATCTATGTTAATTTTGTACAGAGGCAAATAAGTTATGAGTTGGGAATTGTATTAATTTCACTGCTTGGAAATATTTTAATAGCCGATTAGATTGTTTTCTAGTTTTTGCTTTTTTTTTCCTTCTCTACTTTCTGCTCATTATAAAATTAGTGACTTGTACAAGAAACATTGTGGGGTAGCAAACCATAACCCCCCTTGGTTCTCATTCCATACAAAATTTACTAGCTACCCCCTAAACTCAGCTGCTTGACCATACATTTCCTTACCCCCTTCCCATGTGCATTTTAAGGGCTGACCTCTCCAGTGCAGGCAGAAGTCGATTTTACAGTCTTGAGAGAGGTCTCCCCATCCTCCCCAAGGCAACTGAGCTGCATTTCGTGCTCACAGCAAGCACAGGGGGCTCAGCGATCAGAATCTGCAGTCAAGGAAAATGGTAATTCAGTCACATCCAGCAAATAATGTCACACACTGAGGGCACGATTGTGCTGTGCCACCCCAGCCTGCCGTCAGCAACACCGCTCTTTGCAGACCAGGCTGGAGGGGGACCAGGCAGTTAAGGGAAGCTGCTAAAGGGCCTTTGCTTCTAGGTCATAGGATCTAACTTGAGCTCACACCCAGCAAGAGTCACCAGTGTTTGGTGTGCCTTTGGGATTGGTAGGAAGCTGTCCCTTCACAAGACATGGCATGGAGGACACCAAGAGAAGCCAAGGATCATGTAGATGGCAGGAGACTGTGGGCAGGTGGTGGATGGCCACGCGCTTGTTCTCACCGTGGGTGATGGTCCTGGGCTCTCCAGCCAGCACCTTGTAACTGCATAGATCCAATTTTTGTGGAGGCAGAGAGGAAAAAGGCAGGATTGGGAGAGGAAGAAATAATTCCTGTGGCCTCTCCTGTTTCCTTACAAAATTATGCAAGGAAGAAACAATACTATTCAAAAGCCCAGCTGCCCTGAGATGATACTGAGAGAGGATTTTATCATCACATTCAAAGAAACAGAGATGCTTGAATATTTGCCACTTTAACAACTTAGATCAAAAGTCTGAGACAGTCTAGGGACATTAATTAGTTCTTTGTCTTGAGAGGATAGTGCTCCAGGACTTTCCTCCTCCACTGGCGTGGCACAGGTGATGTGAGTTTTGTGGTCTCACCTCCCTCCTAGGTATTTCTGTGTGGTGAAGCAGGAATGTCTGCAAATGACAGCCACGGTCCCCACCTGCAGCAGTTCCCTCAGCCCCTGGGCTGGCCCTGCCTTCCCAGACACCCGTTCTGAATGGGAAGAACCCTGAAGTGCCCCAAAGGGAGAAAAAAGGGCATGCCATTGCCTGGGCCACAGATATTTCAGCACAGCCTTGACAACTCTAGCTGCTAACATCAGGAGCTCGGAAACTTAGAAGAATCCTTCAGTAACATTTTTCTTTGGCTTAATTACTGAAATAGACAAATTGGAAATTGGCCCATCATGAAGATAAATAGCAATAAAAAAACCGCAATTGAGAAAAGTGTTCCTGCTAAATTATAATTAACCACCCACCAGCAGCTACCTGACAGAGGTGAGAGGGGAGGCTGCGAGCAGCCCCTCGGATCGGCCGGCAGCGTTTCCCGTGATGCTCCTCGTTACTGCACCTCCGGGGCACTTAATGCCCCATTTTGCTTTCAGTGCAATTATAAAAGGCCACTTACATTTGCTACCCCCCCGCCTTTGTCTCCCCACCCCAAGATCTCTAATAGTCTAAATTATCAGCAAATTGCCTATTTGATAAGGGCAAGCCATTTTGCATTGAGAGCTGAACTATTTCCCACTTCTGGGGGATAATATTAGGCAAATAACAAGCATCATTCTTTTGACATGTACAATTATTTGCCAAGTGTATGTTTGAATAGCCTGCTCCTTTGTGTGACAGGGTCCGTTCCCCATTAGCATACTTGACAGATGAATATGCTGGGTCCTTGTGGAAAACCTGGCAGTAACCATGGTGATTGGGAGACAATGTTTTGAGTGAGGGATGTATTATCAATTTCAACTGGAAGTAAAAAAAGTGTATCACTAACGAGCTGATCTGCAATCCAGGAGAAATACAATGTTCCCAGGTAATTAAGCCAATCTTGTTACTAGTTTTAAACTCACATAAATTAGAGGCAGAGGTGTCTACCTATTTTGTTGTTTCGCTGGTTCCTGATGGAGGTTTTTCTCCTTGATTTTTAATTAAAGTGCTGTTTGAAAGAACTGAAATGTGGTTTTCTTCATGCTACAAAGTTCTGGGGGCCCCAGGGCAAAGTGGATAACCAGGGTGCTCTCTGTCCCCGAGATGTGTCAGGGGGGGTGAGAAGGCAGCTTTGTGAAACAAAGGTCCCAGGGCAGACTCTCTCTTGACCATCACCTTTTGGGTTACCCTGGCTTTATTCTGTGCTTTCTTTTTGGGGCTGTGGGAGGAGGTGTTGCCCTCATCACTCTAGTGAAAACCAGCGGATCAGCACTGGCTGTAGAGCTCTCTTCTCCTGACCTTGCTGAACCAAAGGCTTTGATCCCTGGGGTCATCCAGCTCTGGGGCATGCCGTGGCTGTCCCCTCTAAGAAGTGGAGAACCCTACTGAATGTCTCCAAAATACTGGTTGTGAGGTACTCCCCAAGTACCTAACAACACTTCTCCTGCAACCAGTGGGACAATCCGTACAATTACAGGGTCAAGAAGAGAGCAGTGAAGAAGGGAGGACTGTTTGCTTTTGCTGACTGCACAGCAGAGGGGGAACCTCTCTTGTTCCTGCCTCATGGATGTGATTTCATCTCCACAGTAGCTCCAACATTTGCACTGGGTCCCAGCCCTTCCTGTGCACACAGATTTCCCAGTTGATGCCCTAGGGAGGGAGGAAGACTGACACCACCATCCACTTACTGGTACCTGGTGCATCTAAAGAGACAGCTCTGGATGCAGCACCAAATCCAGCACAGAGAGGAGAGACATCCTTGTGCCTTCATTTGATTAGAGAGGCTGCTCACATGGCTCTCCCCCTTGGGAAAGAGACTAAATAACCTCTGCATAGCAATGCTTTGCCTCCAATCTTGCCCATTTAAATCTATACAGAACAGGTGAAAAGCATCTCCATTTTGTCCTGGTAGTTATTTTGCATCAGCTTTGCCTGGGGACAGACTGACACAAAACCCAGGCAGGGAGGAACAAGACCAGCTTTTCCTTCATGCTCTGCTAATAAAACTGAGCAACCTCTTTGAAACCATTGCCTAGTCCCCTCTGACCCCCCTGAATCCCCGTAACACATCACCTGGCTTTTCTGAAAAAAAAAGGCAGATTATAGAAACAAGGTTATCATTAGCAGTTTGATTAGGAACATATTCTCTACAGTCCTTCATTAGAAAGAATGTCCCTGACTTTTTAGACACAAATTTGCCCTCATTTCCCACACACCTGGTGCTCTCTTGCCTTTATTATTGTAAAATATCGACTTGGAAAATGCTGAGTCAGGTGTCTGAGGTCAGAGAAGGTGTTTTTTACCAGAGTAATGAATCCTACTGCCTTTCAGGACTTTTTCTCCTCGCCCTTCCCTTTTTTCTGGGTCTTTTTCAGGCAAACGTTTGATTATTTTTTTTTTCCCCCCACCCCCAGCCTCTGTCCCCATCACTCTCCCTGTTTTGGACTTTGGCAGGTTGAGAGCTACAATTAGAGCCAGTGTTTACGGTGCCGGCCATATGGCTCGCAATGCAAAACAGCAGCTGCACGGGAATCTCGAAACGAGCCCTCCTCAAGGTCATGGCGCACATGGAAGCGTGCGCCCGCCCAGGTGGGACACGTAGGCTTGTCACCGCTCCATCTACGATCACGCACGTACCCACCCAGTGCCTCTGCTGCAAACTAATGCCGGAGCAGCTGCAGAGCACTCGTCGTGTCGCAAAGGCAGTCGCTTCAAACAGCGCCGGAGCCGGGAACCTCGCGGGTTTCTGCCTCCTCTTCAAGCCACCAGCTGCAAATTCCAGCCAGACCACAGCACCGCAGAGCAGTTTCTCTCACCGTGGCACCTGGGTGCCTCCCAAAGCTTCCAGCCAGCCTCAGTGAGCTCAAGTCTTGGGAGTTGCAAGTGATTCTGGGGGGTTTTTTTTAGGGCAATAAAGGGAAAATAAGCAGCAGACAGGCTGAAGTCTCCCAGGAACATATGGTGCTTTAAATGCAAGGTCTAGGCTACTACTGAGATTGAGGTTAACCTTTTATCAGAGGGTCTTCTAGAGGGAGGTTGGCTTCATGGGAGAGTGGAGAGTTTGGGTACCACTCATGGGGAGCCACACATGGTAGGTGCTCTAATGGCAACAAGCATCTTACTCACCTGAATCAGGCTGATTTCTGCCCATTTTGTTTCTGTGGTGACCCTCTCCTTCCCATCCCAAAGATGAGTGACAACATGGCAAGCGCTGTGGCCCCCGTGGTCACGAAAACATCACAAAAAAATCCCACCACTGCAATCACAAACACATTACACTCATGTCTAAAGAGCAAAATTTTGTCCCAGATTGGGCAGATATTTTTTTTAGGGGAGGATAGTGTTTAAATCACTTATTTCCTGCAGAAATAACCCTGTAAAAAGCAATCTGAGCATCTTCTGCATCCAGCTGCTTTTCAGGAAATCTAGTGCCAAGCTGACCAAGCTGGGATTTCCTCTGGGTCTCTCGTGACATTAGCAGATATGCATTTAAAGATGTCACATTCATAAAAGAGCAAAAATGTGACCTGACTGAAGCAGGCACTTCCCAGGCTGTTTATCACCCTTCAATAAATGAATGAGAGCATTTGATGCTTACAGGCTCTAACGAGATCAGAAGGGCACTCTCTGGGACTGCACCAACTGCCCTGCTCTTCTCAGAGAGCACAAAAGTGCACGTCCCAGGGACTGACACACGGGCCAGTGAGCAGCTCATCATCCCAAAGGAAGCCAGGGAGCTTCACGTATCACCTGGCATGGCCCATCTCTGAAATGCATCCATTGCAGCATTTCCAGGATGTCCCTGATTAACAGTATGTGGCAACACCACACAGCAGTTCCGTACGGGGAGGGAGGAAGGCTGGCACAGCTATCTAAAACTGCCAGGAGAAATTAGCCCAATGCCAGCCTTTCTGCAGGACATAGGCTCCCAACCCTCTGACTGTCTTGACTGTCATGGCTGAGGTAGGACCCAAGGCTTTAATTCTTGCCTAAAAACCAGCAAGCAAGATTTTTTCTGCCTGTGTTAAGGACTGGCCCACACACACCCCCAAAAACTAAGTCTGTATGTGAAGGGATGGGAGAGGTTTTCCAGCTAAGCACTTCATTCCCAATGCTGTTATCTATAGTAACATGTTCAGTCTTCATATGGTGCTCACAAAAAGTAACAGATAAGGAAAGAAGATGGCACATATAAAATTTCTCGTAATATTATGTAAAAAGTTTTATCAATGGGCCTTCAGAATTTTAAAACAGATGAAAGCTGCCTGAAACTGGAATAGCTAAGGTATGTAATAGAAATGTTAAGTGAGAGAACAAGAAGAATGAAAATAACTTAATATCATGAGTTACCTTGTGATGTCCCAATGCCGAGCACAAAAAACAGGCACTCGATGACGGTGACAGAGAAAGGCAGAGGAGGTGATGGGGCAGAATTCTTTTCTGGGATCAGACATGTTCCCTCACATGGAGACAGAATGCTTAAGCCATGGATATCTTCCTGTGAGTCTTTAACAGTGCCTAATTTAGGTTTTACACTGTGTATTGCTATGCACGTGGCTGCAGAGAGCGATTGAAAACATCTTAATGAGGTACTTGGGCTCCTTATATAGTCCATGAAGAGAGCTGGTGACTGACAAACAGCTGAGAAAGCCTGGGAGCGATCAGAGCGGCTCCGCTCTGTAGAAAACACAAAGCACAGCACGGTATGAACTTTCTCCCTTCAGGCAGGAAATAATTGCCTGCCTTCCCAAACCAGGGCACTTCTGTGCCTGCGTGTCACTGGATGAAGTTTTCAGCTGAGCAAAGCACAAAATAGAAATTAGCCACTTTCAGGGTTAATCAAGGTAGGATGGAGGCTTTCCAGGTTGCTCTTTGAGGGGCATATACCCCCTTGCACTTTGCTGACCAGCCTCACCCATGCAAGGCTCTGAGGAATGGCTTCTTAGAGAGAAACCCCAAATCTGATGGTGAATTCAAGGTCCTGGGGCCCGAGTTGTTTGGGATTTTGCTGTTACCTGCATCCCTATGCTCTAAGACTGACAAACTGGGTGCTGAGGGGAAGAAATTACCAATCTAATTTCCTCCTGTGATAACCCCACCTGGGCAAGGTGCTGACCTGGGCTGTCTCCAGCAGCAGAGACACCATTTTGGACTCCTTGACATTCCCACCATGAGGAAGGGGCCAGTGATGCTTCCCACATCTGTGAGGTGCCCAGCCAGAGTCATGTCCCATCCCGTAATGCAGGTTTTTCTGGGCTGCAGAAGCCGACTATTTCCAGAGAGATCCAGAATGAATGTTACTATTAGAAATAGGCCTAAAGACACATTAAAACATAATGAAGTGCCTTAATCACCCTTTACAAGCTAAATTTATCACTGGGAACCCTGTAAAATGAAAGTGAAAGAGCAATTCCACAACAACGCTTACCCCAGACAGATTGAGAGATATTATTTGTTGTTAATGAATGGCAAATTCATTGCTGTCTCATCCCCATGAATGAAATTTCTGAGAACGTGGAGCAAGGGCCCTGGGCTGCACAGGAAATATTTTGCAATCAGCTCATGGCACCTGCTTAAACTGCCTGGAAGCTTGGTTACACTGATGCTCTAGTGCCCAGACACAGCCATGCCTGCCTCAAAATCCTCTGCTAACCTGGGGCTCGATAGCTTTCTGGACCCTCCAGATTCAACTGGCTCCAGCAGCAGGATTTTCCTTCACAGAGCCCAGGGGGAGAGCACAATGATTTCTGCAGCTTCTTTAATGAAGCCAAGACATCTCAGCCTAAGTGATATCTTCCCCTGCATAATTAAATATTTGGCAGTGGCTAAATATTCAGGGTAAGTACCCTAAGTACATGATGTCTGCTGGGCTGCTGAGGTCCTAGCAGTACTCTGAGTAAGCAGCACCTGTAAGGCTGTCCCTGTCCATGTGCATTCCCACCAGACGATGGTGGGAAGCACTGGGGGCTTCTCACCTTTCCTCTCCCCATCTCCCCGCAGCACTCTCAGAGCTCCCAGCACTCCAAACCTGCACCACGCACTGAAGCCAAAGGGCAGCACAGGCAGACATCTCGCAGGATTCCCTCTCTCCCGTGGGCTGGTTGCTTGGGCCGTGAATCTAGAAAATTCCACAGACAAGGCAGAAAAGCTCTTTGCTCAAATCAACTTGAGGTCTCCGAGGGCCTAGGGGCTGGGGGAGCACCCAACTGCCCCTCCAGCTGAGGAGAAGCCCTTGCCTCCAACTCTCACCAAAGGCATGTCCACTGGGCAAACCAATGCAAGCTCTTCTAAACACAGGGGGAGTGAGTTAAAGAGGTGGCTCTCAAGCCCAGATCGACCAGGTATCTCATATTCTCCTGTTCCCACCTCACGTGTGCCCTTTTTTTATGCCTTTCTACCTCTTTGACCATAAATTTAAGTCCATGTGCTTTAAGACACCTGATCTTTGCTCTTTGCCTGCTCAAGCCCTGGCCACTGCAAAGCTGAACTTTTCTTCACAGGGCTAATTTCTGCACAAAGCAGCAGGGGCAGGATGCGCTCTCAAAGGGTAAATGTTTTAGGACTGTTCCAATGGACATTATAGGAAGCCTCAAAGCACAGCTGGAAAGGTCCAGCTCCCTGCTTTACCACTGATTCGCTGCATGAGCGTGGATAAATAAATCATTTCACCTCTTCCTGCCCCCATATAAAAAGAACTGATGGTGCCTTTCCTTTGTCAGGCACCGTGAGATCTCAGGGTAAAACACACTCAGAGTTTTATTAATTCTTCTTTTGGGCTCTTGTTATTACGGTGATCTGTGTGGTCATGCACCTTTGAAGTAAATACCAGCAGGAAATAGAAAAGAGAGCTCCCCAGCATCCAGGGATCAGACAGTCCCATCGATTGCAAATACACAGCCTCATTTAAATGAGTGGGTGCTGCACACACACAGCAGCTGGGATGGGCTGCTCCTGGGGTGGCTCACCTAGATGTCCTGAGTAACCTCCTGGATGCACATCCGATCAAACTGACGGCACGGGGAAAAAAAATCCCTCCTTTATACCTTTGCAGCTCTGCCATCATTAAAAGCCGATGGCGTAGCATGACCTTCCTGCCAGGAGACGCTGGCTAAGCTGTGTATTTTCCTTGAGGGTCTCATATATCGTCCTCTACTGAAACGCGGCTGAGGCAGGTAACTGTTTGTTAGGCTGTGTGCTGTGCACCTACTGGAAGATTGTACAAATACAGCATCTTCTCGTCCTTGAAGAGCCTATAAATAAATGGGCTCTTACCTTGACTGCAGGCTGCAGCATTAGTCAACACTCAAGCAGTTCATTTGTAAATTTGTACACAATAGAATCCGAGACACTTGAAAAAGCAGAATGTACCTTTTTTGTGTGCGAGTGGATTTAGCGCTTGAGCAAACTGCCGGACTAATAGGCTGGGAGACCAAAGGTTTGTATTTATCCACAGCAACACAGCTCAGACAGCCGTGGTGTTTGTCCTCCCTCCTCTGCTGCCCCAGCAACGCCTCCAGAGCCTCCCAAGGATGCTGCAGGGACCCTGGCATCCCCCTCCCTCCACAGGGCGGTTGTATCGCATGGTGACTGCCCATCCCTGGGACCTGGCTTTTTTATTTGGCCTTTCAACTTGAGAAATTACAGATCTCCTCCCACCGTGTATCCCCTTCCTACCTCCCTCCTTTGGTCTGGCTTCCGCGTGGAAAAATTATGGTTTGTCTTGTCTAGTTCTGGGTATTCAGCATACCTGAAAAACAAGTCCAAAGCAGTGCACAGGAGCTGGACGTCAAAATGGAGTATTTCTCTGCTGATCACTTGGGGTTTAATACACAATGGTTATAATATTTTTTTTTCCTATCTCTTATTAGCCTTATAGCTGGATGTCTTAATTTACCCCTCATTGACTATCTTCACTCTACCACTTCAGTAGTTTATATTATTTATGGTTTTGCCACTTTGAATTATTTAATTTTGCAAAGTATTTTGGAGTGATATTTGCCCGGTGCAAGCTGCCATGTCACCCTGCCGTGTCTTGTACCTCTGCAATTCCTGGCAGTCCCACTGTACTGGAAAGCAAGGGACAAAAGGAAGGGAGGCCTCAGCCTCGTCACCTACATGAAACGAACCCAGACTGATCGATCTTGTCTCATAAGCCTTGGTGGCATTGTGTGGGATCCTGAGTCATTACTGAGGGCCAAGGAGAGACTCTGCACAAACGCCTCTGAAGGAAGAATTAAAAACCATCACACGCTTAGTGAGGCTAAATGAGTATTCAAATTGGCTAATAAAAAAGTAATGAGGAGTGCCTGCAGCCCTGAGCCACCTAAAGAAAATCAACAAATGCCAGCTACAATACAAACACTTTCCGCGGTCGGCAGTGGGGATTTCAAAACAAGGCAGGGAGGGCTTGTGGGAATGGCAGAGGAAAACGACACAGGAATCGCAGCTGCTGGAGGAAGCAGAATGGAAAATCATGAGGGAATTTTTTCACTGAAGGCAAAGACAGAGCTGCTGCAAGGAGCTCCCAGCCAAAACAGAGCACAGAGCCAGATTCCTGCCCCATCCTCCCTGAGGAGTTCGGAAGAAAGAACTCACCTGGGCATTGTATTTTTTCCTTGAAAGCTGAGCAACTGCCTGCCAGGCTTCCTCCTCTGGACCAAAAAGCAGGATCTCCCAAGGAGACATTTTCATGTTTGGGTTCAATTTCTTTGAAGACAACTTCAGGCTGCTGAGGGATGCTCCATCACCATGCATGGTTTCATGAAGACCATGCCCCCATTGCATCATAGTGGTCCTGTAACATGGGCCAGCTTGGGATGCTTATCCCGGGGCTTGCCTTCCCTAGAGATCAGGGAATTTAGCCCACATGAGGCACCCTTCCAGGGAACAACTCTGCCCTTCAGCTCTCCCATTCTTCAGATGAGCAGACTTCATCTCTGGTGCTTCCCATCTCCTTCCATCGATGGTGGGAGCTTAAATTCCATGTCTAGTGCTGGAATAGCTAAAGTTGGTGAGATGCCTGGTACTCAAGGGAAAACACTGTGGTGCACAGCATTGGAATAGGCTGCCAAGCCACCATCTCCCTTGGTCATCCAGTGGGAAGAAGGAGAGGAGGAGGTGACGGTGGATAGCTGTGTGAAGAGAACTATATTAGAAACCAGGAAATGCTCAGGTACGCTGGAGACCGTATAAGAATCTACAACAAGACAGTGAGAATAATTAGCTCGACAGCTGTGGGTGCTGATCAGGAGCATTTTTAACAGCAACCTGTCATGTTTGGGTTTATTACTACAGTCCAATGAGGTGTGATGACATTTTTCCTGGTGCTGGCTTTCCTTCCAGGAAACATTGAGGTGCACTTACATTTCAGTAGGTATCTTGAGGGTCCTTGGCATATTCTGTCCCTCATTTAAAATTCAAAACACCTTTTAAAAAATGACAAGCCAAAGAACTTGAGTCTAACAGACCTGTGGGAATAAAGGCTGACTCTGCCAGGACCATGGTGTTAAAGAGTAAATGAGCTCAAAAACAGGCCAAGCAAGCTTTAAGATGCATACTTCAAGGGATAACGGGATTTCCTGGCCTTCCAGGCTCAAAATCTTTCCCTCGGCAGGCTCTCTTATGTTATTTATCTCTTCTGCTCAAGAACAGTGGCTGAACAGAGCAAACTTCAAAATGTGAAGGAACAAGGGTGGAAAAGTTGAATAAAGTGTCATACTCGGTGTACCCGATTTCAAAATGGGGTGACAGTCTGCAAGTTGGCACTTATTTCCTCCCAACGCACTCATCTAACATCCTCCAGAACAATACCTTCCTCTTTGCAAGAAGCTCAAGGGCCAACAAGGGAGAGACAAGTAACACTGACTTTTGTACCACAGCTAGGAACGATAGAAAAGGAGTGTGAAATAAGAAAATCCTGGAAGACAGCCAGGGAGTGTGTTTTCCAGAAACATATAATCTGTAATTGGGCTAATTCTGATGTATTTGTGTCTCCAATTCTTTGTTTCCCTGTTGTCTGTATAACTCTTGATTGGAACATTCGACGTTGCTTTTGTGAGTTCCTAAATCCAATCCTCTCTGATGATGTACATGAATGTGCATCTGATGGATGTTTTCCAGCACCTTTTTGTTGCCTCAATTAAGGGATAATGAACAAGAATTGTTCCTATTTGTAAAACATCTCCTGCTATTTCCTGCTTTCCAATTGGTTGGACAATGTATCTTAATTAAACACAAAGCCTTGTAATGTCTTCCAGGGGAGAGACACCAAGACTGGAAACAGGAAGAAAAGGAGGAGGAGGAGGAGGAAGGGAGAGGTGAGGAGCAAGTACTTTCAGTGACTTGCTTGTGGAGACATATTTGATTTGTTGCAGTAATGGTTACACCTTGCAATTTTCCCCAAGTCTGATAGTGGCAGAATGGATAAGGACATCAGACCAGTCCCCGCTCAGATCCATAACTCTATAGAATACCAAAATCGATGCCTCAGGGAATAAGAAATGAGATGTCTACCTGCCTTTCAGTTTTAGTCACCAGACAAAATCCAGTTAATCTCCCAAGGTGCAAAGAGAAATAACCATCACCTCAATACATGTTAGGTCCTGTGTAACATAGGCTTATAGATAGCACATAGGAAAAATAAAATAAAATATTAAATAAAATGAAAATACACCACTCTGTATCTAACCCAGCAGAGATATGCAGGAAAGATGAGGTCATGAATTTTTACTAAATTCATCACTCTGGGGTGATATATAGCGGGATGGGGGATGAAGTTCTCTTTGCACTGTCCCTGCTGCTGTATGAAGGGAGAGTGGGCATGCCGTGCCATCTTTCACCAGCGCACAGTTCATTTGATTATATGATTTTGAATCAAATCCATGTGGATCTGAGCACAAGCATAAAATATGCAATTTCATGTTTTAGGCCAATTAAAGGTATTATAGTATGTCATCTATTCTGCTCATGGAAAAGCAGCTTTAGCCTGATCTTTAGCCTCTGAGATCTCCTTCGTCACCCGATCAAACATGTCTGTTTTGTCCTCTTTGGTTAAAACCTGCAGCTTTGAGCCCTAATTCTGTTAGATCAGCTGCTCCTGCTGCCTGGCCTGCGATTTCCAACGAACGGCAGGGTGTGACATTTGTGGGGAGGATGGGATTATGCGCCGCGATGCCATCGCTGAGTAATCGGATTCCATCCGCCCTTCGTACTCGCTGCCTCTGCCAAACCTTCCCATCCCCAGAGGACTGAGGGGCAACCGCAGGAAACCCTCACCCCGCGCGGGGAGCCTGGCCCCTGGTTTAAGTGGAGCCATATGTATCATGCTTAACACACAACGCTGGCAAAGGAGGGAGGCGATAGAAGTCTTTGGAGCCTGTGTTACCCAGGCAAATATCGCCTGTGAAAGGCAAGTCTGTCTCCTTTGACACTGCTTGTAATCCTGATGTCATCTTCCTCACTCCCTCCCGCACACAGTGTTTATTTTGTCATGGTGCATCTAGCACAAGACTAAAACCGTGCAGGGCAAGCAGAGTTTTGCACAGGTCCTGAAGCCAAGTCTTCATCCCCACAAAATCTGTATGTTTAAATATAGAAATGGGGAGGCATAACAGAAAGATGAGGGAATTGCATCTGGTCTTTGTCATCCCAATATAACTCTGCCGTGGCATCTGTGAGCCGAGAGCAGCTCCAGCTGAACTAACTGGCCAGCCCTTCCTGTCTGCTGGGATATCCCAGGCAAACGTATGCCCTGAGCTCTGCTGTTTCTTTATATTTGCCCCAAGGAAGCTGGGAGTAAATATTGGATCTGTGCAGCAAAAATATTCCATTTTCTCTAATGGGCCTAATCCATCTGTAGCTGAGAATGAGGCGACACCAATAGATGTTAAACTCCATGACTTAGTGTGGATAAAAGAAGGCATGTTAACCCATCTGGATCCAGGAATCATCTTTTGGTTCACAAAATAAAGAGCAGCAGCATAAGCATCTCCCATTGCTCTGCTTAAAAGCCCTGATCTGCAAGCACCTTGCCAGATAAGAAAGAAGAGCTGAATTTCCATGGTCCCCTCAACCCCAAGCTTCTCTGAAGCTGCCAGTGAAAGGATGGGCTACTTTGTTCTCTCTGTTGATACCATGTAAAATGTGCTTAGGTACTCCAGAGATGGAGGCTCCTGTACCAAGGAGATAAGCTCGAGGTAGTGGCGGCTCTGGTGATAGGGATGGGGATGTTTGAGTGCTGGACACAATGCTGGGGCTCTCAGGAAGACATCAAATGGGCTGATAAGGATATTCCCCATCCAGGCAGAGCGGAGACCTGGTGGTCAGACCTTTATCTTTCTCCCCACATGGGCTTCCTGCTCTTCTTTGTGATAAAAAGCCTTGTGCTTAGACCAAGGAAAATAAAAAGAGCCAAACATCCCTGAGGCGCTCCTTCCTCAGGAGGGGACCATGCCAGCTTGGTGCTCTTTCCCCTCATCCCCTCCTTTCCTTCTCAACACCCTGTCTTTTCCTGGCTCCTCCTCTCCTGTCCCTGTTCCTCCTGCCTGTGTCTTGCCTCAGGAGTCAGCAAAGCTGGGGACATCCTACGTGGGAGCACGGCTGTTCTGAGCACAGGAGATGCCATAGGGTTTCTTCTTTTTTCCACTGCAACTTAAAAAAAAATAATTCTGCTAGCCACTCAATAATTAATGCTTATGAGCACTGATTCAGCATTGCTTGGGCCGTGAATCTAGAAAATTCCACAGACAAGGCAGAAAAGCTCTTTGCTCAAATCAACTTGAGGTCTCCGAGGGCCTAGGGGCTGGGGGAGCACCCAACTGCCCCTCCAGCTGAGGAGAAGCCCTTGCCTCCAACTCTCACCAAAGGCATGTCCACTGGGCAAACCAATGCAAGCTCTTCTAAACACAGGGGGAGTGAGTTAAAGAGGTGGCTCTCAAGCCCAGATCGACCAGGTATCTCATATTCTCCTGTTCCCACCTCACGTGTGCCCTTTTTTTATGCCTTTCTACCTCTTTGACCATAAATTTAAGTCCATGTGCTTTAAGACACCTGATCTTTGCTCTTTGCCTGCTCAAGCCCTGGCCACTGCAAAGCTGAACTTTTCTTCACAGGGCTAATTTCTGCACAAAGCAGCAGGGGCAGGATGCGCTCTCAAAGGGTAAATGTTTTAGGACTGTTCCAATGGACATTATAGGAAGCCTCAAAGCACAGCTGGAAAGGTCCAGCTCCCTGCTTTACCACTGATTCGCTGCATGAGCGTGGATAAATAAATCATTTCACCTCTTCCTGCCCCCATATAAAAAGAACTGATGGTGCCTTTCCTTTGTCAGGCACCGTGAGATCTCAGGGTAAAACACACTCAGAGTTTTATTAATTCTTCTTTTGGGCTCTTGTTATTACGGTGATCTGTGTGGTCATGCACCTTTGAAGTAAATACCAGCAGGAAATAGAAAAGAGAGCTCCCCAGCATCCAGGGATCAGACAGTCCCATCGATTGCAAATACACAGCCTCATTTAAATGAGTGGGTGCTGCACACACACAGCAGCTGGGATGGGCTGCTCCTGGGGTGGCTCACCTAGATGTCCTGAGTAACCTCCTGGATGCACATCCGATCAAACTGACGGCACGGGGAAAAAAAATCCCTCCTTTATACCTTTGCAGCTCTGCCATCATTAAAAGCCGATGGCGTAGCATGACCTTCCTGCCAGGAGACGCTGGCTAAGCTGTGTATTTTCCTTGAGGGTCTCATATATCGTCCTCTACTGAAACGCGGCTGAGGCAGGTAACTGTTTGTTAGGCTGTGTGCTGTGCACCTACTGGAAGATTGTACAAATACAGCATCTTCTCGTCCTTGAAGAGCCTATAAATAAATGGGCTCTTACCTTGACTGCAGGCTGCAGCATTAGTCAACACTCAAGCAGTTCATTTGTAAATTTGTACACAATAGAATCCGAGACACTTGAAAAAGCAGAATGTACCTTTTTTGTGTGCGAGTGGATTTAGCGCTTGAGCAAACTGCCGGACTAATAGGCTGGGAGACCAAAGGTTTGTATTTATCCACAGCAACACAGCTCAGACAGCCGTGGTGTTTGTCCTCCCTCCTCTGCTGCCCCAGCAACGCCTCCAGAGCCTCCCAAGGATGCTGCAGGGACCCTGGCATCCCCCTCCCTCCACAGGGCGGTTGTATCGCATGGTGACTGCCCATCCCTGGGACCTGGCTTTTTTATTTGGCCTTTCAACTTGAGAAATTACAGATCTCCTCCCACCGTGTATCCCCTTCCTACCTCCCTCCTTTGGTCTGGCTTCCGCGTGGAAAAATTATGGTTTGTCTTGTCTAGTTCTGGGTATTCAGCATACCTGAAAAACAAGTCCAAAGCAGTGCACAGGAGCTGGACGTCAAAATGGAGTATTTCTCTGCTGATCACTTGGGGTTTAATACACAATGGTTATAATATTTTTTTTTCCTATCTCTTATTAGCCTTATAGCTGGATGTCTTAATTTACCCCTCATTGACTATCTTCACTCTACCACTTCAGTAGTTTATATTATTTATGGTTTTGCCACTTTGAATTATTTAATTTTGCAAAGTATTTTGGAGTGATATTTGCCCGGTGCAAGCTGCCATGTCACCCTGCCGTGTCTTGTACCTCTGCAATTCCTGGCAGTCCCACTGTACTGGAAAGCAAGGGACAAAAGGAAGGGAGGCCTCAGCCTCGTCACCTACATGAAACGAACCCAGACTGATCGATCTTGTCTCATAAGCCTTGGTGGCATTGTGTGGGATCCTGAGTCATTACTGAGGGCCAAGGAGAGACTCTGCACAAACGCCTCTGAAGGAAGAATTAAAAACCATCACACGCTTAGTGAGGCTAAATGAGTATTCAAATTGGCTAATAAAAAAGTAATGAGGAGTGCCTGCAGCCCTGAGCCACCTAAAGAAAATCAACAAATGCCAGCTACAATACAAACACTTTCCGCGGTCGGCAGTGGGGATTTCAAAACAAGGCAGGGAGGGCTTGTGGGAATGGCAGAGGAAAACGACACAGGAATCGCAGCTGCTGGAGGAAGCAGAATGGAAAATCATGAGGGAATTTTTTCACTGAAGGCAAAGACAGAGCTGCTGCAAGGAGCTCCCAGCCAAAACAGAGCACAGAGCCAGATTCCTGCCCCATCCTCCCTGAGGAGTTCGGAAGAAAGAACTCACCTGGGCATTGTATTTTTTCCTTGAAAGCTGAGCAACTGCCTGCCAGGCTTCCTCCTCTGGACCAAAAAGCAGGATCTCCCAAGGAGACATTTTCATGTTTGGGTTCAATTTCTTTGAAGACAACTTCAGGCTGCTGAGGGATGCTCCATCACCATGCATGGTTTCATGAAGACCATGCCCCCATTGCATCATAGTGGTCCTGTAACATGGGCCAGCTTGGGATGCTTATCCCGGGGCTTGCCTTCCCTAGAGATCAGGGAATTTAGCCCACATGAGGCACCCTTCCAGGGAACAACTCTGCCCTTCAGCTCTCCCATTCTTCAGATGAGCAGACTTCATCTCTGGTGCTTCCCATCTCCTTCCATCGATGGTGGGAGCTTAAATTCCATGTCTAGTGCTGGAATAGCTAAAGTTGGTGAGATGCCTGGTACTCAAGGGAAAACACTGTGGTGCACAGCATTGGAATAGGCTGCCAAGCCACCATCTCCCTTGGTCATCCAGTGGGAAGAAGGAGAGGAGGAGGTGACGGTGGATAGCTGTGTGAAGAGAACTATATTAGAAACCAGGAAATGCTCAGGTACGCTGGAGACCGTATAAGAATCTACAACAAGACAGTGAGAATAATTAGCTCGACAGCTGTGGGTGCTGATCAGGAGCATTTTTAACAGCAACCTGTCATGTTTGGGTTTATTACTACAGTCCAATGAGGTGTGATGACATTTTTCCTGGTGCTGGCTTTCCTTCCAGGAAACATTGAGGTGCACTTACATTTCAGTAGGTATCTTGAGGGTCCTTGGCATATTCTGTCCCTCATTTAAAATTCAAAACACCTTTTAAAAAATGACAAGCCAAAGAACTTGAGTCTAACAGACCTGTGGGAATAAAGGCTGACTCTGCCAGGACCATGGTGTTAAAGAGTAAATGAGCTCAAAAACAGGCCAAGCAAGCTTTAAGATGCATACTTCAAGGGATAACGGGATTTCCTGGCCTTCCAGGCTCAAAATCTTTCCCTCGGCAGGCTCTCTTATGTTATTTATCTCTTCTGCTCAAGAACAGTGGCTGAACAGAGCAAACTTCAAAATGTGAAGGAACAAGGGTGGAAAAGTTGAATAAAGTGTCATACTCGGTGTACCCGATTTCAAAATGGGGTGACAGTCTGCAAGTTGGCACTTATTTCCTCCCAACGCACTCATCTAACATCCTCCAGAACAATACCTTCCTCTTTGCAAGAAGCTCAAGGGCCAACAAGGGAGAGACAAGTAACACTGACTTTTGTACCACAGCTAGGAACGATAGAAAAGGAGTGTGAAATAAGAAAATCCTGGAAGACAGCCAGGGAGTGTGTTTTCCAGAAACATATAATCTGTAATTGGGCTAATTCTGATGTATTTGTGTCTCCAATTCTTTGTTTCCCTGTTGTCTGTATAACTCTTGATTGGAACATTCGACGTTGCTTTTGTGAGTTCCTAAATCCAATCCTCTCTGATGATGTACATGAATGTGCATCTGATGGATGTTTTCCAGCACCTTTTTGTTGCCTCAATTAAGGGATAATGAACAAGAATTGTTCCTATTTGTAAAACATCTCCTGCTATTTCCTGCTTTCCAATTGGTTGGACAATGTATCTTAATTAAACACAAAGCCTTGTAATGTCTTCCAGGGGAGAGACACCAAGACTGGAAACAGGAAGAAAAGGAGGAGGAGGAGGAGGAAGGGAGAGGTGAGGAGCAAGTACTTTCAGTGACTTGCTTGTGGAGACATATTTGATTTGTTGCAGTAATGGTTACACCTTGCAATTTTCCCCAAGTCTGATAGTGGCAGAATGGATAAGGACATCAGACCAGTCCCCGCTCAGATCCATAACTCTATAGAATACCAAAATCGATGCCTCAGGGAATAAGAAATGAGATGTCTACCTGCCTTTCAGTTTTAGTCACCAGACAAAATCCAGTTAATCTCCCAAGGTGCAAAGAGAAATAACCATCACCTCAATACATGTTAGGTCCTGTGTAACATAGGCTTATAGATAGCACATAGGAAAAATAAAATAAAATATTAAATAAAATGAAAATACACCACTCTGTATCTAACCCAGCAGAGATATGCAGGAAAGATGAGGTCATGAATTTTTACTAAATTCATCACTCTGGGGTGATATATAGCGGGATGGGGGATGAAGTTCTCTTTGCACTGTCCCTGCTGCTGTATGAAGGGAGAGTGGGCATGCCGTGCCATCTTTCACCAGCGCACAGTTCATTTGATTATATGATTTTGAATCAAATCCATGTGGATCTGAGCACAAGCATAAAATATGCAATTTCATGTTTTAGGCCAATTAAAGGTATTATAGTATGTCATCTATTCTGCTCATGGAAAAGCAGCTTTAGCCTGATCTTTAGCCTCTGAGATCTCCTTCGTCACCCGATCAAACATGTCTGTTTTGTCCTCTTTGGTTAAAACCTGCAGCTTTGAGCCCTAATTCTGTTAGATCAGCTGCTCCTGCTGCCTGGCCTGCGATTTCCAACGAACGGCAGGGTGTGACATTTGTGGGGAGGATGGGATTATGCGCCGCGATGCCATCGCTGAGTAATCGGATTCCATCCGCCCTTCGTACTCGCTGCCTCTGCCAAACCTTCCCATCCCCAGAGGACTGAGGGGCAACCGCAGGAAACCCTCACCCCGCGCGGGGAGCCTGGCCCCTGGTTTAAGTGGAGCCATATGTATCATGCTTAACACACAACGCTGGCAAAGGAGGGAGGCGATAGAAGTCTTTGGAGCCTGTGTTACCCAGGCAAATATCGCCTGTGAAAGGCAAGTCTGTCTCCTTTGACACTGCTTGTAATCCTGATGTCATCTTCCTCACTCCCTCCCGCACACAGTGTTTATTTTGTCATGGTGCATCTAGCACAAGACTAAAACCGTGCAGGGCAAGCAGAGTTTTGCACAGGTCCTGAAGCCAAGTCTTCATCCCCACAAAATCTGTATGTTTAAATATAGAAATGGGGAGGCATAACAGAAAGATGAGGGAATTGCATCTGGTCTTTGTCATCCCAATATAACTCTGCCGTGGCATCTGTGAGCCGAGAGCAGCTCCAGCTGAACTAACTGGCCAGCCCTTCCTGTCTGCTGGGATATCCCAGGCAAACGTATGCCCTGAGCTCTGCTGTTTCTTTATATTTGCCCCAAGGAAGCTGGGAGTAAATATTGGATCTGTGCAGCAAAAATATTCCATTTTCTCTAATGGGCCTAATCCATCTGTAGCTGAGAATGAGGCGACACCAATAGATGTTAAACTCCATGACTTAGTGTGGATAAAAGAAGGCATGTTAACCCATCTGGATCCAGGAATCATCTTTTGGTTCACAAAATAAAGAGCAGCAGCATAAGCATCTCCCATTGCTCTGCTTAAAAGCCCTGATCTGCAAGCACCTTGCCAGATAAGAAAGAAGAGCTGAATTTCCATGGTCCCCTCAACCCCAAGCTTCTCTGAAGCTGCCAGTGAAAGGATGGGCTACTTTGTTCTCTCTGTTGATACCATGTAAAATGTGCTTAGGTACTCCAGAGATGGAGGCTCCTGTACCAAGGAGATAAGCTCGAGGTAGTGGCGGCTCTGGTGATAGGGATGGGGATGTTTGAGTGCTGGACACAATGCTGGGGCTCTCAGGAAGACATCAAATGGGCTGATAAGGATATTCCCCATCCAGGCAGAGCGGAGACCTGGTGGTCAGACCTTTATCTTTCTCCCCACATGGGCTTCCTGCTCTTCTTTGTGATAAAAAGCCTTGTGCTTAGACCAAGGAAAATAAAAAGAGCCAAACATCCCTGAGGCGCTCCTTCCTCAGGAGGGGACCATGCCAGCTTGGTGCTCTTTCCCCTCATCCCCTCCTTTCCTTCTCAACACCCTGTCTTTTCCTGGCTCCTCCTCTCCTGTCCCTGTTCCTCCTGCCTGTGTCTTGCCTCAGGAGTCAGCAAAGCTGGGGACATCCTACGTGGGAGCACGGCTGTTCTGAGCACAGGAGATGCCATAGGGTTTCTTCTTTTTTCCACTGCAACTTAAAAAAAAATAATTCTGCTAGCCACTCAATAATTAATGCTTATGAGCACTGATTCAGCATGTCAGGAAGAGAATTTTGCACTCTTATTGTAGTCTTTTGTAATTGAATCTTATGCTGTTATATTAGTGTGGCCCCAGGTGAGTATGCAATAGCTGAGGGGGGAAAAAAAGGTAAGATAAAGGAATTACAATAGAGCCAAGCTAATGTGAGAACAAGGCAATGTCTTCTGTGCCTCAAGGTGTTAAGTTAATCTCTGATAAGTTATTAACTTATTAATGGGCTGAGAAGGGATGAACTACTTTTTATCCAAAGTCCCAAGTGCTCCTCGTTTTCTTCCACATACTTCTCCTTGTCAACTAATTCTCCTTCGGTGCTGCTCCCCCATTGCTCTGCCTCCCTTCCTCCACGTATCCTGTTTCACCCGTAATGAAATCCGCTCAGAGGAGCTCCTCTGTGGAGCAATCACATCGTGCTCAAAGCCTGGGATGTGGGAACTTCAGGAAAGATTCAGGGGCAGAAACTGAGAGGATGAAAGCTAAACAAAACTTTAGACAAGGTTCTAATTAATCTCTCCTCCTGTTGTTGACTAATCACTGATGCAGAAAAGCAAAAGGAGAGGTCAGTGGTCTTCGGATTAAACAAAAGTACTTGTAGTTGCACACCTCCACCCCAGCTCTCAGTCCAGCACTGGGTTCACAGGGAGCATTGCTGCACTTGGGGCACGATGTGTAGTGCATTATCTGAGACCATGGCATTTGCCAGCCTGTATTCTGAGGTTGTCTTCTTCTTCATAGTTCTCACTGATTTCTGTGTCTCCAAAACCAGAGGAGGAGTTTAAAATTGATGAAATGGGATGAAATTCTGAAAAGCTCAGGGAAAAGCTTCTGTTGAGGAAAGAGAGATGGACAGGTTCCAGCTTACTCTTGGGGAGGTTGTAATTTCTCCTCAGAGTTGGATTTGCTTTGCCACTGAACTGTCTCACTCGTCCTCTCTTTTGAAGGCATAGTGATATGAACTGCTGTGCTGGAAGGGGGTTTTTCCTCACTGTCCCCATTGCAGAGCCTCAGAGCACCTACTAGAAAGCTTGCACTTTCTTCCAGGTCTCTTCTGACAAGGAGGGGCATCTCCCAGTGGTGCAATGAGGATGTATTAAACTGCCTATCACAAGGTTTGAAGCTCCCTTTTGAGTGTGGCTCAATAAAGGATGGATCCAGGGTCTCTACTCAGTGCCGTTTCCTTCATCTGGCCAAAAATGGAAAGGAGATTGGTTTAAGGGTGCTGGGGGATGAGTGGCCTTTCCCTTTGCCCAGAGGAGCAGACCACAGAGGGTCAACACAACAAGCTTCTGACATCCTGACCAGACCAGAGACCTCCCTGCAACACCCCACCAGAGCATGATGTTGTTTCTCCAGTGTTAAAAATTAACAGTGCTTTCAATCTTCCCTTCCAAGCTCAGACACTGATGCTGACACTGATGCTCAACCTCTGATGCTGAGGTTGCAAGAAGCAGATAAAAAAGGATACTGTTATTATAATCTGCAGAAGACAATGAAGCTGATAATTCTTCCACATGAAAAATCAGTGACCTTTCAGCTGGGGAAAGGCACGGGACATCGCATGCCTTAGCACAAAGCAGGAGGGGGACAGAAAATAACCAGCAGCCAACTTTGGAAAAACACCCAAGGGGTCTTTTTTGAATCAGCTGAGGCTTCAGCCTAATTCTTTCTGTTTGCTCGTAGACAGGTTGGCATCTCAGTCTGTGCTGCTGCTCCTGCTGCACGGGGTAGAGAGCTCACCAGAGCATGAAAGAGATTGTGATAAAGATACACTGACTGCCATCCTCCTTCCACTGGAAACAGGCTCAGCTTCATATCCAGATGACATCTCAAACACCAGCACCAAAGAGGGGGGAGGAAGGGGGTTGCTCTTTCTTTGCCCTTTCTGTTTTTGGTATCATGAGTGTTATTTGCAATTATTTATTGATAAAGCAACTTCTCGGATATATAAATAGAGGCAAAAAGAAGTCCCCTTCCCCCTCCCTGCTTCAGTGCATGCACCTCTTTTATGTTGCACCCAAGCTGGTTGAATTGTTTGGTAGATAAAAGCCTTTGTTGAAGATTCCCCTGCATTCCCACTTTGTGAGCTATTCCCATGCCAGTTCTGCTTTCCAGCAATATCAGCTGTGCATATAAATTTTCAGACTCATCTGGATGAATTCGCCTCTGCCAGCCGGCTGTTTGAAAGCATTCCCTGAGACCATGTGCCGTTTGCTCGGCGGAGGCTGCTGGCACCGACATTCCCCGGGATGCTGCTGTCCTGCCAGGACGCAATGCACTTGTCACCATGATGGGAAAGGGGTAAAACACCTTTCCTCTCCAGTGCTTGCCCAATATAGGCTAGTTCATACACAAGAATCTTCTAGTCTTTGCCAGGTAACAGCAGCTTCAAGATGATCGTCTGTCAGCTGAAGTTCATCATTCGTGCCAGCCTCATGAGAGGGTACCATAGGAACCGTTACTAAAATACTTTCTGTGTCATGAAAGCAGTTATACTCAGTAAAGCAAGACTGGGTCTTGCAGACATCCAGCCAGCAAAAAGCAATGACCTACAGATAACCAGGTTAAATCTGCATTCTGTCCCAGATGCCTCATGAAACCTTTGGTGTGATGCTTCACTGGGTCTCAGTTCTCCCTGTGTAAATGTAGGGGAAATAACAGCACTGTCCCACCTCACCAAGGCACTGTCAGGATGAATACCCCAGTGACCAAGGTCCTCACATCCTGTAGCATCAAAGGCCACCAAACACTTAAGAGAAACAGTTTTGCTCCAACAAGGCAGTATAAGCATAGCCAGGGATAAAAAAAAAAGGCAGCTCCTATTTCCGAGAGTAACTCTGGGGAAGAATAAGGGAGACACTGCACATCCTACCAACCCCAATCCAAACTGTCATTCCCATTCAAGCTTATGAAATGTTGAGATCTGTAAGCATTTCATGAAGACCTAGTGCTTGACCAAATACCCAGGAATCAAAAAGAAACTGTGAAAACCTCATGGTTACGACCACTGCATAAACACAAAGAAGCAATCCCTGACCCCAGCTCATACCTCATTGTCAGCCAGAGATAATCATCCAAGCAGACTCCCAAGTGGTGAAATCCGGTGACGAATAGGAGGCAGACCTCCTCACAGACATGGGAACGCAGGCATCCTGTGTGTTTTCTGCCTGAAACCATAAATCATCCACAGCATTATAACGGCTGGAGAACCGATACAGGCTCCCTGTGAAGCTAAGCAGGAATCTGAGGCCTCCTTTAAATGCAGGAATTGGCATCGGGTAGCCATTGTTCAATTTTTCCACATGCTGACTCCCTGTGCAAAGAGTCTAATTGTGTGAGGAATACAAACCACAACACTGGTTTACCATCTTCCTCAGTTCAAAGGACGTTGACATTGCCCAAGCTGGAGAAAGCAATAGGGCCCAAGTGACCGCCACTGGACTACACCAAAAAGGAGTCCAGCCTGAATTTGCATCTGCAAGAAAAACCTGGTCACACAGCTTTTTGTTTAGAGCTTGCTCATGTCTGGCTCATTCACCTAAATAGACCAACTCCTGAAGGTGCTAAGGTAGTATCATGAATGGAGCCCATCACACAAGAGTAGTTCAAATACAGGTTTGATTTCCTTTGCTTGTCAATACTTGTTGCTAGGCAAGGGAAATTCACTTATCCCCTCCATGCCTACCTACCTTTGATCATACATAAAACAGAGAGGATACCTAATACATAACTGTATGCTCTCCCCCAAAGAGAAAAGTGGAAGTCACTGCACTTGTATTGCTTCCCATGTGCCTTAACCTGCACTTACACAGCCCTTTTGTCCCCAGAATTACTGCCCTCTGATGCAGCATTATCCCATGTTGACTTGTTGTCATATTCATGGCAGCATTACGTTCCCTGGGGAAAGAGGGCTCCTGGCAGTACTGCTTTGAGAGACCCTTTATTATATTGATGCCAACAGAGATTGCCTCTTTGATAAATGAGCATGTACCTATGAATAAATACAGGAGTACATTTTATATGTATTGTATATCTGCAATGACAGAGTAGAGGTTTGTGCAGGCGTGTGCTTTTAATATGCATGGAGGACACAAAGCAGCGGTGACTGGCAACCATAGGTTGCTGTGTATATATTCCAATGACAAATGGAGGATCCCAGACAGCCATCTAGACAAGATGTTTCCATTGCATCCCTCTTCTGCAGCACTTGGGAGATACCCACTGGGTAGGTGGGTAGGATCCTGTTTGGATCTAACAGGACCTCTCTGTAAACATGAATTTTTAAACTCAGCTATGCTGGACGGTCTTCTAGTTTCTCCTGAGGCACGAAAGCTAAGGGAGATGGAGCTTTCCACGTATTCCCAGACTGACAGAAAGAAGAAATGGCACATTAGAATTGTTGACCATCCTGGAGGCACTGTGTGAGTGTGGGATTATCACCAGGATGCTTTGATGTACACCAATGGGTGGGAAGAAGCAGGTCCAAACACCAGACTCCAAGCCCATTTTGGTTGCCCAAGCCTCCAGATGAACAGCACCACTTCTACAACCCTGGGCCTGAGAGCCCACACTAACCCACAGCCAAGACAGAAGTCTCTGTGTGCTACCCTGGGTGGAGAGCAACGCAGGAGGAGACCATCATGCAGAAGCAATCCCCAGCAAGAAGCCAGTGCAGGGGCACTGAGGAGCTCAAAAGGTAAACTTTTCCCCTGAGTGCTTAACTGAGAGGTGCTGGGGAGCTGACCCAAGCGGACTTCATCCTCTAACTCAGCTCTGCAAGAGGGGAATTGGGAGGGAAGGCAGAGAGCACCTTGGCCATTCTCATACATCCCCAAAATGAGCTCATGATCCCCGGAGGAGGGAATAGCAGCCTGGCCCTTGCCTGGCACCTCCCTCCCTCACACCTTGCCTCTGCCAGGGACCAAAGGAAACTCGTTTCCCAGCTCCTGCTGACCTTGCCTGAACGGCTCCTTGTTATATTCTCTGAAAGTTTAGAAGTTGTCTTTGAATACCGTAACAGTAAGGTGATGGTTACCAAGGGAACAGGCCAGGAGAAGGTCATTTTTTTCTGGCTAATTTTTTCATGCTTTATCTTGGCTGAAAGTTTTTCCAGAAAAATCAGACCAGTGTCTTTCCATCCTGAAGAAAGAAAGCTGTCATCCTCTTGGAAGAGGGTGGATAAAAGGGAAAGGGACAGCTCAGATTTCACACAACCACACACTGCATTCTGGGGGAGTTACCCTCAAAATTGCCTGTGAAGAGAAAACCCTGAAATCAGCAGTTGTGATTTCAGTCCAGGGACATAACTAGGAGACCCCTGCAGTGATGAGTTTAAAACTGGATTTGCTTGGAGGTGGCAGTAAAGGTACAAAGTAAAACTATCCCTGGAGCATAAAATAGAAAAGTCAACCAGCAACTTGCCTGCAGTAATTCAGCGCAGCCCTTGGAGCTCTTGCATTTCCATGGAGCTATGTCACTTTCACCAAGAAAAAATTCAGGAAAGACAGTAAAGCTGAGGTCTAAACATAAGGTCTCACACACCAGGGCATCATGCGGTCACAAAGTGACAGGGATGCAGAGCAAATTCTGCCGTAATAAGAAGTCCCAGATGTGGAGTTAAAATTGAGGTAACTAAAGAAGAGCGGAGCCTGATGCTGCCCTTCGTGTGCTAATTGCTCAGCATTGTTGCCTCCTGGCCACAGAGGACTGGACCTCTGCTCTTTTAGGAGGGTGGTTATGCAATGACCAGGTTCATTTTTCATGCTGCACATGGCAGCTATTGTGCTACTGCTACTAGTAATAGCTCTGAATTGCAGTGCTGCTGTTACCCCAACAGGCTGCCTGAGTTAAGTGAGATATAGGAACCAAGGAATGGCCATTTTAAGCTCCTGGGGTATGTTGAATGCCAGTTGCTGCCAGTCTTTCTCCTCTAAGAGCCCTGCCAAGCATCCTTACCCTCTGCACTTCAGTTTGGATCTCTTTCAAAGTCCTTCACTAGGAAAAACACTTTTGTTAATGAAAACTTTTGCTTTGCTGGCCCCAATTGTGAGTGCTGCTAATGGGGAGCGTCAGGAGACCCTGTTTCTGTACAACAGAGCCACTTGACATTAGTCAACATTAGTTGCCCTTCCAGTTCCTGATAGGGTCAGGCAAACAAGCTCTCTCTACTGCAAGCAAAGAGCTGGCTCTACTAAACATCTAAATGTCAAGGCAGGTCAGCCAAGGTATAATCAGCTCTCATGGCATAGCCATGAGCTGCAATGCTTTGTACTGGTGGCCAAGCAGACTACTGCTGGGAATGAAACTCTTCCCCAGCTCTAAAAGCAAATCAAAACTCTTACCTCCAGCTTGGCCTTCACAAAAGAAAGCCCAGCTAATCAGGCTGATCAGTCAATGACATAAGCTTTTGAAAGAACAGGTTTTGATTTGCAGACAAATATGTGTTCCCAGCACTGAGGTGCTTGTGGTTTGTGCTGAAATAGAAGTTTTAGTGCTGAATTGCTGGGACTGGGGGCCTTTGTCTACCCTTTCTCAAAAAAGAAAAAAAAAGTCAGTGCAAGTAACCTTCATGATCTGTTCATGCAGAGCCTTCGCACTCAACCTGTGTGTGTGTGGCGGGAGGGGGGAACAGAGCAGTGGGAGTCTTCCAGTGCAGGTGGCCCTGAGCATAGCCCTCACCAGCACACATTCATCAGGCGTTGGACAGGCACACTTCCAGCTGATTTATTGATATTTAATATTTAAATACCAGCTGATCATTCAGCCCTGGTGAGTAGATGTTCAATAACAGCAGAGAGGAGCCATCTCCTGCCAGCCCACCCAGCCTTCTCCATCACTTAATGCCAAGTACAGAGCCCTGTCCTTGCTCCCTGGGCTTGCTGGGGGGCCATGCCACATGCAGCTCAGCTCCTCCAGCCCTTCCCTCCCTTCCTACTCATCCACCATGCTTTGTCCATGTCAGAGGCCTCTTAGAATTCACAGCATCAGGACTCAACAAGGAGATTCATTCCAGACACCTCCTGAACAGGACTGACAAAGATCTGTTCCCATCTTATCACCCTGTGGGGTGAGCAACCTCTCCACTGTTGGTGTCCATATCTGTTTCTCAGTGTCACCTTTTGCTGGGCAGCTCTTTAGCCTTGTCCATCTGTCTTAAGGTTGCCCTTTCTTAGCAAGCAAGGACCCTGCCCAGCTTCTAACAAACTGCATCCCTCCCTTCCGTGCCCTTGCAATGATAATTCACTGTCCTGACACATGCAGCTGGAGCATAGGGGACCTTGTCAGCTTAAAAATCACTGCCACACTTCTGGGACTCTGAATCCAGCAGTACCTGAGATGACTGAAACAGGAAGAGTTTTTGAAAACCAATTTGCTCTCCGCTCTTTCTACCTCTTTGTTTGCATTTTTCATTTCTCTCAGCTTGGGGGATGAGGCTCAGTGTTGGGCTCATGTTTATCAGTGCTTGGCTCTCTGACTGTCATTTTACAGCCCTGTCTGCAGGCCCTGCAGGTGGCACTTGCTTTCCCCTAAAGAAATAGCACCCCCACAATTTTTCTTCCAACTCCTGTCCAAAAAATAAATAGTGGAGGAATGTTTCTGGTGGTGTCAGGCTTTGTAATAGTTCATTCATTTCAACCCTAAATTTGGGACTGAATTTGAGCTGGCAGTAGCTCTTTAATATACAGGACCTGTCTTATTACATCTCCGTCTAATGCATATTTGGGAGCTTTCCCTGAAAGCTCTTGTATAAAGGAGTATTATGACATCAGGAAGTCTAAAAGTACCTGAACTGCAGATGTGATAAATTCAGCAGGATGATACGTGCCTGGAATTTGTACTTGCCTTTTTCCATTGGCAAATGGCCGCCTGGGCTCCATCCCCTGGGATAGCTGTAGAGAACAGCCAGTTTGATGAGCCTAACCAGCCATTGGATGTCACTTTGGCTCCACACTAATTCAAGGGAAACAGCATTTATCTGGCAGCCAGGCAGCCAGCTCTTCAGCAGCTGAGAGTTTAATTATCAAAGGTTCAGGCGAATCTTGCTCTTGCTATCTCCAACCAGCTGCTGCAGAAAAAAAAAAGACCTTCTGGCCCCATCCAGAAGTTTGTGAAGCTCTTGCAAGTTCCCTTTTGCTGCTAAAATGAGTCCCAGCCCATTTGCCCTTTCCTGTGAAAGCTCTGGGCTTGATGCCACTAGAAAAAAAGGAGACGGTGAAAATAATACAGTGGGGAAGGGCTCTGGGTGGATGGGGCTGAGCAAGCAGCAGCCAGGAATGGGAGCACTGGGCAGACTCCAGCTGGTGCCTTGATCCAGCCGTGGGGGCGTGCACTGATAGATGAACATGGGCACGGCTTCTTCAAACTGCAGGAAGCTGTTCTTTCACAGCCTCGTTCTACAGCGATGGAGCAGAGCCACTGTCTGGCTTGTGTTCAGTCCAGACTAGCTGTGTTTCTGCTGGTGGACCTCAGCCCGGGCAGTCTCAAAGCAAAAAGCAAGGGCTATGTCTTCCCGCTCTCTGCCCCATTTCCACTCTTCATCAATCCCAGTGGGAAGGGTGGTGACTGAAGGGGCCAGAGCAAGCAAGCTGAAGGCAAGACAAGAAGAGGGAAGTCTCTCCAAAGGCAGCTGTTTGTACAGTATTTCTGCAGGACTAAATCCTGGAAGGTGCACTGGGGAAATAATGGGGGGAAAAGGTGACCCCAAATGAAGCCACCTTTCCCTCCAAGAAGACAAGAGTCCAGTATGTGAGGAAGGTGCCTCAGACACTTGTGTTTTCCCCACATCTGGGTCCAGGTACCTCTGAATTCCTCTCCCAGCCTTGCTGTCAAGCACAATCAGTCCAAAACAAAACCTCTCCCAGGTTCTGCTTAATATCCAGATCTACTAAGTGAGACACTCAAGACCTGAATGAAGTGCCATTACCTATAGATCCTTTGCACTTTTGTGGCTGGGATGTCCCTGCCCTTTCAGTCCTGCAGTGCCTGGTTAATAACAGGGCCACTTAAGTGCCTATCAGGAGAGTTTGTAACTAATGCACTAGTGAGGTACCTGCTTTTCGTTATTCTCAGGCTCTCCGCAGACACAATCAGACACAATTGGCCATTCTCAAGGCACATTTATCTTTTGAATATGAAGGCAAGAGACTCAATTATCTTTTTCAAAAGTACGCTAAGATTCTGTGGAGAAAATTAGTTATCTGCTCCATTCTTCTTCAAAATGCCATCAGGAACCATCATAAGCAAATACTATCAATCACTATCTGTTTTGCCCAGACTGCCTGAGCTAGCACATAGGGAAATATGTTGTCTTCACTCCCCACCCAAGAAAAGTCTCTCCAAAACATGGGCATGATTTTCATCCCTGAGACTCCAGATTAGATGCAAGATAGCTAGGGAGCTCAGGGCATGTGCAAACCTGAAGGACATGGAAGGAGCAGGAACCCATAAATATCTATTACTGGTTGGAAACATCGGGCCCTCCCTGCCTCTTCACAACAAACTCAAACAAATGTGGAAGCCACCCAGCCAACTGCTCTAGATGGAAGAGAATCACACCCTGTAGCGAGTTCCTGCTAGAAAATTGATCTTGGCCTCCCCCTTGTAGTCCAGAAGCACTGTCCCTAAGACCAAGTTGCCTTGGGTGTCTCATTTTTCCAACCTGAGTGAACAAAAATGTTTATTTAACGCCATCTCTCCAGGGTTTCCTCAGCTCCCTAGTCTCCAGACCTGTCAGTTTACTTACAGCATCGCCAACTGCAAACTGATTAGTCCAGTCCCTCTTCTCTTCTCCCCCATGGTTATCACTTTTATTAACAGCAAGGGAGTGATAATGGGGAAAGATGATCAAAGCTGCTGGTATTAACGCAGGGGATTAACGGTATTTATATTCCTGATCAGAGCACTCTCCGTGTGGAGAGGGAACCGCCACAAATCAGCCTTTTCCAACAGAGTTGCTGCAGTGCCACTGCCTAAATAGCTGCTGGCTAATGAGTCCTTTGCGGCTGGCTGAGGGAACAGCTCGCTCTCTGGGCTACTTCCCTCGCAACTTAATATGCCCAGCCTTGCATCCATAACGGCATGCAGGCACCTGATCTTGGGTTTCAAACTGTTCTTGAGGTCTTGGGGGCAAGGTCCGTTGTTAAGATCAAGCCAGCTAGTGCTGAACAAACAAGTGAATTGATGTGCCTGGTTTGCACTGGGATCGCATCATGTTATCAGAGGAGGGAAATACAACTTATATCCTGGTCTGGGACTGTGTGGAAAGTTCAGTTAGCACCAAACGGGGGTGGTGGGGTGTCAAGGGAAGACAAAAAAAAAAAATCCATGCCAGATTTTACACATAGAGCAAGAGATTGAAGCCCTCTGCAACCACCCAGGAAGAACAGATGTGGTGGTGTGTACTGATTCCACTGAGATTCCAGCAGCCACTCAGTGGCAGGCAGGGATACAGGGAGAGGAAGCAGGACAAGCTGACTTTGGTCAATCAATGTTGCTGGCCACCACCAGCAAACTAAGGTGAAGAGGCTTCACTTGGCTGGGGCTGGAGACCAATGCAATGATCAAAAAAGCAGATAGAGAGTACTGGGATCAGGGGGACAGGTGAGAAACACCTTTGGGGATACAGAATTTCACATCACATGGAAGAATGAGGACACAAGGAAGCTGTCCTCCTCTATTCTGCCTCCCCTGAGGAGTATTTTGGGTGGTACAAGGCCTCATCCTCAGAAATCCCACCGATAGGCCCCATGGCAGCACCCCCTCCCAACCAGAGAGTAATGCATGGATGCTCAAAGGTGACCCAAGGAACCAAGACAACTCCTTTCCAAACCACCCAGTCTGCGTAAGCTGATCACATTTCAATATTGAACCAAAGTTGTTCATCCAAAGCCAGGACTCTCTTATAAATAAATATTTTCAAAAGGCAGTAAAACAGATGTCTTGCCCACCAGCTTTGAGCAGCTTTTGGTGTCAGCTCAGCAAGAAAAGAGCAACCTTGGTCTGATTTGCAAGTTTAAACACTGCCATCTGGGCCGTGAGGTGCTTCCTCAAGAAAACTATCTAGAGATTGCATAGGAGGTCTTCTTCTTGATTATCACTATTAAGAAAAAGGATCTTAAACAATACCATTTGTTTGCACATAATTTAAAGTCATTACTCCCTTCATGATTGGCTAGAGTTATCTTTGACTATCTGCACAACTATTTCTTCCCCCATCCCTAACCCCAGCCTGTTGTTCATCACTCTCCATCTCTCCTCTATGCAGTGTAATAATGCCATAAGGGTTTATTTATATCATCATAATTGGTTGCTGTGGAGACAACCATTATGTCACAAGTACAGTCCAGGGAGTTTTGGCCGAAGAATGAATTACAAAGGGGCCTTGGAGGTGAGCCCTGTTGTTTTAGTGCATACTCCCATCCTCCCACTGACTCCATGGACAATCTACATCCACACGTATGCCCAGCTCCACATGCAAATATTGGTCCCACATGTGGCCATCTGTAAACACAAGCTGACTTACTCCAGAAAACTCTCAGAGCAGAGATTTTTAACCATGTAACAGGGCAACAACAACTGAGAGAGGGTGAGACACAGTTGTGAACCACAGGAAAAGGCTGGAGTCAGTTGGGTAAGGTAAAGGACAACAATGATGCTCCTCAACATCCTCCACCCCCCCATCCTCCCCACAAATCTTTAGCTTCTCCCCACATCAGTAAATATATATACAGTAAATATCCCTCTGAAGGGGGTTGCAAAATTCTGGGTGACCCATGGGGACTAATGAACACTTCACAATCCCATTACCGGTACTCACTCATCAAAGCTGTCGTAGATCATCTCACTGTCTCAGGCTTGTAACGCAGCTCAACCAAGTTACTTTTCTGGAGAAAACCTTTGTCCCATTGGTTACTTCCAAGGTCATGACACCTAGTAACAGTATAACAGCAGCCTGTCATATAGGATGATGTGGACTTCTTATACACTCCATCTTCAGGACGTGTTTGTCAGCAGGTCATGGTCTGCTTGTGTCTATTGTATAATCAGAAGAAGCAAGCAAGAGATGAAGGCAAGTGTTTTCTCTGTGTGCCTGCGTCCATCCAAGGTCAGCAAAATCACTAACAGACTGCCCTCCTAGCCAGAACTGATTGAAGGTGAATGTAGAAGATCTGATTGGCATTAGTGGGCTCTGGATAAATGGAGCTGTTCGCCTTGGGATCGTGAGTTCAGAGGAAGGTCAGTTCACTGTTGACCACTATTCGTTAGCCTCTGGCAGCAACTCAACAACTTCTGTGAAATAAGGAGCCAGTCTTGGCTTGGGTCCCAGTGGAATGAGCGTCGGTGTCATTGCAGTTGCTGTCCTTGCTGGACTTTTGGCTGGCTCCACAGGGAAATAATGAAGCAGTTCAGAGAGCCCATCCTCACAGCTTAGCGCCTTTTTGGGAGATCACCCTGGAGTAAAAGAGGGGATGTTTCTGCTGTGTCTCAGTGTGGCTAGGCACAGAAATGGCTGCTGGGCTCCAGTTCTGGTTAATGGGTGAAGACCAGACATCGCCATCAAAGACATAAAGAAACAAAAGCTCAAGCTAAAATGGGGGAGGTGGTAGAAAGGTGAAAATCTCCTGTGGCGGAAGTCAAGAGAAAGGCAACCAAAATGACTGAAGAGCAGCTGACATGGGGACAGGAGGTGGATGGTGAGGTTAGGGACTTGTGTGAGGACCCCTCTCCGCCCCGTGACTGTTGCCTACCTGTAGCGTTGAAAGGCAAAGGAGAAAAGCCTTTTTCCACCTTTGTAGCCCCCTTTGCCCCATGCCCAAAGCAGGTGCAGGGTCTGCAGTGGTAGACTGCTCCTCTAGCCCACTCCTGTGTGCTCCTGCATTGCTGTGGCCACAAAAAAAAAACCGAGGAGGGAGGGAAATACCAGCCAAATGAACCATCCAGGTGGCCTGTCGGTCTTAAATTGAGCGTCTTGGTATATACTGAAATAAACGTAACAAACCAGGTCACTATCACTTGCATGAAATTCAGTTATTGTTTTAAATCATCATTATCACCATCGTAATTAAAATCAAGCAACAGCTTTGAGAAACTAATGAATATTTTTATACGTGAACTTATCACAGGAAGGGGGGAAAAAACGTAAAGTGAAAATGTGCCTGTATTGCTAATAAATATTATTGGAGGGACTCCCAGCTTTTCACATTACCACAGTGTGATATGACAGCCTATAATGGATTACTCAACTGCCCGAAGCCATTGTAGGAATAAATCCCTTTTAATATTCATGTGCGGTCTTTGAGAAAATAGATGTAAGCAGTTAATACTTTTCTATAGACAAAACAATGCAGTTTATCAAAACAAAATGTGTGCTTGAAAACAAAAATCGCAAAGCTCCTGGACTCATTCTTTTTTGCAAAGCAGAAAAAATAGGACCCCCAAAAAAGACAATTTGGGGCACAATGGTGCACAGAAAGGAAGATGAGGAAGAACAGGATATTAGCAAGGGTTGGTAGAAAGGGGGAAAAGGCATAAAGAGAGATAATAAGTAGTTTGTGAATCTGTGGTTGTAAACAGGGTACTGAAGGAAGGTGTTGTGGGAGGAACAGTGGGGCTGCTGGTTGCCCTATAAAACACTCATTAACACAGGAGAGAGTATATGGGTGGCAGAGGAAAATCAGGGACCTCCCAGGAAGGAGGCACAGTGCTCTGCAAGGTGCAAGGATACTAGGTGATGTTAGGGCTTAACCGTGTTTATAGGAGGGTAAAGCATATAGTAAAAGAGGTGAACAGGAAAGCTTGTGTGGGGCCAGCTGAGGGCTGCTCCCTCCCAGCCCTCTGCTCCATCTTCCTGCTTTTCCTTTTGCAGTTGATCTATAAAACCTGCCAGGTTTGTATCTCTGGTTTGTTTGGGGTTTTCTTTCTCCCTTTGCACAGCGGAACAAGGGAAGCAGCAGTGAAGAGGAGCCTTTGTGCCTTTTTGTGTGGTAGGGAGCGAGGGAAATGGAGGTTACCCCTTCCTTCCCCAGCTTTTTGTGGGCAGTTGATGCTTGGAGGGAAAACCAGAAAGCAAAACCCTTTCAGGGACTGGAGGGAATGGCTGCAGCCTCTCAGAGGTGAGGGGGTCAAAAATGAGAGACTTGATCTTACAAAACCAGATGCAGCTGAGGTGTGAACCTAACTTTTATTCGGATGCCATGATGTGTGGCTATAAATGGCTGTAGATGCATCTGAAACAGTGAGGGAGAGAGAGGCAGAAACCCTTCAGTTCCTCTCCTGCTGTGAGACCCAGGCAGCAAAGACAAGCTTAAATTGAAGCATCAAGAATAAATAAGGCCCCCCTGGGATTCATGCTGCTTTGATATCTGTGGCTGCCTTGTGGGCAAGAGTTGACTCACACATGCCTTGTGCTTGCCCATGTTCAGAGAGAGCCTGTGATGACACACTTTGCCCCTGGCACAACCACAGCAAAGGCAGCTTGAGGTCTGTCTCGGAGAGGATAGACATGGCCCAGACTGAAGGAGACACCATGTTCTTGAATCAAATTCAGCTCAAAATGTACCCCAAGAGTCTGAGACTGCTCTGAACGCTGCAGGACTTGGCAAAAGTCATGAGTCTGCAAAGACCCACAGGGCACTTAATTTGACCTTCTTGCCAAGTGCCACTGGCTTCCATGGAACTCCTTGGAGGAATTCAGGATGGCTGCGTGCTGAACCAACCACAACACCCGGAGAAGTTCCCATTCTTGAAAATACCCTAGCAGGGCAAGGAAAGGGCACTACTTTTTTAAGATATCCAGTTTTACAGCAGTAATTCAAATCATCAAGACAGAAAAAAAATATATGAACTTACCATGTTAGCATGTCGGACCAATTCACTCAACTTGTTCAGATTTTATTCTCATGTTATGTTCATGGAACAGTGGGGTTCCCCATCTGGGCAAATCTTCAGCTGTGTAACCATTTACATTGCCAGCAGTGTTGAAAAGACTCTGTAATCAGAAATATTCCAGGAACGCTTGTAGAGACAATGTTTTTCTACATTTCTTTGTTAATTTATTGCAACAGAAAACTTGTCACTGTAAACACCAGGAGTGTCCCTTTAAATGCCAGATAGTTTTATGGGCTGTACTGGGTGATAGGAAAGTGGGCCAATTTTATAGGTCACATTCTTCTTCGAAATGGAATGGGTCCAGAAGACAATTGGGAACCAGAATGGGAAAAATTCCTCCCACCCATCTCCTTCCAGCAGAGCAGAGGTGTCTTGCTTTGAAAGGCAAAGAAAAAGTTTCACCTTCTAATTGTTGTATTGAGTAGCTCATTGACTGCATTTTTTGTTCAATACCTTTTTTACCACTCAGATTGTCTAATCAAAGGCTTTTTCCTTCCTTGGTTTAGCTTTGCAGCCTCTAGCATTGATCCAAAATCAGAAACGAAAGAAGAAAACAGGCTCTGGGAAAAGAGAACACAATTAACACCCAAGCAGCTTCATTTTTTGGGGTGCCTTTAAACATCTTGCACCTCTTAGTCTATTCTCCCATTCTTTTATTTTCTCTTTTGTGTTCAGGAGGTTTCTTTAAGGAAAGCCTTTATCAGCAGCTCAGGGAGAAGATTAAAGCACCCGTCACAGAGAAACAGGTTACTTTTTGTGTCCGAGTTCTTAATCCACTTTATTAAAATGTTCCAAATCTTCCTTCAAGAGGAGAGATCAGAAGGACGTTTCCCTGTCACCCCTGGCATGCCTTCCTTCCGGATACTTGTGCTTCATTAGAGGCTGAAAAAAAAAAACAAAGTCAAGACAAGGAAAAGAAGAGAGAACAAGACTGCAGTCACTGGTTAATACGGGATGTGGAGCCTTCCACTTCATGGTCACTGGTACTGCTCTGGCCCCAGGCTGGAAGCAATTGAAAGCTTTTCCCATCTGAAAGACACTTGTGTGAATCAAGTCAGAGATCTCTGACTATTTTTACCTTTGAGTTTCAAAGAGAGAAAAACATTTGCAGTGAGCAAAGCCAAACATCCATCCAGTCCGCTGTCCCATTGCTGATAGCAGCACGGAAAAGGCACCAAAAGGGTGAGGATGTTGAATCTGCTTTGCTGTATGCTCTACCTGCTCCCAGAGACCTCAGGCCTATTTCCCACCTGAAATAACTGATCTCTGTGGTTAATAATCATTGACAGATTTTTCTTCAATGACATTGTCTAATCTATTTTTCTGCATGTCCATAATCCTTCTTTTCACTTTCCAGATGGCCTTTCCAGAGCAAGGCTGAAGGACATCAACATAAGCTGCTGCATGCGTGCATCTGATCTTCAGGAGTGCCCAGTGAGTCACTTTTTGTGAGGTTTAGCTTGAAAGCTTTCATATTAAGACCCCTGGAAATGAAGTGCATGGTTCTTTTGAGTAGCCTCTGGAGATGTCTTGGGGAAAACAAGTATAGAGCAGGTCTTAACGCCATCTTGTATCTACCGCCAACTCCTCACCCCAAGATGCTTCATCCCAACCCTCCTTTCCCTTCCCCTCAGACCTCTCACATTGGATTTTCACAATCTGTCTGCCCTAATCTAGAGCAATGGCCACAACACAGTGCAGGAAATAAGTGAGACATATTGTCTCTGATGGTGGAAAACTAAATTAAGGTCAGGATAGAAACTGCCACAAGTAGCTGTGATAGAGGTCTAGTGAGGTGACTGCCATGATAGCTTTTCCATGTACCCCATCTTGGATTTAAAAGGCTACTCACTTTGCATAAGTAGCTGCTGTTTTGTAAAGCACATGTATATGATGCAGACACTCCTCATGCTTCCTCAGGGTACAATTACTTTCTTATCTGTCTTGTACTGCTGTTTCTCTGCAGCTGAAGTAAGTTATCCAGCATGAGACTGTAGGGTTAATCTTTTGAGTAGGGGAAGTCTGAAAGGGCTGGAGAAAAACATGGCAGCCTAAGAGAGCAAAGAGCAAGGAGGTGGCATCTTGGCAGGTAGAGACAGAGCATAAAGTATTCCTGAAAGAGGACCATTGCATTTCCCATCAGTGCTGACTCATAAAATGGCGGGTTCATTAAAGGTGAAATACACAAAAACTACAGCTTGAGCAGTTCCATGCTCTGCAAAGTACCTATGCAATTGGCTTTTCACCTGAATCTTGACTCTCCTGAATCAAGAGTATCAAAGTAATTTGATTTTAAAATATGTCATCCTGTTAATAAAACTGCAGTTGAAGACTACATTTTATTTATTATTCAAATTACAGCAGCTCTTCGAGGCCCTGGCTGCAATACAGCCCTATCTATCCACAACTCAAGAGACAATTCCCCAGAGGCTGACATATCACCGAGATTTCCAAAGGTCCAGGTGTGGGACCCTGTTGATTTCCCTGCACCCCTGACTGCCTCCAACATGCTTTTGCAAAATCTCCTCTCCAGTCAAGATGACTGGCAAGCGCTGCAAGAAGAGAAACCCAGAGCTAAGATCACTTGCAACAGACTGCAGCCACTCAGTGTCACTGCTGTGCCTTAATCACAAATCATCCCTTTTCTGCTTTTATAGCAGGCATACTACTGCATTTTGCATCCACTGACACTCCTGTTCCAGGTACGGTACCGTACAGCAGTCTAGCCTGCGGCTATCTTGGTGTCCCATGTTTATCTAGTCTCTCCTGATGGCCTCCCCAGCACATTTGCTCTATTTTCAAAGCCTGTTTTTGAGCTGCTTTGAATTCTCTTTGTGCTTAGAGATCCGCCTTGCTCTTCGAGCTCCACGCACCCTCACCGGCAGGGGTTTTTAAAGCAAGGCCATAGCTGGAAGTTGTCATTGATACGTGATGCAGAACAAAATCCAGCTTGCTCGGATGCAGCTAGATTGGCTCAGCGGGGCTGACAATAGATGAACTGGGTCTTATCAGCGAAGGGAGCAGATACAGCACAGGAACAGCATGCAGGGAGCAGATAGGAGTTCTGTGAAAGCGGACGGCCTGGCCGGTGATAGTGCGGGGATGGGGGGCATTTTATTTTTTTCCTGGCTGTTTTTGAGGCTGTTGTTTTAAATCTGGCACCTTTCTGACCACAGCCACTGCATTAATGGGGAAAAGGAGTAAAAGTGACAGACAACACGATGGAGGAGTGCTGTGACAAAAGGTCTCAGCGGGGAACATTTGTCCGAATGAGCCACTGCCTCCCTGGGCGATTTATCCCCTGCTCCAAATGCATTTGCTGGATTTAATGACAAGTTGGTGGCAATTCTGCAATTAATCCTATCAAAGGGAGGCAATTTTACATGGAGCTGGTCCCGTATTCCTACCCTGTGTTTTTGTTTATGAGGAGAGGGTCTGCCAGCTGTCTCCCAAGTCAGGGCACTACAGTTCATGGCAGTAACAGTGGGTTATTAACCAAGTGTCTTCTCCTGACATCTAAAAACAGCACAGCTAAAAAATACAACCTCAGATTGTCCTAACAAGCAATCTCCAAACTGTAAATATGCAACAGTGAGAGAAAGTATTTCTTTGCCAGTGAAACACTTTTTAATGAGTGGATGGCTCAGCAAATCTTCTATGCAGCTGCTTTCCCTGCTGCGGATACTGAAATTTATGGTAGGAAGGCAGGGAAGAAATAAGCAACAAGGGGAGTGCAGTCCCTGTGTGGTTGGGTTCCACCTCATACTCTGGTTTGGCTGCTCTGATCCTTCTGCAAGTGTCTTTTCCTTGGATAAACCATTAATGGTCCCATTCACTGGGGAGCTGGAGCCAGGGACGGAAGTAGCTCCCAGTGCCAGAAATCATGACTTGGCTAAGACAAGAAGGAACAATCCATCGTTCCAATTGGGGTACCGACGACACATACCTAAAGCTTTTAAATAGCAAGTGCTCTTTGAATACTGATAGTCTCTTTTGAAGAGAGAGAAGTAAAGGAGAGAGAGTCAATGGAGATGATGTATTTTTGCAATTCTGAGAACCTTTTCCACATTCCCTTCCAATGGATAGGTTCTTAAACTCTCTATCCTTCTGCCCAATTAAATGACATTTTTGATGAATACTGGTCCCGAAACCAAAATCACAATACCTGGAGCAAGTGGATCCAAAAGAAACAATCTTCCTTCCTGACGGTGGTGGATTAAGAGGCAAAAGAATAAGCCCAACATGCATTTTTCAGAAGGCCCTTCGTAATGATCATAACCTCCAACAGCAAAGTCCTTTCACAAAACACAATCCTTAGAAATGCTATTAATAGCAAAAAAAAAAGTTAAAAAACACATGAAAAAAACCTATACAAAACAGCACATTCTCAACAGATTTACAAGCCCTCTGAGCTGTTCCTTCAGCCACTCTTCCTGTCATGATGAAATTTCTACTCCCCTTGGACCTGAACTCCCAGGCGGAGGGAAGCTCAAAGCCTGACTTGCCTGTTGGCAGCAATTACTCATCTGGGGAGTCTGCTGTACCAGTGACAGTGAAAAGCAATTCTTGTTCTGACACCACATCATATTTTGAGCAATTTAATAGTCATAAACCCAATAACAGTCACCTCTGACTTTAAAAAAAAACATAACCAACAAAATATCTATAAAAACTGTTGCTGTTACTGCACCTTGGTGTTGCAAACTGAGCCGTTCAGTCTGTTAGTTGCTGAGAAAAGGTTCGTCCAACATCATCTCCAAAAGCACCTTCTGATTCATACTTGTTTGCAAAGGCTCTGAAGAGAGACCAGCTGGACACAGAGACTTGAAGAAAGCTCCTGAAGGAACGTGAAGGTCTTGCTGTTGAGGACACAGAGATGAAAACATCAGCCGAATACAAAATATGCTTTGCACTTTCCTTATTTATCCAAAAAGCTATTTTTGTTTATTAAAACCTAGTTACTAGCTGCATCTCGCCAATAACCTGGAGTGCTTGCTTGGTTAATTTAAGCAAGCAGAGCTTTGACGAAGTAATTTTACCGTCCTCGGGGATCTGCCAGCTTATGCCGGTCTTCACTATTTCAGATGAAATTGAGTTAATTTTCGCTGAAATTGCTTCTTAGCAGACAAACACATTCCCCATCATTGCAAGCTTATGCCTCTGCAGCTCTATTATTCTTTAATTTACACACCCCGGCAGCGAGGGATTAATGCCTGAGACATACAAAAGGCTACAGTGTGGAGAGGAGAAGGGAAGGAGAGAGAGAGGAGCTCTGCGGGGAATAGGTAATGGTGTTTCAGTTTTATAGTCAAAACATTTAAAGTTTGGCATTAATACGGAGTCAACTCTTGTCCTTTCACTCTGGAAATGCATCGTCTAAAGTCTTGAGGCAGAAAACATCTCAGCCACTCAGAAAGGCCAGAGATGGTGACAGGCCTCTGCAGAATTGCCAGGTTGAGAGGGCAATCACCACAACATTACAAACTGTTCCACATTGGGAACGGGTTGCAAGGGGGTCAAGGCAACGTGGAGCAGAACCGCACGGGAAGGCCAGATTTCACCTCCACATCTTCCACATCACTCTTGCTTCAAACAGAGGCTCCCCCAGGAAAATGCTTCTGCCAAGGCTCTGAGGATGCCTTCAAATGTTCAGAAATTTGAAATACTGGGTTCTTATAAGCATCTGGACAAAAATAGTAAAATAGTGCCAAAGTACCTGCAAACAGTGGAAAAGGGGGATTCTGGAGTCTGATGATTGAACAGAACAGCAATGATGCTTTTTTTATGTTAGAACTTCAGTTTTTCTTCCTAAATTAAACAGCTAACCCTTTCCTCATTTATTGTACACACCTCTGAGGTACGTACAGGTTATTGGATAAAATATGGCAATCCCATATCATGTATTGGTATGCACATAGAAATGCCATAATGAGCCATTTAAATTCCTTGCCTTCCTTTGGAGACCTGTTCTTCCTTCCCTTTCTTCGATTGCTACCAGTGCCCCATCAGTGCCACTACATACACATCCCGCTCTGCTGACCACGCATCCTACTTCCACACAAACATATTAATGCTTTCTCCTTGTTATTATTCTGCCTTCAAATTTTTTTTCATTTCCTCCTTTGCTATGATGCCTACCAAATCTGGACACCACAAGGAAGTAGCTGATGTGCTGGACCACTACATCTTACATTAATTTATCTCACTGTCTAACATCCAGCTGTTCTTCCTGGCTTTTTATTACATGGTAAATTGTTTGGAGTAGGGCAATCTTGTACCTTTGGCTTGAGCATCCTGTTATCATGGGTGGTTGCTGTGAAGTCAACAAATCTAGCAGAAAAAAAAAAAACAAACAGAAAGCTCTTGGGCTCCAAAGTAGCACAACTGTACAAAATATGTTCATGTGTTTGGAATGTATATCTTGTGATATTCAAGAGACCAGACAAGGAGGATCCCTTCCAGGCAAGAGCTCTTTGTATCTTCAGCCTGAGAGATAATTGAGTGGGATATTATTTGCTATAGAGTATAACCGACCTCCCAGCACCCATGGCACACCAGTTTGCCTTTCAGGGCTCCCCAGGGATCATTTTACCCTTCTGCCAACATAGTAGATGTTGGGCTTTGGGGCGAGTGGAAGGAATATTGCTTTTCTCCCTAGTTTGTGTGGAACACTGGCCCTTTTCTACCACCAGAAAGACTACACTTGAGTCTGCCAATACACTAACACATTAAGTTTCCTTTGTTAAGGTCATGTTCCCTCCTGAGGACTGTCATTGGTAGCTGTCGATAGGATAACAGTGGGGAAGGAGGTCTTCAATATAATTCATGTTGAAGAAAAGGAAAGGAACTCTGGATCCTTCCAGAAATAACCTCAACATCTTGCAGGGCTAGCACCACCTCTGCCTCATGGCTGGGAAATCCCAGCCTCTGGAGCCAGTCCTTGTTGAATACAGGAGTAGGTCATGGTGAGAAAGGAGATGTTTTTGCATTGCACTAAAAAAAACACTCACAAGAAACTCCTATGCAGTCAGAGCAAGACAAAATCTGAGAACAAGAGAAACACCATCCCTGATTGCAGAATAGGAAAGAGGAAGCAGGAGAAAAATATAAATAGAAAAATGGTTCCATTGAGGTGAGAAGTAAATACTGAAAAGCACACTGTGCTTTCAGCCACCTGCAGTTGGGGTCCAACTTGTATCAGCTGGCAGAAATTCCCCCTGCAGCTGGAAATCAGCCTAAAAACTTTTATTAAGGCGGTAGTCTAGTAGGGTAGAGTAACACCAACAGCATGCCAACAGCAAAGGTGCGTGGGACCGGTGGCTCAGGCAAGTAGGTATATATTGTCCTATATATTGTCCTCCCTCTGCCATCCAGGAGCAACTTTGGCCATTTTCCCACAAAGTTATTTCAGAAATCAACTCCTTTCAGCTCAGCTGACTTTTAGCCTCATGCATTTTTATACACTCTCTGCAAGAATGAGACGGATATTTACATTTTTTAATAAGCCTGACAGTTTGAAAGTAATTGGGGATTTACAATGGGTTTGTTTAGGTCTTTTTGTCCACTTGAATTCCAACTGCTAGTCTTAGGCCTAACAAGCAATATTATCTCTATGGTGATGAGGGAACCTCAACAGGAGGCCCTGAAGCCAAAGAGGAAAGCACTGGCGTGTTTTGTTTTGTTATGTTATTTTTTTCCCTTTGAACCTGCATTTTAAAGCAAAAACAGCATAACAAAATCTGAAGCAAGAGCAAAATTCCTCCAGCCATCCAGTGCACATAACTCTGGATCCTTCCGATGGTTCTCCCAGGGGCATGTAAGTCAGTGTCTGATCTCTATCAAGGTTTTTTTTTTCTCCCTGGCAAAGATTTGCATTTATTTGTTCTATTAGGATTCTAAAATGATCTTAACCCTGATTTTCTTTTGGGGGAATCAGATGTTTGGTGGTAAGGATGGAATTAACCTGCAAAACTCAAGGTCTGGGATCAGATTCCTGCAGCTGAATCTCAAGGACTTAGTTCTGCTTATTCCTGAAAGGAAAAGACAGCTATACTGGGTGGAAGAGAGACAAGAGTGAAAGCCGAGAAGGGATCTGATCCAGTTGTGACACTGGACTTTACAGTGGGCATAGCTATCAAAACCAGAGACTCCTGGGAGTCTCTTCATCTTCCCTGACATTGCCAAGGGACGCTACCGAGACTGCAGTGCTGATTTGTCCCAGGCTCCTCTAGACAAGGGCTGCTGGCATATTACAGGTGATATGCCCTGAGTCTAACTTTCAACTTGGGTCCTTGCTTCTTTGTGCCTCAGTTCCCCACTTTCTTAAGAGAAGAAACAGCAGTCCCTGTCTTCTGCCAGCCTAAGGATATAAATGCAACAGAGATCCGAAGAGCTTGGTGTTGAAATAAGAAGAGACCACCAAACCCCCCCAAAAAGCAGTGATAAGGATGAAAAAAACCAACAACCAGGACTAGCACTGACACCCCTGATCAGCAGACATCAGCACACGGGTTCATTTTAGCACAAGCAAGCACCAAGCAGTGGTGCTATGGGACGTACCTGACGTTGTTAAGGGCAGAACCTCTCAGCTCACATCTTCTCCTCCCAGTGCCTCAGACCTCCGTGACACACAGGGCATACCAGCGAAACGCTTCCTATGCTCCACATTGCTATTCTTTTCTCGGAGTAGCTAAAGCTGTGGAAAGAATGATCTTCGTAAGCAAAGCATAGACGAGTGAAGCTGCTGCCTTTTTCCATTGCTCTTGCTTGCTCTTGACCATGTGCTTTGGGCTGAAACCCATACAAGATATACAGCTACATGTACATAGGTAGCTTTCTCTGCTGGATCTCAGGAATGGGACTGTGCAGCCTTATTTCTTTCCCCTGTGGAAAAAAGAGAGACAAAAGGGCCAATGCCTGTTCCTAGTGCTTCCTAGTTCCCACAGCTCCTGGAGGAGCTTCTCCAGCCCCCTTGCACCCCACAGTGGTGCTGCCAGCTCCTTGATGTACCTTCCCAGCACATGTATCATGTATGCAATGATGCACAGGTCTCAGCACCCTGCGGAGGGCAGCAGGCAGGGAGCTACGGCTGGTGGGACACACAGAGGGAAGAAGAGTCCAAGGCAGGGAGAGGAGAATAAGAGAGATGGGATGGGAATGGGAGAAAGGCAGCAGGGGGGAGAGGGGAAAGTGGGAAATGAATTGAAATGAGTTCGAAAATTCCAGGCAGACGAGCTTGAGCATTCAGCAGCTGAGATGTGGGGCTTCATTAGTACAGACCGACGGAAGATAGAGACATTAAGGAAGGAAATGTGTGACTCACAGGGGAAAATGGGAAAAACAACACACACCATAGCAGCTGCTCCGTTTACTTCAATTGAAGAAGAGCTCAAAGGGTATGTTAAGGGGAAAGGAGGGGGAAGCAAACAAAGGCACAAACAACAGAAAAAAAAGCCAAACAGATGAAGTAACTGTTACCCTCAAGCACCTAAACGAACTGACTCAGGCGTTTGAACACGGAGCCAGCAGCCAGTGCTCCTCACCCTGTGCCTCCAAACAGGGGCCAAGCTCCTGCAGAGCAGGAGCTGCTGGGTAAGGACCGCAGTGCTGCCCAAGAAACATGGAGCCAGGCACAGGGCAGCCAACATGCACGAAAGCACTTTCCCAGCTCTTAGATGGGGAAGGGGAATGTTTTCCCTTAGCATGGCTAAGTGAATGGCATAACACCTTGGGAATGGGCAAAGAGGTCATCCTGCTGCACCTAAATCACCAGCTGCGGCATGTCTGAGCAAGGAAGGGAGAATGGCAGCAATGGGTACCTTAATCACAACCATGACTCTCAAGAGAGATTGCATTGTCCAAGGAAAGCACATTGCATTTGGGTCCAGGGTGGTGATGGGTGCTGTCAGAGCCTCTCTGTCCTTTCAGTGCCACCCCACAGTGACCCCAGTTCACCTGGCCCAGGCTTTGCTGCCAGCATCAGCCTCTAGCAGACTCCTCATTAGCCACTATGCCTGGACAGGATGCAAACCCTTCTCTCCTCCTGTGGTGGATAAGGATTTGAAGAGCTCACTGAGATTGTCTTGTGCTTTTCCAGAAAAAGAAAGGTTGACATTAATTCCAGACAGAGACCTTAGTTATTTCAGCTTCACTAGGTATGCTGGTGGGAACATACTGGCACTGGGCAAAGAAGAGAATGAGCAAGGTGAGTCCCATCTCTCCTTTCCTCCACTAATTGCCAACTCTAATTTCTCAGATCTCATGAGAAATGAGAAATATTATAGTAAAAATTTCACAGATTCCAGTGAATCCAGTTTTCAGCTTTCAGGTGATAAATGTTGGAATTGAAGAATTAAATGGACCTGGAAGAGCAAAGGTGAGACACAGAAGAAGGAAGGGGGAGGAAGAATCCTCCCCTTCTCTAGATGTTTCCTCCCTGCAGTTTTCTCCAGGACAAAGGACTTACAGGGGAAGAAAGTTTTCTGTTTAGAACCCACTAACTGCCATAGGTCTCTGGTTTCTTTACTGGTTCCCTCATGTAAGAGGTTTATCGCTTTGCTCCAGCTGTGACACCATTCTGCAAGGGTTAGTTGCTTTGCTTGGTTGACTGAAGCCTCAAATCTGGAGGCTACTGGGTCAATCCCAACTCATGGCCTTCCAAGGTGATCAACAGAGACAACTTCACAATGTCAGAAAAGATCTGCTTTCATTTTCGGTTGAGGAAAATCTTCGTTCAGATTTTATCTTTCCCTCCTTATCTTTGTGGATGCTTCCCAATTCCTGGATACAGCAAATCCATGACCCTTGGCTGACTCATTCCCTATACAAACATAGCAGTGGATTTCATGACAAAGTCTCATGGTCTCAGGATAATTACCTGCCCAAAGTCTCAGATGGAGCGCCTAGATACAAGCAAACTCCCAAACTCCTGACATTTATCACTCTAAAGAGCAGCCAGCGGAAAAGCAGCCCCTATCAGATAAGAGGTGTCAGTCAAGATTTCAATGTAGTCAGCTGCAGCTTGAAAAGGACACATCACAGTATATCTGCAGAATGAAGCGTGGAAAATGTTAAATCTCCACAGCGTGGGAATCAGCACAATGGATCCCATCTCCATACGTGATAATGGGAAACTCATAATTCTCTTACGCGAACTTTAATGCCAAAAAGTTGCCACAGAGAACCACCGAGGACACAAGGACTTTTTCTTCAAAGCTTCTGAGATAGGCAGCATTAAAAGCATTTGCTTTGAGCTGCCTGTGTGTTAAGCTTCCTCTCTGTCCCTTCATCTCTCCCCAATCAAGCTGTGTCTCAGTCAGCACCCAGTTGTTAAATTCTGGATGGATTAAAGAGCATGAGAAAGTGCTTTTTTTAGGAAAGCGATGTTTATCCATCACTCATCTGGGTGAGCGTTAAACTTCAGATCCTCTGTTCCTCTAATGATCATTGCATGGCGGTGCATTCAGAGTCTTTGCTTTGCACAGTAGTGGGGATATTTGATCTAAAGGCTTCTTTTTGCCCAAGATTAAATCTGAATTTGGATCATCCTTTGGGGTCTAATAGCATAGGATTTTGGTGGCAACGCAGCAGGGGCACAGAGTGTATTGGCAGGAAGAAGAGGACAGGAATTCCCCAACTGACCTGACAGAGCCCAGGAGATTTCAATAACATTTTGGGTGGAGGAGAAAATGAAGTTCAAAGGCAGGAAAAAAAAAGCTTTCCTTGTTCAGTGTTACAAATGAAAAAAGATATTCTCTCTAATCAAATTCCCAGAATTTGTGCAGGCTTCCAACTAATGTCAACCTAGAAGAAGCATTGACCGGTTACAGACCCTCTCTGATGGAGACGTGGGTGGACAGGGATCAGACCGACAGCAAGTTCCTCAAAACTGCGAAGTTTCGACACTGCATTAGGCATAATTACACTTGTCAAAGATGACATACTCCTGGAAATTTTCTGTTGCAGAGCTAATGGCAGAGGGACTCTTGCAAAACCCTCCACATAATTTCTGGATGCCTCAGGCCTTCAGAAATTATCTTGACAGGCAGACAATGTTTTGCTGTGCGACAGGAGGCTCTGGTTCGTTGGTAGTGTTGGAGCAACCAGTTTGAAGCATCTTTGCTTTTCTGAATCTGGAAAAGTCTTTGCATTTTGGGACTGTCACCATTTAAAGAGGCATAAGAAATATCATGCCATAAAGAGTTAGCTCCTCCAGTAAAGTGTGAACACTTCAACGCAGCAAGGAAACACATGAGGATACTGGGCTGCCTGGTAAGATGAACACCTGATTCCACCCCTCTCAACCCTTCAAATGACTTGTAACAAAAAGAGGAGATTTAAAAAAAAAAAAAAAAAAAAAAAAAAAAAACCCTTTTA
>NW_015090880.1:12847332-12916293 GCF_001431845.1 Calidris pugnax
AGCCATTGTAAATATTTAGTTGTATATTGCTATGCAGATCTTTTCTAGGAGAGCATGGTAAGGTTTCCCCAGGGCAACAGAACAATTTTTAGAAGGTATGAAAACCCACAGTTCTTTCAATTGTGTTTACAAAAAAAAAAAAAAAAAAAAAAAAGAAGCATCCCTTTATGGGACCCAAGCACGGAGCTGATGGTAGCCAAGAAATACATGCAATAGCTGCAATATCAGTCTCTGATGCCACTTCTTTCCAGCCCACCAGTGCAACAACATGAAGTTCCCCCCAGAATAGCAATTTTCCTCCCCACAAAAGAAAGCTCAACCAGACTAAGGCTAAGTAGGAAGGAAAGGCCTGTGTCAGAGCAGGACAGAAACCACAGGGCTTGCTACAGCTTCTCCTCAATTCTTATCCTAGTAGATCCCAGTGCCTGCCCTGCCCAGGTGGACCTGGAAAACTGTCTTAGAGATCCTAGACAAAGATATAGACTATGCCACATACATATTACCATGAGCCAGAGCTAACACAACACACAGGTTTGTGAGCATTGCATTAAACTCTGCATTATAACCACACTGCAAATGAGGCTTTTTTTTCCTGCCCAGCAGCACTTTGTTCATTGCCACATCACCACACCTTCCTGCTCCAGCCTCACATGCCCTGGGGAGCAGGAAGGTCAGCACTGGGTGCCAAAGGATGAAACATTGAGATCATCATACAGCTGAGACTAAACTAAGGGAGAAGGGATGGAGCACCCCAAACGCAATGAGCCTTAGATAAATGCTCATTGTCTTCACTGGGAGCCGAGTTTGAATGAGAAGGAGAAGTTCAGGACTTGGCAGACTGTATGTAAAACATTGCAGAATGACAGCCATGTGCATGCAGCTAGTTTTCATGCATAATATATATAGGAGAATACCATATGTTTAAAGCATCAGGCAATGGGGCCAATCTTGGATCGTATTATAAAGCTTTCCCACAGTATTGCATTTGTTCTAAACAGATGCATTTCTCCTTGCCTTCCTCCTCCCCCCTCCAGCTTCCCAGCCTGCCAACACTCACTTATAAGGAAAGCAGGTGTCCATCTTTAAAAAAAGAAATAAAGCAGTATCCAAAGGAATCTGTCCAGGAAGAAAGTAAGTGCCCATCTCTGCTATTTTTGTTTCAAACAGGAAATATGTTGCCAAACAAACTAACAAACGGACAAACAAGAATCAAAACAAGAAAAAAGGGAGACATGAAAACTCCTAGGAATTAGGTTCTGAATTCTGCAAAGCCAAATGCTAATCACGCCAGTCTTCAAATGTACCGAACAGATGAATTCAAGAACAGAAAGAGCACCAATGATAGCAGATACGCTCCGGATGAAACATGTCCTGCATTGGTTATGAGAAGGGCTGGATGCTCTTGTCTTTAAAGTGTATGGTTTGATTTTGCATTAATTCATCAGCAGCATCACAGATCTCAGGGGCTCGTCTCCGCTCATTATAGGTGCTTTGCATATATGGTTGGAAAAGAACCACCATCTGATTTGTCTCGTTGCTGCTCTCTGCTGTCGCTGTGTTACCCAGCTAGGGAGCTTTTGGCAGACCCCTCCGTGTATCAGGAGCTCTGCTGGGCCCTGGCTCAGCCCCAGCAGGCGCCGGGTGCCCTGTGCCAGCGCAAGGGCTCTGCTGGCTGGGAGGAGAGCCCAGCATCTCCCAGTGAGCTGGGTGTTGGCAGGGGCTGGGCAGGGATGTGGAGGAAACCCAAGGCCAACCTGCCTTGTGCACATTACCCTCAAGAGAGCACGAGTAGCTCTGTCATCCTGTGATGTTTCAAGAGATGTTGTCTCCCTCAGTCCCAGGGGGACAGCAGAAGCACCTTGCGGGAGAAAGCAAACAGGATCAGCAGCAGCACAGCTGGGAAACACTGGCAGCTGCCTCCCTATCCTTTACATGGAGTTCCCTCCACTCATGCGAGCTCTTAAGGCCATGTTTTATATCCTAATTAAACTGAAAGAAAAGGAATTGGATAACAGTCTAAAAGATTTGCAAGCTACATCTATTTCAGAAAATGACTCATGTTCCCACTAGTGTAGCTCATCAGGTCCAGCACATGCTCTAATGTGTGGGACTAATAGATTTGTAACAGTGATATCTAATATGAGTCTGTTCCGGTTACATACTTATCATAGGTCCTCACAGGCTTTCCATCAAAGCTGCTGAATGAAAGCACTTTTTATTAAAGAAAGAGGGAAAAAAAACCCTCTTTGCCCATAAATCGCTCAGCACATTAGCCCCCAAAACAATTCACTGAGGCAAGGTCATATTTCCCTTACATTAATTTAGATCCTTGGAAAGTTCAATGAGATGAGAAGACAAGACAAAACACAAGAGGTTGTGTTTTCGGCTGCCATGAATCAGTGTTGCTTCCCATCAGCTGAGAATCCAACCATATATAGAGAGAGAGCTATAGGAAATATATAACAATTTCTTTACAGTCTTGGGGTCTGGTAATGATGATCCATGTGTTGCTTTATTGCTTGAGAAGGAAGGGAGCAACTACAAGGACAGATGACACTTGGCAGGATACGGCCCCACAGGAAAAGCCCTTTTGATTTCAGCAGGCTCAAGTTTGTCCCTTGGTGTTGGGGGGGTCACTATGATTAAGTGTAAAGGAAAATATTTTGTTGCTTTGTTTTATTTCCAGGCAGTATTTCAGTGGGACAGGTCCTGATGCCAGTCACGGGCGGGAGTAGGATGTGACAAATCAAGTCACAGAGGGACAGGCTTAGGTGAAATATAGTCATGTTGCTGCTGCTTTGCCTCTCAGTTATCTCCCATCCACTGCTCCCAACAGCAAGGAAAGCTGCCAGCTCCAAACCCTGTACCGTGCGTTGTCCCTTTGATACCGCAGCTCTCTCCTTCATGTTTACACCCTTCAGATATTTTTAGGCTTTTTTTTTTCCCACACACAGAAGTACGTGTTGTCATCTCGTAGCCTCCTTTAGCGGTTTGAGGCTTCCCACATAAATCATTTTTTCCAAACGTCAGATCATTTAGTGATCAGAAGGCAGAATGGGTGGTCTAGTTGTTCTTCTTTTAGTTTCCTCCTAGGTTTCATTATCTGGTCACGTTGTGGTGGCCAGGAACGAGCATGCGGATTGTTTTGAGGACAAATCAGAAACACATAGGGAAGGGCTGTTTCCTTCCTACAGCATAATTTGCCTCCATGGAGGCACATGATTTTACTTGCCGTAATATACTATTTCACACTGATCTCCAATTTGTCATCTACTGGCACCTCAAGGACCCTTTCTGTACCTCACCTAGAACTGGTGGAAAATAGGTTGTCAAAAGTGCTAATTTCTGATATAGTTGGAGGGGGAGGATGTTTCCTGAAAACATCTTATGGTTTAGAATGAATGGTATATGGAGGAGGGAGCTTGATTTTTAAAATTATTTTTACAATAAAAGCCAATGTTCTCCCCAGGGAAATAAGGTGCTTCACTTTGAGATTTTCCAAATATTTTTTTTTTTTGTGAGTTGTCTCAACTATTTTGGATAGTGTTCTTGCACATACACATGTTTGGCAGGTTTAACAGCAAGCAAATATCGAATTACAGTAACGTATTTGTGGGCACGGTCTGGTCCAACTAGACAGACAGCTAAGCACTAAAAAGTGTTCTGTAAAATAATTATGCCCATAAAATTTCATTCTCCGTAGTAGTCATGTTATCCAGATCAAATTCTTAGTCCTTCCTTAAAAATTTCTCAGAACATCCTTGTTTTCCCCCTTACACACCAGTAAAACAAGCCACCCCAGATCATGAAATAGAAATAAATTCAACCCATTATTCTGGAAAGAAAAAGCTGTTTCAGACCAAAATCAATTCTATACCATGTTTGTAACTTCATTCCAGAAAACCTGTGGGGCCAAATAGGTCCATATTAGCCTTTATGGGGTGTTTCTTAGCAAAAAATCTCCTGTTGCCATAAGTCCTCCCTGTCCCACCCTACCAATGAACTCCAGCAACTGGCAGATCCAAGTTGGTTGTTGACATGAAGGTGAGAAGTTGGGTGTTTGGAAGCAGCAGACAATTACCCGAGACTTGACAAGATCTCCCCCCTTCGCCCACCTCCGTGTGGGCACCTTCCGTGCTTCCCATCACCAGGAGAGGCTCCTGGGGTAGTGGCTTCACAACTGGGACCCAACTGTGAGTTAGCACTTCACTCCATCAGGTATTAAGCCTGTCACTGTACATGACAGGTCTTGCTGCTGTGAAGTGCAATCCTGCCTCTTTATGGGCTCCATGGGTTTGGGAGGGTGGTGGGTAACCATAGAAACAATGTTGTAAAACAGCATAGGAGTTGATGTGTAATAAAGTGCTACCACCGTGCAACACCTGAACAGAGCCCTTCAGGAGGAGTCATTATGGATGTGGTTGTAATGGGCCTGAGCAGGGATGTCCTGTGCAGAAAGTCAAGCATGGGCTGGAGGACCAAGTTAACATGGGAAGACAGGTACCAACCCTCAATGCAACTTAAAGTCCTTAAATTAAAGCCCAGAAAACCACATATTTACACTGGTCTTCATTCAGCTTCTGAAAGGAGCAGGTGATGCTGAAGTCTGCTCTCTAACCTCTCACAGCTTTGGGACTGTGCTCTCTGAAATATACTATGAGCATGTGTAGGACCCTGCAAGCCTGGTCAGAATTTTCTGGAGAAAATCCTAACTCTTCTTGGCTTGTTGCAAATACCAGTTCATGTATGGAGAACACACTTCTAAATACACACAAGTACTTAATTACCAGATATCCTAGAAATAGTGGTATTCAGTAATCTACAGTAACCTGCAGAAGCCAGTTCAAAGATCATCATAAAAATAGCATCTTCTGTTCTTTCAAACAGAAGTTAAACACCAACAATGCTCAAATAGACCTGCCACACCAAGGAGCTTTCACTTTTAACACTGAGCTTCCTGCCGGTTTCTTTCGAGACATTCCCATGAATCTCAGCATACTGTGGGGACTGTAGAAGGTACAACTATAAAGCCATGATTTCAGGGGGAGAGGAAGAACAAATGTTCTTCCTCCACCTTCATTACTCATCTGCACTGGGGACAGTCACCATCTGGACCAGAGATTTCAGGCCAGCATTATTACTTCTCTTGCCATATCTACATCTTCAGCAGTAGAAAACCATGATGCAAGTGCAGCACGGTCCTGTGCTGACACTGGCTTCTGTCTGTGAATTCTCCTACACGCAGGACATGATGATAAATCATACACAGAGCAGGCTGATCGATTCTGGCTGAGCAGTATGTTAGTCTCCAGGGCCAACAAACCAGCACTTAAATAAAGTTTCCTTGCTCAACATGCTGTGCTGAATAAAAAAAGTTCCTCTGCATCCCAGGCAGGTCATTTAGCCTCCTGTGCAAGCAGAATGTCAAAAGGATACACATGTAGGCATTAGGAAACGCTCCCACCTGATGTTCTCAAAGTGAGCTCTCCAACAGCTCAGCATTCCCCCTATAGTTCTCCTAATAATTAATGAAAAATAGAGTCCTCTGGGAAAATCGTCACCGGGTAATTAATAAAAAATGAAAACGAGAGAGCAAGAAGAAAGAACAGAGATGTTGCAGAAAGTCTGCAAATTGAAAGAGGCGGACTTACAGTTGTGATTTCCTTCCCAGTCTCAGAGGGAACGTAAGGCGTGCTCCACGTTCATCAACAGCTCGCTCAGGACTCTCTGCTCCTTCCATTCACACTTCTGAAACAAGAGACATTGTGAGGGAAATGTTCGCGCCTTGCCACATGTCTCAATGGCCCTGCACGCACAGACTTGCTCAGCAGAGAGGGGAATGGCTGTCAAGGACAAACCTCCAGAGCCCTGCAGGGATCTATTACCAGGTGATCCCTTGAAAATAAAGGTCACTGTTTGTTTTATACCTGTGGGTTCAATTTGCTTATCAGTTTGATGGGGGTGATGCATGAAAAACCAGGAAAAATGTCCTTTCTCTATCAAAGCAGTGATGAAATGTCCTTGTACCTCAGCGTCTCTGAAATACCTCCCCAAAGACTGAATGCTCTTCCTCACGCTCAAGCACTGAAGGAGAATAGAGAAGAGTTTAAAAAAAACCCAAACTTTTAAGGTGAAAATTTATGTCCTCTGGGGAAAGGGGGCTGAGAAACCATTTCTGGCAATGCCCAGCTCCCAGCGCTGTCTCCATCTGCAGTTTGCCAACACAAGTGCCTGAACTATCACAGTTGCTGGGGAATCCTGAGAGGGAAGGGGATGAAGATGGATGGTCTTATGATTAAGCCAGAAGACAGGGATTCAAGGGATCTGGCGTCACTTATAGACCTCCTGTGCTGACTTTGGGCAAGTCAATTAACCTCTCTGTGCCTCTGCTTGCCATCTGTAAAATGGAGATAAGAGACTTCCCTACAGCACAGGAGTGCTCGAAGGAGACTCGTGTGCTTGACAGATGCTCTCATCCGATGCCAACAGGAGTCATGAGATTTCATTGACAGGAGAGTGATGGAGTGGAGAAGACCCACTGCCATTTGGGGTTAGGCAGCTTTGTGAAAACTCAATAGGTATCTGTTCTGCTTCCCTTGCCACCTCCATTGCACCTGTCCGTCTTCCAAGGCACAAATGCTCTCTTGACCAAGCATTGGCTCCAATACCATCTGTGGGAACCCATAAGCCTCATAGGATGCTTCCTATCCCTCTATGAAGGCTCAAGTGGATCAGCAAGGATTTTTGCTACTAAGAAAATGTGTAATGAGAAAAAAAGCCATGGAGAGGCCAGCTCTGCCTTACCCTTGTGAGTGTGGAAGTGCCCAGGGCGAAAGGTTCTGCTGCCCTGAGTCCCACTCTCCTTGTGCCCACAGGAGAAATCCCCACTCCTGGAGGGGAATCCTGCCCATTGCAGCTGCGCAAGAGGCATCACAACTGACCTGGCCTGTCCATCTCTCCCACCATGCCACAGGGGCTCATTAATCCCTCCAAACCCTTTACAGCTCTGCTGTAAGGAACATAATTTTCCATTATGTTTTTTGATTTCTGGATTTTTTTTTTTAAGACAGCAGAAAAGAAAAGCATTCCTGTGCTTTCACAGGGAACACTGTATTTCCCCTACCGGCTTCACAAGACAAGTTAAAGCATCTAATCCCGACCCTGGCAGAGCCTGCCTGACCCTTCCCTGCAAGGCTCGGGGAGGGATTTCTTTCTGCTCCTGTTGGGCTTTTTGTTTTTTTTTTTTTTCTTGTATTAAAATCCCATAGCGTTATTAAAAGGAATTGTTCAATTCCTTTAATTGGCTCAGAAGATAAATTCTTCCCTCAGCCCGGGGGTCATGGCCATCAGCAGCTATTTATTAACTGCATTGATTGAGAAGAACAGCCTTTAAATGGAAATAAATTGAATTCTATGGCAAAGAGGATTCCATACAGGCTATTAATGTAAGACAGGGAGCTTAGCAGTCTTAGTTTTTATTTATTTGTTCCCCTCCCCAGCTCCTAGCTATCCTCAAGCTCCTAGCTATTTCCCATGTCTCCCACCAGCCATCCCCTCCTCACCATGGGGGTTTTCTTACCTACATAGGTGAGAGAAGGCACAAGGGTGATGGTGATGATAGAGACTTGGATGAGCTCAGGGAAGCTCCAAATCAGATCCCCAGGAGCCAGTGGAGGAAGGAGGGATGATGGGGAGCAAGACGAGATGTCTGCATGCATACACAATAGAGATGAGAGGGGAAGCAGAGCTCTCCCACTCTCTCTGGGGTGTTTTTATTATATTTTTGCCTTCTTCACTGCTCAGGGATTGTCTTTGCCGCCCCCCTGTCAGCTCCAGAATACATTTCATGGTGCTCGCCTTCATTCCAGAGTTTAATTGCTTGAGATTGTTACTTGTAGGCTGTTAATTTATTAAAACCAGATCTCCCGTATTACTCTGGAGCCCAGAAGAATCATTGCCTTCTATTAAAGGCAGTGGCGCGTGCCCGCTTGTCTTTTTTCTCTGGTCACCTCCGTAATTGGAGCTCTCTGCTAAGATGGAAAACTCCCCCCCTACCAGCTAGGCATCCTCCACAGGGTGGGTTGAGCTGAGGAACACGTACAGGAGACAAACTCAGGGTGTAAACAAATATAACTGATGTCCACAGAGGAGTGGGTGATTGCATTGGAGACACACAAAGCCTCCAAGCCGTTTGGGTCGTTTTCGTAGATGGGATGAAAGGTCCAGCACTGCCCTCACCCAGCTAAGCACAGAAAGAGCTTCCTTGGTTGCATGGGCCAACTTTTGAGTTGAATGCACCCCTCAAAGCCAGACATTTGCACCATATACTGGTGCCATAAGCACAGACAAGACTCATATACCAGGAGATATATACATATATATATATATACATACACACAGATATATATTTCTCACCAACAGGTCCCTCTGTCTCCCCAAGGGTGCTCAGCTGCCTTCATCATGCCCTGACTCTGCCCTGCCTTTGAAGGGTTTCCTTGGCAGCCCCAGGTACACATCTGATCCTACAGAACTGCTCAATACCATCTAAATAGCAGAAGTAGCATTCCTTAATGCAGTGCCTGAGCCTGGTTTTAAGACTCATAAATGAAGGAAATCAACAGACAATTGGGAGACAGAAAATCACCCTGTATTTGAGATACTACTGAGCAGCCATGTCGGTGATTTCTGCCCCTCTCAGGCTGTCTTCTCAGATCCAGCTGCCACAAGAAGTAAATACTCATCAATATGTTACAGGGTCGATGACCCACACAGCCCTCTTGTGTCATGGCACAGACCATACTTTAGACACACAGCGTGCATTCTCCCTCAAATTTGGGTGCCTCTGATTCATATCGTCACCTGGATTTGATGCTGAACTTCACTGGTATAGAAGCATGACCCCAAAGATGAAGCCAAACCATCATCAAATGCCGGGACGAGGTGCTGGATCCAGGCCAGCTGGGGGCTGTCTCATGGGGCCAGCTTGCTGCCCATGGTTGAGTCCTCCTATGATCCAAAGGGCCACCAATGCTCCACGAGGCACTCAGACAGCCCGTGACACTTTCCACAAAGAGTGAGTGTCTGGGGCACAGCTCCCAGCACCTGCAGGCAGGCACAGGCAGAGGCACCAGCTCTCCTTACCCGCCAGCCGGCAATTATAACAGTAGCATTACAAGAGTAAAACAATAACATTTTGTTTATCTCCTAAATAGTTAGCTCATTTTAGCACTCTGCCTCCAAGTGCTAGGTAATAACGGGATACAAGACAGGCGGTAGCTTTCTGTATCCAAAACAGTGTGGGTGCATCTGTGATCGTAAAGCGGTTGGGAGCGGCTGCTCTAGACTCCCGGTCCTGGAGGTGGTGGTGTAAGATGTAGGTTAGACTGAATTTGGGGATTTTTCAGGGATACAGAACTGGGGCAAGCTGGACTAGCTGCTTTGGTACCCGTGGAGTGGCTTTGACCTACATCCTTTGAAGCCCTAGCTCCCTGTTCCTTAAACAGCCTGCGTTATTCTGGGACTGCTTTGCTTTTACCTAAGTACTTGATTTATTTTAAGTACAAATGTCCCAGGATCTAATCTGAGATCTGCAAGCAGGAGCGCACAGCAAAAGATGGCACTTACAAAGATCCAAAAAAAAAATTTCATTTAGATTAAACAAGGCAGTTATTGTGTTTTAATATAGGAATTGATTATTATAAGTATGTGTATTGAGCTTAACAGTTTAGATTTGTATCTATTTCATCACTTTTAATCTTTGATAAATATGTTTTTAATAATCTCTAGGTATTTATTGAACATAAAACTGTCTTGTGAAATTGAGAGTAAGATTGCTAAATATACTTATTGTACACTACTTCAGCACAAATTCATTATTAAAAAACCTTTCACTGAGGTTTACTTTTAACCACAACATAACAGATGTGCATTCTGCATAGTTAATCTATAATAAATACATTTGCAATAAACTATTGATATTTAACCTGCAGTAACCATCTTAATAAATATGATACATGGAAATGGCCATTGGACAAGCTGCTCTTTTTAGCTCTGTCAAACACTTGGAGGATATGGGGTGAGAAGGAGGAAAACTGTGGCTTAGTAGAAGGCAGTTTATTTATCAGTCCTCCACAGCCCTCACCTACCCTGGCTACTGGACTCATTGCTATTTCAGTCCCCAAACACCCAGCCCCGAATTCTTACACGGCTCTGCCATTTGATCTCAGTCCTGAGTCAAATTAACATTTGGCCCCAACCATCCATATGACTCTGGCAGATCTTGTGATACAAAGGCTATTAAATCAGATCCTGGTGCCCTCAGATGATGCTTTGTCTGCCCAGTAGTTTTGCAAAGTGGATAAACATCCTCAAGGGATCAGGAACAGACCAGAACCCAAATGCCTGGGGTGGAAAAAACACAAGCTATGGATCAACAGAGAAGCTCAAATGAGGAGATTTCAGCTTTGAACTCAGCGGAGGCCACCAAATGCCTTTGACAAATGAACGAGACAGGAGTCTGACTCCAGGCCATCAGAGGCAAAAGACACGACCCACAGTGCTGCTTAGACCCCCTGGGATACTCTCAGAGATGTATTTGTCATTCTTTGCATCAGTTAATGACTGAGGTTAGTTGCAACAAGCCAGCTCTAGCAGATATGCACAAAATTTCACTCCCAGCACTAATCAAATGGGAGAGGAACAAAGTAATTCCTCCCATGTCCTCTCCTCTGGGTCCTGCCCCATTTGTTATGTGGCCACTCATAGTGTCCTTGCAATCCTTCCTTTAGGCCACTGTCTGATTCCCATATATCAGCGAGAGAGCCAAAGATCTTAACGCGCAACTTTTAATTGAGCTGTATCATCTGCCACAAACATGAAATTAATGGTCCTACATCATAATCATAAATTCATACATAACCCCATGCACCAGCAAATAACTCTTTGCAGTGATACTACAATGGTAAGCTGATTTGCAAGAAGCGCACGCTACCCAGGAATCCTAATTAACCAAATTAACACCATCACTTCAAATCATGTCCCAGCAGTAGGACATTTCCGATTGGCCTCAGGCTGGAGCAAAGCAGCCAAATGAAAACCTGACAGCGTCTCCGCGGGTCCAGCAGGCCAGCTCTTTACTGAGGGAAAATTCTGGTGGCCATCCATACACACAAGGAAGGGAACAAAAAATCTCATGAGTATTTATAGGTACCAGCCCAAGACAGACTCCAGCATAGCAATGCTGTGCAACAGAGGAGCAGTTCTCAGTTTCTCATACGTTTCCCAAATTTAACCAGCAGCATCAGGAACCCCTTCCTGCCATGCCAACTTTCTCCAGGGGGCTGTGACGCTGCCAGATCCCCCTGGAGAGTGCCAAATAGTGTTTTGGATGAGACAAGCAGTGGGGCTGGGGTCATGGAACAGAGTTGGCAAAAGAACCTGGTGTGGAGCAGTCTCCACAAACACCAAATCAACCTCTCTAAACCCACTTGTTTCCTCTCGTTTCCACTTGTGGCTTGCCCGAGCTGTTTAGAGCTCGATGCCTTTTTTTTTTCCTCCTTCAGGGTAGTCAGGTTTTTCTATTTCTGCCATAGTAAAAACAAGTTGCTATTTTGGGAGTGTGTGGGATTCAAGGCCATGACAGTCCCAGCACTCTCTGGGTGAAGGACGAGAGCCATAAGCTGTGTGCCAGAGGGATGGACTCATGTCTCTCTCCGTGTTCAGCCTGAAGGACCCTGGTGGCTCAGTCCCACCAGGGTCCTCAGGCTGGGGCACTGAATGGCCTCAACTCCCCAGGCACAGAGCCTGGTCCTGGAGCTCCCATCCCTGCTCTCAACCAGTGCTCTAAAAGCTGGGGTCGGGGTGGGTTGGACCAAGAGAAAAAGGATACTCCTACCAGAAGTGGGGTTCGAACCCACGCGGGCATGTGCCCATTGGATCTTAAGTCCAACGCCTTCACCACTCGGCCATCCTGGTGGGCTGTAAACTGTCCCCTGGCCCACCAATTCCTGCTCTAGAGGGTACACAATTCATCAAGCCCTCTAATTTCCAAACCAAGACACTTACTGAGCCCAGCAACACCTTCCCCTTTTCACTGCTTTCTTTTATATCCCCAGCAAACTGGTGGAACATTATTGGAAGCATCAGGTCTTGTGGGGCCTGGAGGACAGCACAGTCCCTGTGTCCCTGTGCAAGGACCATAGACCCTGGTGATAACGACATCAGGGACCCCGGTGCAGGAGGGGCATCTCTGGAGGGTCTCAGCCCAACCCCACTGGGTGTCCAGGGGGAAGGGAGCAGCTCTGACAGCCCAGCAACACTCAGTCAGACATACCACATGGTTAAAGCACTGTCCTTGTCCCTCTGGTCCCACTCCTCATCCCCTTCGGTCCACATTTGAGACTCCAGTAGGGCATTTAGCTGGGAAAGACAGTGGGGCAGGGGAGTTTTCCTTTTCCTTTAGGGTGATGTACAGCTTTTTTTTTCTGTCACCTGGGGAAAAGAAAAAGAAAAAAAAATGAAAAAAACCAAAAATACCTCTGTTGAACCACATGGGATTCAAACCCACAGCTCACAATAACTCACATGCAGGAAGTCTTTAGCCCTTAAGCCACAGGAGCCTGATATTTTCTGACTCTGATTTCAGACACCCTGACTCTTCCCAGGCCAGCATTATCGCACGGGGCTGCCATTGCTTTGGAGGGACACTGCAACCAGTTCCCAGTCCTGCCCTCTCCTATGGGATCCCCATATGACCTAGATCCCTGCACCAGACTTGCTCAGCCACAGCCCCCGATGATGCCCACACAGAGAAACCTGGCCAAGCCCTTTCACCAGAGTATCCCATCTGCTGGAGGCTTACTTGGTCAGGCTGTTCTGATGAAGAGGAGAGCAATTCCCTCCTTGCTTCCCCAGGGATTGCTCAGGACTGGGGTAGTTGAACTGCTTGGGGGTCTTGCAGAGATGCTGCTGCAGAGATGAGAAGCACTGCCAGAAAAAAAGAGTGTTTCCAGGTCTCAAAAGAGGGTGACACAGAGTTTCTCAGCCAGGATGTGTCACCCTGGCCTCCAGAGATAATTTACAAGTGCCAGGAAGCAGGTCAGAAGGACCCCAGGCACCCCACTGGAGGATGCTGTGGGTCCCCAGCTCAGCAGAGGACGGGGTCAACTTATTCACACACAAAAACCTTGCCTGGAGGAAAATTCACTCCCTCAGGTGCCAGGAGGGAACAGCAACTTTCCCTGCCTCCCTTTTACCCTTTGCATTACGGTCACAGCAATGTGCCGTGCTGGTCCATGTGTGCAGAATCGCAGTTCAACATCCCTGGATGCCTCCAGCTGCAGCACCTGCATTAATATCAAATGAAGCCATGCTCACAAAGGGTGTTGCGCTCGCCAGCTCCTGAGGAATGTGCTCCTAATGAGCGACTTCAAAGCATTAATGAGCTTGCAAAGCTCTCCTCTTCGTTTACAGAGCTGGACCTCGAACGCTTGGCAATAAGACAGGGGTCACCCGTCAGGCGAAGAGAATGCGTGTGCATGTCGGCGAATATAATATATTTGTCATCCTCTAAGAAGCAAAGATTAATCATGCCCTCTCTGAAAGGAAGCTTTTATGCCACATCTGCTCTTCACAGCATGGAGAGAAGGGACCTGCCCGCAAGGACATCCATGACCCACACTGCTCAGATCCCCATAGCACCCAGCACAACTAGCCTTGAAGTTAACATCCCACCTTAACCCTTTGGGTCCAGGCTGGGAAATGCTACTTGAATTGCCAGCCTGAGGGATGAATAAAGTGGTGAAATTGTGTTCCAGTGCAGATTTAAGGCATGCATAGAGGGAGTGGTACAGAGGTGTGAGGAGCAGGGTTGACTGATTCTTCCTGCTCTGTGGGACCCTCCCAGTGCAGGCAAGGAAAAGAGATGCTTGCCCAGAGGGCTGCACAGTGCATCTCATGCTCTCTCCAGGGACTACTCTCTCCCAGCCACATCCCCCTCCAAACACCCCTGAGCTCACCATAAATGTCTGTGTTGAAACAGCCTTCAGTGCCTGCCTGGCTAACATCCCAGTTGCACCCATTTGAGGAGCTGAGACTGTCCATCCTGCTGAGCTAAGAGGAGGCTGTGCAAAAAAAACATGCTGAGGGGCCAGTGGCCGGCCTGAGCATGAGCCAGCTGCTGGGCACTGCTTGCCCTTCCTCCCAAAGCCCCTCAGCCTCTTCAGCCTCTCCAGAGCCCTCTCACTGCTGACACCCTGCTTGGCATTTGTGCTGCTGCAGGGAGGCTTGGACGAGGCACGGGGCAATGAGACACCGCTGTACCTCGCTTGCAGTATCCCCATGAAATGACATCTTGAAGGTGACATGGCTACAGGCTTTTAGAACACATGTTCTGTAAGACAAAGACATTAATAATGTCCTGAAGTCAGAAAGGTGTCATCCTTTGCTTCAGAAACACAGTGGCAATGTTAACTGGAAAGCAGTTTCTCCTCTCACCTTCTTCTCCTTCCGAAAGAGATCTCCTGGCACTGGGTGTCTATTCAGTAGATCCGTGTTTAATTTAAATAGCCACTGGAGGCAACCATGTCACTCCCAGCTAATACTGCAGCTGGAAAATGGCTGATTGGTAATGAAGAAAAAGAAAAAATCCAAAACCTTGAAGTTATGGGCAAGGCAGAGGAAAAATGGCATTTTAAGAAATTTTAGGCCAAAACTTCTCCACTTTACTGATGCAGGGGCAGAAATAATCTCTGCATCATCGCTTTTAGGAACTTTATTTAGAAAACAGAAAGAGTAGGACAAGGTACACCTCAGTGCTCCTCTTATGCCTGTCCTCTGTTATGAGAGCCGTTCAGCATGTGGGTTACAACCACCATGAGCACTAAGTAACCCAAATGTTTGCCACAGATCAGTCCTATCAGCCTCATCTTAGACCATAACTCTCTGTTCAGCCAGTCTGGTCTTCTTCCCCAAGAGCTCATTTTTCAGTACATGTGGATGGCCTGCTCCTGCAACTTTAAGACTTTCTTCTTGAAGAATGTTCAACCTCCCTGGACTCCTTTGCCCTTTGGGACTGCCTCCCAAGGGACTCTGTAAACCAGTCTCCTGAATAGACCAAAGTCTGCCCCGTGGAAGTTCAAGGTGGCCATTCTGCTGTCCCCTCTCCTTACTTATCCAAGAACCAAAAACTCTATCATTTCATGTTCGCTATGCCCAAGATGGCCTCCAACCATCACATCACCCAAAAGTCCTTCTCTGTTCACAGACAACAGGTCCAGCATGGCATCTTCCCTACTTGGCTTCTTCACCGAGTCAGGAAGTTACCCTCAACACGCTTGGGGAACCTCCTAGACTGTTCCCTCTCAGCTGTATTGTATTTCCCAGCAGACACCTGATAAATTGAAGTCCCCCACAAGGACAAGGGCTAACTATTGTGAGACTTTTCACAGCTTGATGACAGCTTGGCTCCACCTTGTGCAGCAGGCTTGGTGGGGAAACTTCACACTGCTTATAACAACAGGACTTCTGCATTGTGTTCATGTAGCAGTTAATGAGGATACCCTTTGGACTTTGTCAGGTTTTATATATACTATTGATGTCCCACATGTAACTGTAAACTACCACCTTTTGAGAGTAGGTGGAGTTCATTGACAAAAAGAAGAGTCAAACAGGGTAGCATCACTATTTAACTGATCCTCAGTAGGTTTAAGAATAAACAGGCAAGCAAGCACAGAAGAAGATCACTCTTCCTTCCTATCTTTCCTCCCTCTTGAGAGGCAGTTCAGAGAATCAAGACAGCCTCATTTTGCATTCAGAGGGCTTTCTCTGCAGAATGGCTAGAAAATACATGTTGTATTCCTATGGGTGAAAGCTTATACTCTGCAGGATTTGACCTGATGCCCTGCTGCTTGTTGGCTTAAGTCAGCCCCTGTGGAACTACAAACCTTATGGTGCTCTATAGCTCAAGAGGAAAAGTTTTCCATGAAGCTTGCAAATACTGGTATTTGGCCAGAAAACCAAAGACCACTTACTGTGGGCACACAGACTGGATTAAAAACCAGTGGAGTTGTGCAATTACAGGAGGTTATTTTTCCCAGAGGGAAAATATGTTTTCTTTGAAGAGTGAGTTCTTTCAAATAAAGCAACAAAACCCCCACCAAACCAAAAGCAATGCAGCTACCACAGCTAAGTAGTAAGTCATAGAAAATAATGCATTTATCTACTTTCTCCTGCTCAGGAATGATCTCCCAGCTGTTTACTATTTTCCACAACCTATTGCTAGTCAAAATTATTCTCCCAGTTATTTTCCACAAATATTTCTTGGACAACAGACAGTTTCTCAGAAAAAAATTATCTTGAGGGGTCCAAGTACCTAGGCTTCATATTGTTGTTTCTACTTTGGTTCTGAATGGGCTCGTAATGAGATGTCTGGATTGAATGGTGATGGTTCAGCATTTCAAAGTCATCACCTCCCTTCATTCAATTATTCCCATAGATGTTCTGGACAAGATGCACATGTAGCTCATCAAGGCTTTGCCTTTGTTCGGTCTGGACTAGATTTTGTGAAAGATGCCATCATGGACCCATTTCTCACTGTCACTGTTCCATGTCTCTTCCAAACACCATCACTCACAACACAGAGAAAATGAGTCACAGCTGTGCAGAATAGAAAGCTCAAGAACAGATTGAGGACCACAGCACTGTGACATTCATGCCTCAGATGCTGAGTGCCCAAATCACAGAGTCATAAAGGGACCTGATGTAAATGAGAAAATGAGACATTCAGTGCATGTTCATCTATTCTTGCCTAATGCACTCAGCCAGAGTGTTTCTACAGTCATTGCAGAGAGAGAAACGTGGGTGATCCTGACTTGAGACACATGATCTCTGAAGACCCCTTCCAGTCTCCATACCTGTATTTCAGTATATATTGGTCACTAGATGGGTGTAAACCAGACTCTATTAAGAGGATTAAGAAGTATCACCTACGTGTTGCATACTTTTGGCTGCCTTTACACATGACAGAGGAGCTTGCTGTGGTAAACAAAGGCTCAACAGAGAACTCCAGCCCTTAGAGGTTCATAACCCAGGAAACACTGCAGTACTCCACTCCCAGAATCAATCCAGAGGGGAAATTAGGCAACTGAGTTATCACATGGACAAATACCAACAGAAGAGGCTTGCACATGTCAAAGAAGTCACCTGAAATTATTTACATAGCTTGGACAAAAGTGTTGGAATGAATGGGATAAACCTTTTGTGCTCCACCTGCAGCATCAGCAGTGGCCACTGCTGTTTGTTATCTCAACAGAGAAGCGTACAGGCAACATATCACATCCCAGATGTCAGGGCGCATCTGCATGAATTCCTAAAATGACATGTGTTCTTTAGCCCAGAGCTTGGCTCCAGGCTAAGAGCTAAATTTGATGTTCTCTGCGGCTAAAACTTCTTCAAAACCCATTCTGGGTTAATTAAGGAAGGGAAATTTTGGCTGCAGTCTGTAAAAGAAGATTGGCTTGGGAAATGGTATGAAAGTCGTGGTTTTTGCGAGAGCAAAGAGAAAGAACAGGCTCATTTCTAAAAGCGCTGCACCTAAGAACTTCAGAAAAGCACAGAACTTCACTGAAATATAATAAAAGGCACTGCCTAAAAGCAGAACATCTCCTTTGGCTCAACGTATCCTCTCCCAGAGGCACCACATCATTCCCGCTGCTCACAAAACAGCTTCTGTCTCCCTTTAATAGTTTTATTTTTAGGCTTCTCATATTTAATTCTCTCTTTTTCCTTATGTAAGGTGCTTGGAAGGGCTGCAGTGTCAAACAATAATTACATCAGAGAAAATTTAGAATCCACAGTGTTAAAACGAGTCTTTGCTCTTGACAAGTGAATGAATGTAGGAAGTGAGGGGATACAGTTTTATCAAGGACAGCACCCAGCTGGCAGTGTAACAGCCTCTCTGGTGGGCTGGGGGCACCCGCCTTCAGATGTCAGCGATCTCAGCTTGGAGCACATTGGCACATGCCTGGAATTAGCATGGTCTGAGACCTAGATGCACATTCACACAGTGCTATCAGCACATACATGCCTCTACCTGTGAGTAACCTTGAGGTAGGGTTAAAATGTAGATTTGTCATCCACTTAACACCCTTGGATTAGCTCAAGTGCATGTGTCTGTAGCTCTACCTCAACTAAGGATCAAACATTTCCTGGTGCCAGGAAGAACCACCATGCCCGCTGTTAGTCTGCTTGCAACAGAAGTGAAAGAAGAAAAAGACGTGTCTGCTTTCCTGAATCTATATTTCTGAAGATAGGGGTACCTACCCTAAGCAGGCTTCCAATAGCTTTATAAATTACATGCCACCATCTGTGCTGCAGTAACTGGCCACATCTGCTGTGTTAAACTAAATTGTGTTAAAGTTGCAACTCAGTCCAACACAACACTGAATCTTGGACTATGCTGAGGTGTTGCCACTGCCAGGGCATTAAAAGAAGCTACTGGAGAACAAGTACCTGGGTTGCATTTTCCAATAAATAATCAGAGAAGGGTGAATTTGATCCTCTACCCAGAGAGGCTGTGCAGAAATCAGTGATGACTGAGACCACTATGGGTAACAAAATACTTATGGCAAGGCAAGGAAAACCTTTTTCTCTCTAAAAGAGAACACCAACTGCTTTACAGTGGACTCCAAGTAGATATATAGAAATACTGACAGGTATCAGTGGGACTATCTGTCACGCAATATCTGAAATCAAGTTGTGGTGAAGTGTAGGTGTATAGAGTGAGCTCACACATAGTGCATAGAAGAAGTTTTCTAGGGATAACAAGTTTACAGAATATATATATTTTTCCCCATATGGGTTCCCAGCTGGACTTCTTTGCTGTCTTGGAAGAGACCAAACTGCTAAAGACATCAATAATGTCAAAATCCAGGATCATTCTAATTAGATGTGACCTTTGAAGGGAACTGTTGAAGGCTGTAAGCTCACCTGCTTCTGCAGGCTTACCACTGCCAGACAGAAGGGCACCTGGACAATGTCCATTCTTGTTTTCATTTGTTACCTTTTATCTCATGTTCATACTACCAAGGTGAAGGAAAAGAGTTTCATAGAAGAGAAGGATGGGAAGAAAGGCAAACCTGTGAAGCCTCTGCTAGTTGTTCCACAGCTTCAGCTCCAGCGTTGGTCCTCTGTCTGGTGTTTGAGACTCTTCACTTTGCTTTTCTTGCTCCACTTCATGCCCTTTGGCTTGGCTTCTGTCTCAGTCCTTCACTCCTCCTGCTGAGCAGAGGTCTTTGAGGGACCAGGCCAGCTTGAGGCCGCTAGAACAGTTTACAACACAGGCAAACTATCCCAAACCAAAGGGTCCGTGGCTTCCTGGGAAACTGGAAAAGAAACTTCCTAAGTTGAAAAGATAGATTAAAAAAAAAATAATCTTCCAAATTCTGCTATTTCTGTGCAGCTAAGTTTCTTTCTACACTCAGTTTTCAGAAGAGCCACAGTGAAAAGAATACTAAGCCCCTCTGAAGTCCTGTGGACATCAAGCACTTATCTCCCATGGCTTCCTTCAAAACTCCTGATTATAAACAACAGACGGACAAACTCTAGCATATTCAATTCATTCATCTGTTGTCTTTTAGTTGGGGTTTTCTTGTGTGTGTTAGGATTTTTCTAAAGTAAGATATAGTCTTTCTTCTGGAATTTACAGACTGATTTTATAATAATTAGGCAAAGTAAACCATGTGGAGATTTTTTATTATCTGATTTAAATGTAGAGTTTTGGAAAGTAGACAATGAAATTATTATTATTATTTTGCTGCACAGCTGTGCTAAAGCGCAGGGGAAAGAGTAAAAAGACACTAGTATTTGTTTATTTGGCTTTCAATTGCTATGACAAAGCAAATAATAGCTATGGTCTTGGTCCACAATTGAGTTAATTGGTAACACCTCAAATTATATGTCCTTAAAAACTCCTAATTAGCATCTAAGTGCAGGATAAACTAGGTAGTGTTTATTCCTTTGTGCTCCAAGGACAGCTAAACTTAAAATCCAAAAGCATCTGATTTAGTATATATATATGCAAGAAGTGACATGTGTATGTTTGTGCACATTCTTTCTTGTTTTGTGTCTGTACAGGACCTGGCAGCTGGGGCTGGGGTCCCTAATGCATTCTGTAGACAACTGGGACCCAGTCTAAAAGCTACAGACAGTATTTTCCAGGGGACTTCTGCTGCCTCCAGTGGTCTCTGGGTCATGGCCCACTGAGAGACGCTTGCCATACCTTCCCCTGTTTAACTTCTGAGAGCTCCCAAGGAGATTCCCTCTCTCTGTTCTTTCATTTACCATCCAAGCTCCTCACACCACAGGAAGGTACTCGGAGCACCGTGGGAAGAAATGATCCAGATACGAGACTGCAAAGGGGCTGGGAAAGAAAACGCAGATGTGTTGAAGAACTTAATGCGAAGATCTGTTCTGTAACAAGGGAATTTCTGGGGAGAGTGCTAGAAATTATACACCTGGGCCAGCAATTCAGACATCCAAAGTGCACTCTGTAAAATGTTGGCGCTGAAGGTGTTGTGATGAGCTGACAGTTTACATGGTAATGAGGAAGCATAGTCAGAGTCCTTCAGCATATGTCTGCCATACAGGTCCAGAATCGGAGGTTCTGAGAGGAAGCTCCTCTTCCCTACCTGATGGCCCCTTAAAATGAGTTCATTCTTCTCAGTCCATCTTTTGTTTAGTAAATACCTGCAGCACAAGGCCACGGCAGGACAGACTGGTGTTGCAAGTGATAAGCGTCTTCACCACAAAAGGGGAAGACTGGTAACTCATGATGGCAGCAGCTGTGTTTCACTCCTGAGTAGCATCTGGGATACCTAAGGCTGGCTGACAAAAGCAGGAGGCAGTAAGACTAACACTTAAATATTCAGAAAGGACTGCTGGGTGCAGGAGACAAGACAGTGGCAGAGTGTTTTCCTGAAATCCATCCTGTAGAGATGGATGAGGGAGAAGTTTCGCAGCAGCTGTCCGCACTGCATTCTTCTGTCTTTCTCTAAAGCACTAACACGGACAGAGAGGCCTGGTCACCTCCTGTCTATCTCCTGAGGGACACCCACACAAACGTTTTGGCAACCCCAGTCCAGCTGCCACGATTTGGATGTGAGATGCAAGGATCTGGTGACACACAGCCCGATCTCTTGGTATTGACATAACCCCAACCCAGGGATGAGAGCACATTAGTCCTGTCCCTAGACTGATGGAGAGAGATAGGACATGCCCCAGTAGAGGAAAAGCTTTGTTAGAGGGAAGTGTCTTCCCTCCAGCTCTCTCCCGCAGCAGGTGAAACACAACCAGTGCCATAAGGCCAGCAAGTCTTTAACAAAAGCCCTTCTTCAGGCACTCTCTGCTCTGCTGTCTGCATGGCTGTACAAGGCAGATTGCTGTCTCTTATTAACTAAATAAACAAGCAGCAAAAGTTGAGCGAAATGGAAACACATACACAGCTTGTCTGCAAATAGAGACAAACGCCTCCACCGCATGGTTGCACCCAGCTGTCTGGCTGATACCTGCTTAAATGGCTTTAATTTCACATTAAGGTCAATGCAGTCGTAGCTTCTCCTCCCGAGTGGAAAACCTGGCTAATGAAACACTCAGGTTTGTATTGAGTCCACTTCGATGCACCAGACGAGCGTTTTGAGGAGCTGAGGCGGATGCCCTGGTCCTTCTTCCGCAAGGGTGAGTCCCCAGCCTGGGCTGTGGGAGTGGGGCTGAGCCAGGGTGGCAGCCAGCGTTCACAAGCCAGAGGCTCCTCCGCAATTACCCATCGAAATGACGAGGTATCTCCAATTTACAGTCAGGATACTCTCTTGCTTAATCCCATGCTGCAAGGAGTGCAGAGAGCCCCTACCCTGCCCAGGTCTGTGCTCCTTCCTCATGGCTTCCCTGGGCTGGCTTCCCTTTCAGCAAAGGTTATTTGTTCAGATTATGCATCCCTTCCTTCTACCATTTACGCAGCCCTCTCACTTTCCTCTGGGAATATAGATGGGATGAGTAAACTGTCTTTATATATAGTCTGAGGAGTTTGTCTTTGAGGCTCATTTATAACTCTTCAATTTCCTTTAGCTTCTCCTTTCCAAAGATCAGAGTTCCTGACCAAGTTTTGATGCAGTCCATGAGGGTGATAAACATAGCTAGACTATGATCACTTGTGCGTAGGAAGCTATTTGTCCTGAACCACATTCTCCATGTTAGTCAAGGCGAAATCGAAAAAAACCACTTGTCTTGCGTGCCTTCGAAGTAACTGTTCCAAGGATAATTTAAAGTATTGAGACATTGATTCACTAAACATCGTTGGCCTCCTTATATGTGGGCAGGCAAAGTCACCCATTATTGGTGATTTATTAGCTGTAGATGCCTCTTTGATCTTCTCCAACACTGTGCACTCAATATCCTCCTCCCATGAGGCAGCTCGGAGAACAGCCCTATCAAGACATTCACATTCTTGTCACTTATGATTCATGTCCATGGGATCATCTCCACTTAGACACGGTATCTCACTGGATTCAAGGGATCTTCCAGAGCCCTACAATATATGCAAAACCAGAAGCTCCTCTTGGATTGAGAAATTATGATACCAGCACCTCTAAATTGCTTTTAGCGGCTTCCTGTGCTGCCTCAGGCTCAGAAGTGCTTAGTTTGCTGACAAAAATCATAGACTCATACACATTAGAGATGGAAAAGCCCTGCTAGGTTCAGCTAGTCCATTTCTCCTACCAGGGAAGGAATATTTCCAGCAATCTGTTTTCCCTGCTACTTTGTCTTGTCTATTTTTAAACATCCCATGTAGCAAAAATACATTTAGATTGTCAGGATTTCAGAGCCAAGTTAGCTGTGGAAGTACCAGCTGTAGCCTAACCTGCTTTGTCTGGTGGCAGCAGCTAAATTGCTCTCTGCTGCCTTTGAAGTCAATGGTAAAAGTCTTATTGGCTTCTGTGGGAGCATTCTCAGGCCTTTGGTACGGATGATTAGAGCAAATAGCTATGGAGCACTGATAAGCCATTCTTATACTATCGCTTTCCAGGCCGTAACTGCATTTTAATAGGCAAGAAATTGTCTCAGCAGCAGTCAGGGTGCAATAATAGCAAAGCCATGTGGAGCACGCGACAAACTGGGTCTGCACAGAAGCGACTCCTGCCACGGCCATACACAATTATATCCACAATCTCGAACAGGTTTGGCGGAGTGCGTGATCCAAGGGGAACGGTCAGGGGCAGTCCCTTTTGTGCCTCCTCGAACTGTAAACTCCACCAGAGGTCAATTCAGCTTCAGTAGATGTTCAGTAGGTTCTGTACTATTCAGTACTATTCAGAATTCCACTATTCAGCAGATAGCTCCAATGTGGTTTCCCTTTCCAATGAACTTAACATCATGAATGAAGGGAGCTGGGCATATCAGAGTGCCCCTCTATCTGCCTTTCACACCGTGGCCAGAATATGGCATAAGTATGGGACCGCCCTACTATTTTAGCCAAACAAAGCAAAAAAAGACTGGCTGTTGAATCACAGAAGCTAAGAAGTCACCATGTAAAACTTGACTCACCTTCTCCAAGAAAAAGATGTCGGCAGCTCCCCCGCGAGATGGAGCCCTCGGCAGCAGCAGCGAGTGACACAGCCCCAGCGAAGCTCAGTCCTTGGCTTTCTCTTTTTATTTCAGTAACAATGGCAGGTAGTGGGAGCCAGGGTTTGGATTTAATTTAACAGTTCTTGTACTCTGCTGGGACAGCTTCCTCTGCCTCCACATTTCCTGTCTGGAAGTTCTCCCAAAAGGATGAATTAACCAATATATGACCTGTATGGGAAATGCACTTTATTGAAGCTATTTTTCTAGGGTGGAGCTGAACAGCTGTTTAACAGCGCATAGCTGCGCTACATGAGAGACAGTAAAAACATACAAAATTAACTGTATTCAGGTAAACCTGGGCTGTAAGGAGGCAGAAGGTAATTATCTCAAACTGTAATTTTTGCTTGTACGCAGAGGGTAGCATCCTTGTGTGACAAAGCATGCCAGCATGGGGTACCACAGCACGACAGCCAGCTCAGGGGAAGAGGACCTCGGTTCTACCTTCCCCACAGCACCTTCTTGTGCCATAAATGAGGAGAGATTAACACCATCCCTGCAGGCCCCAGCATCCTGGCAAGGAAAACCCATGTGCTAAAGCTACATCGGCATAGGCTGCTATCCAAAAATTGCTTAGCTTGACACGATGGAAGCAGCAAGAGACACAGCCCTGGTATCACTATGGGGACAGCTGTGCCCGAGATGAAGCATAGCTCAATCTTTTCTTTTGTATAAGGCTTCGGCAATCAGTAGGAGCCATAAGTGTCACAGAAACAGTCCCACAATGTCTGTAGGCATCTCAGGGCAGATTACAACTCTTTGGGTCTACACAGGAGAGCTGTGAGCCAGCACTGCCACCCGTGGAGCACAGTCCCATCATGATGGCTCCTGCCCCAGGCCATGGAGGAGCATCTCTGGGTGGCAGCACAAGACTGCATAGCCCAGGCAACATAATCATGAGAGATGGAAGCTCACAACATCTCTGTCCAGAAGCCTCAGTAAATCCCCTGCTTTCCATTCATGTCTCGTCCTCTCCCTCACAGCGGGTTAGCAGTGCAATTAAGTTATTGCATATTTACATCAGGGCTGGGGAGATGAGAATCTGAACAGAAGCTTTAAAAGCCACTTTTTCTTTTTTTAAAGCCTGACATAAAATACCAGCCAGATTTACCATGGGTTTCCTGTGTGTGCACATGAGTTATACACACGGTAAGTGTCCCGTCATCATGAATTCTGCCGATGTGCTCTTTTTAACGGCACTGATCATAGGGAATTCATTTGGTCTTCATATAGCTGTCACCTGTATTACCAGAGCAATTTCATTCTAATTTAGCATTACTTAATGGTGAAGATAAAGTTAAGTGTTAGCCATGTGGGTCTTTTCTTGGCTTCTCTCTCTCTCTCTGAGACACAGCAAGAGTGCAACTGCAGGGTGTTTTATGACCAATAATTCAAAAGAGCAGGGAAAAGAAGGAGCAGCAAATATCAACTGCTTGTCAATCATCCTTGGTCTTTCAGCTCAAATGGTTATACTTGGACCTCTGATCTTTTCTTCTGCTGACTCTGATCCCCCTGTTTGTTTGGAGTTCTTTAGGTGCTGCAACCATCAAAAATACATTTTTTTAAAGGTTTAGGTTTAGGAAACCTGCAGTGGTTACCCACAATGATAAGAAAACGTGGCACAGAAAGCCATACGTGATGGCTGCACTATAGCAGCCAAATTACAGCCAGCCTGTTGGGGTGGCAATGGTGGGGTACCCTACAACCTGGCTGAACACATGAAAATGCTGTGGGGATATTGCGTGTTTTTATAGCATCAGTTATACAGCAACAAGTGATTTGTCCTCCCAAGCCCCTGTGCCCCCCCCTTTTTTTCCCCCAGCTCCAAAAGGTAATCGCTCTGTATATATCACTAGCTTGTTTAAACTGGAGATGAAAAGCTACAAAAGTACAACTTAATTGAACCCTGTATTGTGTTATTACAAATGCTGCCGACCTCACTTGCAGTCCATTATCAGAGGGTTCTGCTGAATGCTTTAATTAAAGACAATAAGGCTAATAAAAAGGCATCATTTTCCTGTCTCCAGCTCTGCTGGAGAGTTGGGGCTGATGAGATTATTTCCTGCTAATGCTCTTCTGCTGTTGTTGTTTTTAAATCTTTTTCTCCCTATGGTTTGCAAATACTGTCTGAGCCTGAGTTGTACAAGATTCATTAAGAACAAGAAAAAAATCAGTTTTGTTTCTGAAACGTTCACTAATATTTGACAAGCAGAGCCCCTCTTCCAGATGATCTCCAGTGCTTTATCCCAACCATCACTGCCATTTGCTCTTGCATCCAGTCCCAGGGAAGGAAAAAGCCTCCCTGCACAGGCACAGGTACACATACAAACTGACTTAAGGATGGACTCTGCCCGGGGCACCCATCTCCAGCCCTCACCTTTGCAGGGAGGACAGCGTGATGACAGTGCTATTTGCCAGAGGGCAGGATCTAGCCTAGAGTGAGTAATGCAGCACCTCACCATAATTAACATGCTGCTTACTAATGGCCCATATGTGCCATCCCTATTTACTTTCATACTGATAGTATTATCAATACCAAACCAGCAGCGTTTGGGCAACTTTGACTCTCCAGCTTTGGTCCAAAGAGGCAGAAGAATAGGGGGACAATGCAGGAAAGCGTCAGGAAGGATTGCCACAAGGAAGAGAAGATGTGTAGCTGAGAAGGGCTAGACAAAATGCTGCAGGAGGTGGGTTTGCAGAAGGGGAAAGGTTTGCAGTAGAACAGCTCTGTTCATCTGCCTGTAGGGGAATGTGCTGAGGGATAAGTGAGGCGGGATGGACTCTATCTCTGGATGCAGAGGGGTGACACACTATTCCCTGTCTGCGTTCCTCTGCCTTCAAGGACATCTGTATGGGCTTGACCTCATCCACCCCTTGCATACCTTGGTGTCTGGTGAACAGTATAAACATGGCAGGGGTGCAAAGAGGGGAATGGGAAATCACCTGGTGCTCATTGCATGGGAGCATTTACAGAACAGGCACATCCACCCACCAGCACACAGGCTGAGCCCAGCAACTCCTCACACACTGGCCACAAAACAGTTAAAGCTTCACTAACAATCCAGGACATATCTGAACAAGAGACCTAATGGCAATTGGCGTTGTAGCCCTGCTGTGAATAAGCCAAACCATCCAGTCCTACTGTGATTAAAAACTCCTTCTTGGACAAGGGAACAAGCAGCCAGACGCTAAGTAACTGAACTTTGCCCCTGCAAGGAGGAGAGCAAAGCACTAACCACTGAGCCAGCCCAGTTTGCCAAGACTTTTATAGGGAAGGAACTTTTACAATTAAATACAGCAAAAGGTTTCTTCCACTGTGAGCCTCTGAACATAGGTTGAAAGAAGCAGAGTCGAACGTGGAAGCCAAGTTAAGAAAAAAAAAGAAGAAAAAGTCTTGATCTGAAGGTTGCAGGCTCAAAGTAGCTAGAAACCCCATCAAGTGACTGAATGGGAACAGCAAGAGGCGGGCAAAGACCACAACTCCTCCCTGGGTAAAGGATGAAGCTGTAATGTGGAGCAGACTGACCTAGTTACATATTTCTTCTTCGCTTTCCCTCTCTCTCTCACTGCTGCAGTTGCCAGCCTGGGATGTTGCAAAGCAAGTCGTAAATGAAGTTTCTGCTATCCAAGTAGGCATCTCAAGCAGCACCATCTCAGGCCCCTTTGGAGCAAAGGCATTTGCCCCTGTCACATCACCCCACCCACCCCTGTCACATTTCCCCATCACACCCTTCCCATCCATGTTTCCTTCATGTGTTAGCAACTGTATGTCATTTTTAGCATGGTAGGGAAATGGCCCACAGCCTGGTGACATTTGGAGCTCTATCCTCCTGAGCACACAGCAAAGGCACATGCTAATTAAGCCAACTATCTCCACCTTCCTGGTCTTCAGTTGAAGCAAAGGAGTCTTTCACTGAGCTGGGAGGGTCCTGCACCGCCCCTCGCCCCTCAAGCTGCACCTGGGTTGACCAAGATGTAGCAGAGCCTATCTGGGTATGGCACGCAGGACACACAGGCTGAGTTGGCACAAATCCCACCATGCTCCCACAGTAGGCACTGGAGGTCAGCAGGCTGCCTGGGACCTCAGACAGCATTGTGGGTTTTGGTCCCTTTTGTACCCCAAGGGTGGCCAAGGATACCTCTGCACACTGACCCAGTGAGTCTCTGGAGGCCAGAAGGTTTGAAGAAACATCCAATGTTTCATCCCTTTTCCACCTCAGATCTCCAAAGCGTCAACCATTTCTGCAGACTTACAAGACTGACAACCTCAAACTATCACCCAGCAAGGTGCAGGGAAAGCTTTGCTCTTGATGAGCAATTAGAGAAAGGAGCAGCTGCCAGGAGAGGCAGGAGAAACTACCAAGGGAAGCATTTCCAAAAGCTGAACGAACCCTTTGGGGAAGACCATATTTTGGAAGAATTGATGCTAAATGTAGGAGCTGTAATGACTTGTGGGGGGTCTCCAGTCTATAACTTCTAATTAGAAATGAAGGGAAAAGAACAATGAAACCTTCTAAATTTTCCACCACACAAAACTACTAACATTTTTTTTGGCTCAGGAGTATTTTTGAGATGTACATGTCTCATCCTCAATGAAAAAATGTTTTGACAGGGGGAGAATTGGGGGTGATTGTAAGGAGATTCATGCTGTCAGTCACAGCTACCCCCTCCAGCTGAAACAAGGGATCTCCAGAAAAGGAGTGGTGCAGATGCTAAGGCAGATGCTAAGCAAGTATGAAGTCAGATAGAGTTCATTTTGTAAAAAGTTGCTGTGACCCCACTTTTCAGCATCACTCGCTCACTTAAAGCCCTGCTCCTCCCTTATCAACATTTTCGAAATAGGGTAAAAGAGGGAGTTTGTCTATATGTTGTGTGTTTATCTGTCCGGACTACTTGAGGTGATCCTCGGTCCTGTGGACAACCTGGTAGAGCATGTTTTCCCAACGCACTAAACATTGCTGATAGGGTGTATTTTTCCACACCTCAGCACTTCTGAGAAGTGTACTCTACAAACTGTAGCATCCACTTTAGTGGACTTTCCAAACACAAAGTGTCAGTCCAACCTTCTCTCCCTTCCCTTGCATTTCTCAGCTGTGTTTCAGAAACCAAGACACTTACAGAGGTACAGTGTCGCTCCTACCTTACAGCACTCAGGCTTTGCAGAAGAGGCAAGACTCAAAGACGACTCCTTGGGAAATGAACATCAGCTTCACGCAAGCAAAATACAGGAGCTCTAGTTTTCCTTGTTCAGAAAAGCATCAGCGCATCCATCTGTGTTCACATCTCCCCTTCTAGACCATTCTGTCTGCAAAAGAAGCAAAAATTATCCATCAGTGACAACCATAGCACTAAGACTCAAGCCCGCCAGCCCTTTTTATGGAGGCACACTCCTGCCCAGGCAGCCAGTCCAAGAGGCTTGTAACACACAAAGGGGACAGTGCCTAAGGGAGGGAGAGGAGCTTCCAGAGGAGCCTGCATCCCACTGCCCAGTTCGGCTTGCAAGGGGCAGGGGGAGACCAGCAGCCATACAGCTGGGGCCAGCACAATGGGCTGTCACTCTCATCAAATGGGAGGGTAATTAGGGAGCACGTCTTCAAACACAGCTGCCTGTGCTATTCGAAAGCTGCCACGTGCTTGCCCTGAACGAGGAATGCCATGGCCCACTGGTGTAGAAGCAAAACCACCCCCTTCCCTCGCCGCCGCCCCAAATGAAAGCTTCAAAGCCAGCAATCATTTCAGAGAGATCGGTGGTTGGTCATCACTTTCCAGCCTTCCCAACCCACAATTTGCTCTACAAGCAGCTTGAACAGAGGGAAAAGGGTGGGTCATTATAGATGTGTCCTTGGGAAGAGATAAATCCATTCCACATATTAATAACCTCTGCAATCATCACTGCGTGAAACTGGGTGTTTATGAGAACTGGCTTTTCTGTAAGAGTGGCACAAACACAATGTGGGGTAAATATCAGATTCAATAGGTGAACCAAAAGATTTAGAGAAGATAAACAGTATGATTCATAAGCTGACATTTGAGGCAAATCTCAGTTTTGGGGAAAGCAAAACAGAACAACATTCAATGTGGGACAACTACAAATAAGTCATTCAGCGCTAGAAGGAATTTTGTTTAAACTGAGTTATTATTTGACCCTTTTATTTTCTTTTTTAAAATGAGGTCCTCTTTCTCACTTTAAGTGAAAAAGACTATGCCAAAACGGAAGTTTAACATCAAAAGATTTTATCTCAGAAAGTTTCATCTAGTAAAGAAAAGACACATCCCATCCCAAAACCTGCATGCCAATCCTTCCAGCTTCTCCAACCCCCTCCCTTTGGCTCTCACAGTGACACGCACTGACTCTAATTCATAAGCAGTTTCCATCCTCCTGCAACTCCACTAATTGGCAAATTTGCTATGCACTACATGTAATTTACCCATGTCTGCAGGAACCAGACTTTTCTGTTCTCCCCTCTCCCTTCTTCTCTGCCCCTTCTGCTCCCCAGTCCCCCACATCTGCGTTTTTGCTCAAAAGTCCTTCTCATCATTTCCCACACGCACACAAATACGCTTCTTTTTCATCTGTAACATCTGTACAGTCTGACCAGCTTCCTCAGTGTTTTTTTCATATGTACAAACTCAATAAATAATGCAAATGAACCACCACTTAATTATTTTCTCAGTTTGTCGCGCAAAGAGCAATTTGGAGTGAAGACCCAAGGTGGCGAGGGGCAGCACGTTCCCTCCCGAAGGCAGGCGTATGGCAGTACTACTGCTCCCCCTGCCTCCCACCGACCCACCCTCCAGCTTCCAACAAAGACTCACTTCACAAAATTTAATTACTCTGCTAACATGTCCCATATGCTCTGTGGCAGGCAGGGAAGGCTTTAATTACATCTGCTCCAGACATGCTGGGGAGCACTGATTCCCCATCTCTCAGGGACCCAACACAGTACCCGTGGGGATGCGGGTGCTGCCAGAACCAAAATGGTGCCTCAGCATCAAGCATTGAGTACCAAAATATCCTTTTTCTTCCTCCTGCCCCTGCACAGGCACAAATCCACAGCTAGCGGTGAGGCTGCAGATAAGGGAGGGATCTACTCTCTAGAGGAGTGCAAATCATCCCTCTTACAAAGTGCTGACCATCATCGCTAATGAACTGATTAACAATCATTAATAATTAGAAAGCCATTCCGCACCATTGCTCATTTGTGTGGTGCTTGAGACACATCATCCCTCATTTGGGAAGTGGAGGACAAAACCTATCCCCAGCTGGCCTTCCCCTTCCCTACATCCTCCCAACACTTCTGGACCCAATAACTTGGCTATTCCACTCCTCCTCCCATCCCATTTTACTTTTCATTTTCACAGCTGCCTCTGCAATTGCTAATTTCACAGCCATCAGGTGTTGCTGAGGTGGCAGGTAGTCAAAACCATTTTGGGGCACAATACATCAGGCAGTAGACAAGGACCAGGCAGGAATTTGTTTGACATGACATTGTTATGCAAAGATGCTCACAGTACCCGAGGTGCTTCGTGCAACTGGATTGCATTTTCTGGAGACAGAAATCCTTTTTTTTAGGGGAAGAAGGGCTGGAGGCAGGGGAAATCCTTTCATTCAGGATCGTGTTTAAGTGTGAGAGCAGAATATCTATTATGGTCCCTATACTTTTAATGTGGTTTGTGGCTTATGTGATCCAGCCTGTAATCTGTTCCACATCTTATACTGCCTTGAATTTGATCAAGACACATCTGAATTGTGATAGTCTGCTTTGCTGGCTGCCTTGTGGTGAACCATCTCCTACCAGCTCTGGTTAATGTTTTGAACAAGGGCCAGTCATTATTGTTTGCAAACTCTTCAGACGGAGGAGTAATTTCCAAGGAACTTGTGGGCTGGAGAAATTCAGCAGAACATGCCTTTGAAGAGCCTTTTCCAAAGTGGGGGGTATGAATGTGCACACACACACAATTTGGTAAACTCTCTGCCTTTCCTTCATCAAAGATCCAACTGTAGGGTCACAGTTAAGTGCAGGAAAGCACTGCTTTCCCATGGACCAAAGGCTGTTCCAGAGTTTTCCACAAGTTGTGGACTCCTAAGCCCCATTGCACCCATATGCAGCATCTGTCAGCTTTCCTGCTACATCAGGGAATCACAAAGCCAGCCCATACACACCTGACAGTCCAGCCATGGGCCACACTGCAGTCACAGGTTGGCAGCAGAGGAGGTACAGACGATGCTGTGCTGAGCAGTAGGAGAAGAGCATCCCATGCCAGGGTAGGAGGCATTTCCTCATAGCTGCATTCTTCATCTTCTTGCATGAACTGCTCTGCTTGAAGAAGAGATACATTGCCCATATTTCCAAAGTGCTTTTGTTCCTAGGGAGACACTATGAGCCATGTGGGATCTTGCTTTTCCCCCTGTACTAAGTAGAGTCTTGCTCCATGAGCAAACTCTGGAGTTATGAGAGCAAGGCTCATGGCTTGCAGCATGGTCTCCCTCCCGGTCCCCGTCTGCTCCGGAGCTGCTACACGGAGCATGAAATGAGCACATGCTCGAGCTCCACATCACCGATTTCTCCTGTGAAAGGGAGATAATCCACAAAGCACTAGGAAGAAGGGTGGCACAATACATCCTCTATCAGCAGATGTTCATCCCAATGCCCTTCTTTCTCCACCATGAGGTCCCACTGAGGTCCCATACATGCATGCTCCTCCCGGACAGCACTGGTGCAGATAACTCCCTCCCTTTTCCCAAGAGTACCTACGCTGCAGTAATGTATCCTCTTCTCGTGCCAAGGAACGGCTGTGCAGCTGGTCCAGCTCTGCTCTAGGGTTTGTACAGAAGCCAATTCCCTTTTCAGGACCATCATTACTTCTTTTTAGCCTAAAGCCTAAAATTGCCACCCAGGCTGAGGGAAGGGAGGGAGAAGAAAAGGAAAGGGAATAAAGAAAGCAGACAGAGAGTAAAGTCGGCACTTGGGACATTTCAGCTAGAAAAGGTCAGGCAGCACTTCAAATGGCTCATCCCCCTACCTAGATGCATAGTAATAGGAGATCCTGCCCTTCTCTGTTTTATGCATTTCAGTAGTGGCTCTGCCCCTTGGGTGAATCAAATTGATTTAGTCCAGTCTCCTAGTTCAATTTCTAGGGCTGCTCGGCCAGGATTCCCTAATCTGTGAACAGGATTTCATTGTGGCTAGGTATTTCTGATCCTTCAATTTATGGTTTGGCATTAAATTCGGCTCCAGTGATGCAGGGATGCTTAGATTATGTGTCTGTAAGATCAGGCGAGTGTAGCTCAGACAGTGGGAAGATAGAGGTATTCTTGGAGAAGCGATCCTCCCTCCCTGAGCTAAAATAATCCTATGACATCTTGCCTGTATGATCCAAAAGGCTGTGGTTTTGAGGGCAGGATGAAATCTTTTTCAGGAGAAAAAGAAATAAATTCTCATGAAAGGTTCTTTCACAATTAAGAGAAGCAGTTCTTCTAAAATGCCTGTTCCTCGCTTACACACAATGGAATTAACTGAGCAGCTGAAGTTGTTTCAGCCCCCAAGTCTGCTTTTCCATTTTGGAGGGCAGAAAATTCTGCAAAAATATTCCACAGTTTTTTGGTTTTTTTTTTCCATTCTGGGGGAGAGGCAGACAATACAAAAACACCTAATTGTAGGAGCAATGCTTGGGAATACAAATCTCAAATCCAATAGCGCGTCATGGTCTTAAACCAGGGTTTATCACTGCCAGGCATAAGGAGATTATCATGCAACCATCACTTAGACAGAGTGGTGTTATCCTGGCTGGTGCTGTGAGCTAGCTGAACCAAGGTCTGAGTTGCAATAAAGACATTTCTCTCCTTCCTGTCTGAGAGCAGAGCAATTCTCCCTAGCATACATTTTAAGGGCAACCAGGGCTGCACAAGCAATGAGCTCAGCCTTTGGCAGAAGAAGACCTGCCAGTCCTTCTGTAGTGCTTTTTAACAAAGCACTGCTCAAGGCACGCCAGCCAAATATGCCTAGTAAACTTTTTCAATCCAAAATATCTGAGATAACGTGAGGGCTGCACAGCAGCCTGCCAGAAGAGTATCTTCTGCTGCATGCAACTTGGGTGTGAGTCGTATGCCCTGAGGTACAGCAAGAAAACACGTGGAGATGCTCAAGGGCACAGAGCCAGCCTGCATAGGACCCTGCAGCCTTTTGGGCATGTCCCCTGGGCTGAGCTAGCCTCCAGAAGGTGTCCAGGGACATCCTGGAGACAAACCAAGACAAAGCCCGGAAGCAAGTTAACAGAGGAGCTGCAGGGACAATGGTGGCCCCCTTCTCCAGGGCCCTCCCTGGCCCCTTCCTGCAGCAGCCCAGCAGAGCCACCCCGCACCGCAGCAGCCCCCCTCGCCCTGGGAGCCTGACTCAGAGCCCAGCAATGCCCAGGCAGCATCCCTTTCTCATGGGTAATTTCCTAGGCCCTGAATTGTTTCGGGGAAACACGTATTTGGCAGCTGATTTTTTCCGGCACACCAGCAAGGATGGAAATAGCATTTTTTTCCAAAGAGTCTTTCTCTACTGTGTCATGAGATAAATATCCAGGGGGTGTTTCCTCACTCTTAATATGAAAGGCTGCTGCATACAAAGACAGTAGGAGGGCTTGGCAAGAGACCTCAAGGACCCAGAATATCAGGGGAAGGGAGGTAAACCAGCCACAGGGTCACTGAACGCTCCCCCTGGCACCGTGCAGAGAACATGGAGCTCACCTGAGAGCCAGGATCATCTCAGATAGAGCAACGTGACCCCGAGGAACCACACACCCCACCCCTGCACCTCGCTGCTCTGCCTATAAAATCAAGGGAAAGCTCTGGGGAGCGGGGCTCTGTGCTGGACAAAGCCCCTGGCACTGTGGGAGACAAGCATCTGTGGAGCCACCAGGCCCCTTGGCAGCAGACCAGGGGGGACAGGTCGTGCCTTGTGGCCCTTTCTCATGCCCTATCGACTGGACACCGCCGTGCTGGCTTCTGGAGCACAATCAATAAGCACAGAGACATCACTACTGTTAAATTATCCCACCGACCTCCTGGTGGTCTAATGGACTCTCCAATAAGGTCTTATTAAATTCCAAGCCAAACTGTGTCCAGTTACAGTAATTACTGAATATTTAAGAAACAGCAATTGCCTATTTAGAGCACACTAACAAACATCTCACGGAGAATTTCATGCTTTTTAATTACTATGCAATACCTGTCCCTTTGGTGACACCCTCCAACCTGGATTTATGTGTTAATTTGCATCTGTTCTTCTATGTGCCAGCATTTTAGAAAAGCAGAGGAATTACAAAAAAATAAAAATAAAAATGAGAGCAGGTCTCCTGTTGAGGGTTAGGGCCTGCGGGTAGAGAAAACCCTAATAAAGGCAGGGGTTGTGCCAGCTTTCCCCATCCCTGCGTGAAAGCCCAAACGCTGCAGTCCATCACTGCAGCTCTCCACGTCACGCCAGCCCCAAACCCAGCCCCATCCTTCTGCGCGCTCAGCCCTGACCTCCACAAACCCCATCCCTCCCACCCTGGGGCTCAAACGCTTTAAAAAAAAAAAAAAAAAAAAGGGAAAAAAAAAAAAAAAGCTAAGTTAAGCAAATCATGCCTTGGCTGACCGACGTGCATCCTCAGGAACTAGGGCAACACCTGCCTGGAGCTCATTTCCCTGCACGCAGCGAGAGCCGCGGCCGAATCCGAATGCGGGGCCTCTGTGCTAGCCGAGAGCCGTAACCCCAGCTGTGCTCTCCAGCTCACTGCCTGCCTTATTAGCGCTAAACAGCATCCTTATTTAACACACTTCAATTTAGAGTGGAATGGATATTTCTTACTTCAGAAAGTCTCACCTGCCTCTCAAATGGCTCTTGGCACGCTGCCTGTTCTCGCTCGCGTTTCGCCTTTAACAAGGCAAGCCTCATTCCTCTCGAATGGAAAAGAGCTGGCAGGGCTTGATTGAAAGTTTGGACTCCTTCCCCCTCCCCATCCACTTAGATGCCACAAGAGCCCCCAAATCTGTATAGCCTTCTTATTGCCAGGAAAGCAAAGCTTTTGCCAACGCATCTCCCAGGTTCCTCATCACAGAAACTGAAGCTAAAACATCTAATAGAGGCACCGACAAAGATTGGTACAAAAAAAGAAAGGGGGAGAAGATGAGCGTTGTTTGCAGAGCTTGCCTGGCCTTCTGCTGCCCCTGCCCCCATCTTTTCTTCCTCCACTGCAGAATCCTCAGAACATCCAAGCCCAAGGTAGAAATATCTAACAAGTTAATTCTTTTTTTTCCTTCCCATCCCCAACCGCACTCCTTCCACAGGTAGTTTGAAATGCAGAGATCCAAGAGAAAAGAGCATCACTCACCGCTCCCACTTTCCTAACAAGAGCTCATTACGGTGCAGGGAAAACTTGACCCTGTCGGAAGTGTCAAGCCGAGGCACCGCATTTATTCCTTACACAGTCCCCTTCGCCTACAACTTAGCGGGTGCTGCGGGGAGGTTATTCTTTCTTTCTTTGATTGTCACGGGGAGTAAGCCTTTCTTTTTTTAACAAAGCTATTTTAAAACAGATGCTTAACTCTCTGCGCTATTTTAAATGATGCATTGAAAAAAAGCCCACAGCAGAGCCACAGTTTAGCACAAAGCCTGGGCAAGCTGAAGCCCATGTGCTCCTACCTGTGTACAGAGGGATCTTGATTAAATGGATCTACAGGTGACTGTTTTGAAGAAAATGGCCCCGTTTGGGCCAGAATACGGCCATTCAGCGGGGAACAATTGCAGAACTGCAAGAGGCTTCCTCAGTTTGCTTTTGCAGGTCAGTAAATACCCATGCTCATCTCTGAACACTGAACTACAACACTGCAAGGTGAGGTGTGGGATGGAAAAAGGCTCCTGGCTGCTGGGCATTGTGCATACCATGTGCTTCTGGCCATCCTGTGGGCAGGTGACTAAGCCGTGAATTGGGTGAAAGACCCTCCACAGCCACAAGATTTCCACCTCTATCCCCAAGGAGACTGAGCCACTAGATATAAACAACTGCAGGGACTCAGCTTGGATTTGCACTGTGATCTGGAGGCAGAAAAGTTTCCTCTGTGTGTATTTATTATTTTGGTACACAACAGATTATAAACTCAATCTCTGAAGTTACAAGACCATATAGTCAGTGTTTATCTGTGGTATTTGATTATTACAAAGTTGTTCATGCTCAGTAAATATGTTTTCTGTTAATCAGCTGGCATTTGCTTTATAGACATCTGTGTTATTAAACACACAGAGATTGGGGATTTAGGGATTGTGATAGCAAATGGCCCTCGTTTGGTCTATAAGGCGTCACGTGTATTTTTCTAGCTGCTCCATCGAGACTTGCTACCATGGGTCAAATCTCCACCCAGCTCAGAGAGATGCTGCATCTCCCAAAACTCTCTCCCCTCAAGCAGGCGAGGCCACGCCGACTGCTAGGTAAAGGCATCCCATTTCTCCAGCTGCATCGATGCTGCTGTCTGGCACTGAATTATTTAGCTTCCCCTCACTGTGAATGGAAATGATCTGCAGTTTAAATGGGATGAAGAGAAGTTTGCATCAAAGGCACCTTAACTCAGTCAAACACACATTGGAGACTTCCTTGCCTGTGACTGTCAGGGGTAATAACCATGGCTCTGATCAAACAAAAGGCCCTTCAGACCCACTTAGTCCCTGTAATCGGCAGGTTCACATCTCCTCTTCCAGCTGTCGGGGAAAAAAGTATTTAAAGAGGTTGAGTCAGAAGGAGATGAGGATGTTGGGCTGTGGAACGTGAAAGACTTTCCTGTAGATTGGAGGCTGATGTGCTGCTGGCAGCCCTGGGCTTTCTCAACGCCCAAACACTTTGTCATGCAGGCTGGCAACACCATCCATTTTCCTCCTGACCTGGCAGGAGAGGAGGGTCAGTGTTAGTGGCACTCATGTTGGCTAATTCATATGGAAGTGCAGGGCTATTACAGCTGTCTCTGGCACATCAAACACCAGCTTTCTCATTTCCTAAAGCTTTTCTGCCAAAAACCCACTATCTCTGACCACCCTTCACCTATGCACCCAAACCCACCAGCAGCTCTGCACTCTATCCATTGCCAAATCCTCCCATCCACCCCCATAACCAAAGGTTCTTTCCCCACCTCCTCCGTGCTGCCGACACCAGGACCACTGCAGACATCAGACCTCCTCAGATGGTGGTGTCCCTCTCCAGCTCACATGGTGACGGGCAGCACTGGTCAAGCGTCCTCACTGGTACCACAGGAAAAATAGCATGGAGCTGGAGGCGAGTCAGGGATCTCCTAAACAAGGTTGCACAGAGCTGGCTGTGAGGAGTCTTTTGTGGTAGCAGAAATGTTGTGGTGCTCAGTGGAGACCTTGAAGTTAAACCAAAATCTGTCAGCATTTGGGAAATGAGGGATTCTGCTGTCTGCCTGCCCCTGCTTCATTGTCCTCCCCACACAGAAATTCTCACCTCCCTGCTACCCTATGAGCTGCTCCCCAGTTTGGGATGCTTCCCTTGGGGGATGCCATTGGAGGGAAGCAAAGGGATGCTCTGGCGTCACGGAGCTGAGCTCTGCCAGTACCAGCACCCCACCACAGCCCAGGCTTCCCTCCCTCTGCTGCCCACACCACTCCCCACCCCCCCAGGTTGCTAGCATTAAAAGGATTATTGAACAAAATGATGAGAGAGAAGGGATTAGAGGGCATTATCAGCCTTGATCCCCTCCTAATTAATTACTGGTCAGACATAGGAAAAGATAGCTCCAGCACACCCTACGACAGTGAAGAAGAAATGACACGTGCAACTGGAAGACAGCTAGGAAAGGCTGTGGTAAATGCCAACACTTAATTGCTGATGCAACTTTCTTCCTAGAAAGGGCTCCTTTAGAGCACGGTACCTGAACGCGGCTGCTGCTGCCATCTGTATATTTTCTGTTCCTCTTAGCACTCACCTTTTTTCTCTTCCTAATGCTTGCACCTTCTTGGGTGATTTGCAGCAAAGCCAGCTCTACCCCAAACCCTGGGGCTGGCTCCACAGATCACCTTCCTCTCTCAGCAGACTGGGAAAGCTGATGCTTACCTGGCTGGCTGAGGGGTGCCTGGTTTTCTTGCGCGAGGCTGGGGTGACTAATCAAAAGGTATTTTTCTTAAAATTCTTATGGATTGAGGCAATCATCACAACAATCAGAGCAATCCTGCAATGAGGGGAAAGAGGAGGCATGTCATTTCAGCTCTGCTCCCTAGAGGAAGAGATAAGAGAAGATCTATTTTTCTGTGTTTCCTGGCCTGAAAGGAAAGGCGGTTTTTATCCCTCCCAAGCCACTGTTTACTGGGAACGGGCCAATTTCTGTTTTATTTTTTAATTCTCAGGGTTACACCCCGGTAAATAAGAGCTAATGGCTAATCTCTGCCTATTGTACCCTCTCCAGTACCCAGCCCTTGCAGTGAGAAAAAGCCACCCTATAATGATAGATTGGTTTTACCAGTCAAAGGCATTGCTCCTGAGAGCAGAGATCCAACCAGTCTTACTGCTTTGCTGGGTCTGTTCCCACCTCTTTCCCTGACAGACCAGCTCTTCAGCAGGCTCATGGTGCCACCTGAGTGGAGCTGACCCCAAAGGATTCATGGTACCTGACTAGGCTCACGTGCTTCCTTACTGAACATTCCACACCTCAAATAAGGATGCTCATGATTTTGGAATGCTCAGCCTTCCTGAGACAGCCTCCATGGAGACAGCCTCCATATGCCCTGAGATCTCACAAGGACACCTTAAATCTTGGTGAAGCTCTTTGATGGAGCACCTTGAGTCCCAGCCCAAACCAGATGTCTCCAGGCTACCTGCAAGCAAAGAGGCTGCTTCGAGCCATCGGCTTCTGTCTCTGCAACCATCCCAGCCTTGCTTCCTCATCCAGATGAGTACTATTAGCCTGGTGGGTGATTTAACTCCAGTTTGGAAAGTGCAGGCTTCTGTTTGCAAACAACACACAGCTCAGCAGCCCTGGACTGGCCACTGCTCAACCTTTAGACTCAAAGAGGGTGTGTGGTCACAGCAGGCTTCAAACTTGAAGCTACTCACAGGATGTGGCTGAGCATCATCTCTTTTCACATCACCTTTTCCATGCAGCTTCCCTTGCTGCAGGATCACTCCCCAAGAGTCACCACCAGAAAACTATATCAAGTTTCCTGTTATGACCTCCAAAGTCTTTAGGCAGAGAACTCAGACAAGGCATTTGCACCAGCTCCAAGATCCCCCAGGTCTGTCCACATTGTCTGTCTGTCTTTCTTTCTTTCTTCCTTCCTTCCTTTCTCTCTTTCTTCAACTCAAACAAATCTGCAGCACCTTCAAATCAATAAAACAAAGAAAGGCAAGGCAAGATGCCACTAAACACCGCCTGCTTAAAAAAAATCAGCTAAAATTATTTGCTGCTACAAAACAAATTTCTGCTCGCTTAGTCCCCTGGTTGCTGTGCTGCAAATGACCAAGATGAAGCAGGATGCAGAAATGGAGGGACCAGTCAACATCACCTTCCTCACTGCATGGGGTGCTTGGGCTCTGCTGCAGCTGCAATTTGTACCATATGTTCATGTAAGCGATGAAACAGGGCCGGCCACAGCCCTTTCCTTGCTTCAGAAGCTGAGAAGCCCCAGTGGGGGAGCCCAGAGACCATCCTTCTGCATCCAGCTGAGAGTTTATCAAAGGGCATCCCTCCAGCCACTGGGACAGGCAGGCGGCTCCAGCACGTGAGCTCCACTTTGCCTGGGGGACAGAAACCCTTCTCTGCTCTATGCAGAAGAGGTTAAGGGAAAGCAGGAGCTAGCGAAATTTCTGAGAAATACCAGCATGCTGGTTTTGACAAATGCACAAATTGGAGCCGATTTGGAATGCAGATGTATGTAAACATGCATGAAATTATCCCATCCCTCCTGCATAATGTCGCCTCGCAGCCACAAAGACTCTGAGTGCCCTGGCGAGGCCAAGCCAGTTAGATCCATTCAAATCAGAGAAAAGACACTGGAAAGGCACCAGGCAAAAGAGTGGGAGGAGAGTGAGGGAAGAAGACACCTCATCATTAAGTTAAACACGGTCCAGCCTAGCAGCAGGACAGCCCGACTCCAGGCTTCGAGTTCCTTCTGCATCCTGCTGCCTCCTGAGTTTGGAAGGGACAGATGTCACACAGAGGCAGGGTATACTAATGTGTTTCCCTGGATGGATACTAATGGGTGAGGGAAAAAAGAGAGAATGGAGGAGGCAGAACAGGAGGTAACTGTGTGCACTGAAGCACACTGCAAGTACCTCCAGCCTTCACATGCCCACAGAGAGGAGCCTTTTGGGTCCACCTGCCCTACACGGGAACCAGAGGTGGGTTTATAGGAAAGACAATTGGAGTATCAGCCCTTCTCCCCATCCCATCAGCATGAAGTATTTGCCACCTCTGTTCACATCACAGGTGTACTTTGCTGCATGCATGGGCACTAAGGGCCCCTGGCCTTGGGCAAAGCCTTCCAGACCCTGTCTCCAGGCTCCTGGCTTCCCTTCTCAGAGAACTCCAGCCTCAGGAGGCTCTGGGGCCACTATCTTGGACTTTTTTGGATCCCAAGTCCACAGACGTCAGTGGGAGGTTCAAGAGCTGTTTCCCTGCTCTGCCTTCAAACACCCTCAATGTCTAACTACTTCATACGGGGATGGGATGGTAAATGTCAGGTTACAGACATTGACCCATTTGCCCAAGATCACACCATGAGTCCTGCAAAGCAGCAGTCAGGAGTCCTGACTTCCACATCCTTGTCCTAACCACTACCTTGGTGCCCTCCATGGTTGTTGCCATGGAGATTATTTTAACGCCACACATTCCTCACCAGGATATCACTGAAATGGTCCAGCAGAAGCAATACATAAACCCCTGAGAAAAGAAGTACCCTTCCCTGCTCCTGCTTCCATGGGGAGCTGCAATAGGACTGGGGAAGAAGTGAACAGCTTTCAAGTCATACTCCACACAAGTAGCCCATTTTTAATATCAAGTACACATACTTTCTATTTACCTACTGCCAGCCGCGTGCACCTGCCAAGCCATAAGCCCTCACAGGGGCTAATCTCCCCATCCTCACATAGCACCTGCAAAGCCTTAACTCCACTTTTCATAATGGTTTGTATGAACAAATCTCTTCCATTAATCCCCCGCCTTCCCCTGGCCCTCAGTGAGTCTCTCAACGCCAGCCATCTCCCCCTGCTCCGGCACTTCAAGTTGGATTTAGAGATGAGAGAAGCCCTTTGAACACAGGACTTACTGATTAAAATAGATAGGCTGAGGGACACATCAAAAATGAAGAGCAGAGCAGACGTTCCATAGGCTCCGTGGGTCTCATTTTATAGGCATGTGCTCTGCCAGGGAACTTGAAAAATCTCAGCTATTGGGAATCAAGGAATAGAAATTAATGGATAAGTCCTAATAACTGAAAGTTATCTGACTCCCCTATCCTTTGACTGGAGCATTGAGAACCACCAACCGTCCTGCTGAGAATCCAAAAAAACCCTCCTCCAAGTGCAACTAAAGCTGGAGGCTTCAGAGAAAGGTAAACAAGCACCCGCACACATAAATAAAGCATGGTAATAAATGTCTTAATAATTAGCAGTGATACAGATGCAGCTGAGCAAACAGCCCTGGATCCAAAAAAACAAACAAGCCCTCTGCTTTCTGCCCTAGCTCCAGTGATAATTGCTTGCACGCCTTCATTGCAGACAGACCCAAAGCTTTTAGTAAACAGAGGCAGGGATGCTTTATGGAGCAGGAGCTGGGAGGGGCGGTGGAGATCTCCTGCACAGAAGTCCCACAGCCACGCTTGTGTCTGGCACAATCACAGGCCACCAGTGCCACAACAGTGGTGCATGGTCACACACAGCATCCCCAGCAAATGCTACTGCTCTCCAGGAACTCCATTTTCAGATTATTAAGTGAAAATAAACAAGGGATTGAGGAAAATCAGGCATGTGTTCAGTGCTGTGCTGAGCATCACTAAACCCCAATATCCGTGCTCATATGGCTGCTCCAAAGCCGTGGGGCTGCACGGGACAGCAATGAACAGCACTTGGCATCTGTGCTGGTTCGTGGTCTGTCTAGGACAAGGTTAATGCTCGCTCAGGACCATATCTACAAGACTGTACTCTCAGTTATTTTTCCCTTATTTTATATGAGGGGAACCATATTACAAGTAGAATCAATACGGAAAAGCAGAGCTGTAAGGAGGAGGAGAGTTGTACAGAACACACATGCACACATAAAGCTCTCTCTTCTGAACTCCAACTGCAAAAAAACCCAACCCTTTGAACTTTCCCTTTGAGTCCTGAGCTTCTCTCTATATTTTTTTTTTCTTTCCCCTCCAAACTGAAGGATGCATTTCTAACCTCAGAAAGAAAATCCTCCTTTTGTAACAGTCATTAATTGGCTTTAGGGAATCTGGGCTGCCAGATATGCTCCTAATCCTATACACACTTCCAGTCCCATGGTCAGAACCAGGCTGCCCAGCACTTCTTTCCGCAAGAGGCTTTTTAGGAGAATTAGATGCTTCCTTCAGCCACTGCAGCTGTCTAGGTTGATATATTTTTTTAAATATGGTGAAAAAAAGGGAAAAAGCAGTTGGCAGATCATGTTTGTTGGGGAGACACTGACGTGAATTTTTATCTGTCTAAATGGTGCATTTCTCCATTATCAAGACGCACAAAGGAGTGTCAATCACCTTGTCCTAGTACAAAAGCTAAGAGCTTGCCAAAAGGTTGGCAGCAATGCGCACACCCATGTAGGTGGCAGGGTGTTATGAGAGCAAGTGCCAGTTTGATAGGAGCTGTGTAGGTTGTGAGGGTGTTAGAGCATGTTTGTCATGATTTAAAGCGTTAAACCTTGGAAGTCACATATAAAAGGACATGAAAGAGTCTGAAGAACACGTCCTTGTGTGTGCGTTCAAAGGTCTGGGGAACCAAACTTGGCTTGTGGTTGTGAATTCCCAGCTGCCCTTGGAAAACCTTCAGCTCAAACCTCTTCCAACGTGAGGGGATTTATTAAGCAGCCACCAATTGCAATATGCTATTTCCCCAGGTGGTCCTACCTCCAGACTGTTGCACATGCAGGGCGTCTCCAAGAAACAGTTGGGTGGAGAGGGAACCTGAGAGGTAGTGTTATTCTCCTGCCCCAGGATTATACTCCTGAGCTGAGAGGCTGATCTTCCTCCATGACGTGGGGAAAGCAATTTTTGCAGAAGGTAATTTAGGCAGGGGTTGAACTTAGGTGCCCTAAACCTCTTCCAAGAGATCCCATGCTCCTATCCTAACCAGTACATGCCAACAGAAAGCAAAATGAAATTGAAATTAAGTTGAATTACTGCTTTGAACAAAATTAAGCCTATTCACCAATCCAAACACATCTGAGCATCCTCTCTAAATGGAAAAAACCACACACCATTTATTAAATTATTCTGACTTTTTCTTATTAGTGTCTCTCCTGGTTCAGACTAAGGCATTGAAAAGCCATGATGCACATTGATCTTGTGCTATTTCCCATTTAATATTGAAGCACTCGAAGCTCATGGGAAAGGTCATTCTGATCACATCTCTAGCTGAGGAGATTTGGATTGCACAAATGAACACGCAGGTGCTCCAGTCTCCCACCCACCACACATGGCTATTCCTTTTGGGTCAAATCCTGCCAAGCTACGTTGTTGGTGTTTATTGAAAGATGCTAAATGTCCTTTAAAAGGAGAAAAAGCCAGCACAGGATGGAGTCGAGAGGCCCTCCAGCTGGACCATTATTCTGGAAACTACCATAAACTGTAGAGGTGAACTCCAAATGAAAGATCACACAACAGGGACCTGGAGGTAAGCAGATGGCTTTTAGAACTGGGAGTCTCACACCAGCTACAAGCAAGTAATTACCAGCAAGTCACAGCTGTGCTGGACCACATGAGCAGGTGAAAATGTGGCTATGCTGGGGTGTGATCGTACTGCCAGCATCCTCTGACACTTCTCCTCTTCCCTAGCCGGCCCTAATGCTACCAAATGTAGGGCTTATTTGCTTTAGAGAGATCAGAGCTATTTCTCCTTAAGAGGCCTTTAAAAACAGGGGTGGGAAGGAAGTTAACAAGATGCTCTGAAGTGGTGGATGAGTGTAGCTATCATTGCAAGAGGTGAGGAGCGCATCCAGACAAATGCAGAGCTTGCCAAAGAGGCTGTCAAGAGCTAGCGAGGCACAAGCTTAGGCTGGGAAGGAGGTTTCCTCAACCAGACGGCATAATCTGGTAGTGACATTGCCACTAGGTTTTGAGGTTAGGATCAAAAAAACTGGCTTCCTCACTGCCTGCTGTCCGAGACAGTCTGCTCTTGAACGGATAAAGATACACTGCTCTAAAATCTTGGAATTTACCCCCATCATGAGTTCCTGGCTATAAGCCCTGTTTGTGAGGGAGCAGCCAGTGACAAGTTTCTGATCCAAAAATGGTGGGCTGGGCTGTAAAAGCCAAATCAACTTCAGCAGCCTGCTCCATGTGCTTGGCTTTTTTTCCAGCTGCTTTGCCCAATATATCTAAAGAGCATAGATATACTGACAGAGTCTCAGGAAGGACTGTGCATCTGTTTTTGTGCATCTCCAGAAATGAGAAGCACAGAGAAGGATGACACTGAAATGTCTCCTTCAGCCCCTGCAAGTCACTCTCAAGTAAGTTTTCAATTCTCTTCACGTCTATCAGTGTGAAACTCCTGGGTGACAAGCTGGTTCCTGCCTCTGCTGAAGCCTGGGAGCTCCTGGCCATTCTCTCCTTGCTGGCTCTGGCAGCAGGAAGAGGTCCTGAGCCCCTACCTGCAAATCCCCCAAATGATTTTGCCCGGTCTGCCAGAAATTAATAACTAAGAGCATCATTCAAACAAGGTAGACTGGACCCTGCACCTCTTTTAGCTACCCTTCCCTCTGCGTTGTCTTTCCAGCAACACTGGAGGTCTCCTGGAAAGGACCACCTGATGCTTTCAGACACAGGAGAGAAAAAACCTCTCAGCAATGAAGGCAAAGCCACTCTTCCTCCCCCATGCCTCACCTCTTCCTCCTCCTTGCACTGATCGTGCTGTCTTGAGTTTTTTTGGCACACCAGCAATTTCTGTCAGATTTGGGCAAAGGCAGACAGCTCTTTCACAGTCGGTGTGCCGGGGATGTCAGATCTCCTGCTTTTCCCCCTTTTTTCTCACCGACGCTCGGAGCCAGCCTCTCGGATCGACTGGCGGATGACATGCCTGGCTGGGCTGAGGCACTCGGATCGACGCTTCCCCAGGGTGCTGCTCCTGATGGAGTTTGCAGCAGGAGCTAAAAGCTGCATACAGATAACTCTTCCTTCCCCCTGTTTCCTTCCTCCTTCCTTCCTTTCAGCGATTCAAAGAGAAGAAGGTGAAGAAAATGGCACTTGGATTAAATAAACGAACAACCAGCACGCAGGGCTTTTAGCTGTAAGTGAGCCAAGTGTCCTGTAACATTAAATAAATGCAAGATTAACCTTCAAGGCTTCCACACTAAATTATTTATCTTGAGAGGCAAAGAGGTCGGGATTGAAACAAAGGGTAAATATTTGAGGAGCGCACTGCGTGCGCTGGCTGCACGGCTGTTTGCCAACCCTGCCAGTGCTTCCCACCGTGGGGACAGCCGTGGGCTGCCCGTGCTGGTCCCCCCAGCCCCTCAGCACCCCAGGATTCGGCTGCGAGGGCAGCAGAGGGCCGAGGACAACCCTTACACCATCAGCCACGGCATCCTGCCCAGCAGAAGCTGGGAGGCTGGGGGAGAGCTCCAGTGACCTGGTGGGCCAATGAGTTGTTGTGATTTCACAGAGCACCCCATGCTCCGCAATTAACAGTTGTGTCTGCCTTCTATACTGGAGCATTATTAACTGCATGATTTACATACAACCATTTCTATAGCCACTGTAGGCAGGGAATTACCTGGTAACAAAGTACCCTGCTGTTCATGCTAAGTGACAGACTCAGAAATATTAGTCTGTTTAATCAAAGCACCAACACCAAATAGACAAAAATATTTTGCCATTCCCTAGCTGATATCCCCCATTAAGATCCTCAAGCATTCTTCTGTCAAAGATATGCCAATTATTTCCTTTTCGGTAAAAAAAATTAAAACGTGGCCACTACTGGGAAAGCATATGACATCTGTTTAAGAGTGAATAGCAACTTTACAGTGCATTTTAAGGTGAGAAATAAGCTACAGCCAGGACCAATATAATTAGTCAGGATGTACAACACTTTAAATTACCATCTCTGTACTTTCCAGAAGTGTCAGGCTTCAGAAGGAGAAGCAGGCAGGATCTCGGTGTTAACTCACCTGAAAAAAAAACTCCTCTAACATTTTTTCCCTAGAAAGAGCATCACCAACACACTAATCAATAACTTTGCTTGCAGCGTGCATTTCCTCACTCACATTCCTGTCCCAGCGTGGTACAGATGCAAACCGGCGCAGGCGCAATAGACCTTACGAGATCATGGATTGCTGTGCCACTGCCACAGAGGTTTGTTGTTAAATGCAAAAAAAAAATGGGGCAAAACATTAAAGCTGCAACCTACCAGATTAAAACGTTTCAGCTGTTTGTCAATACACCGAGTTCACAGCATCGTATTCAAACCATGCGCAGGAGAGGGCAAGGCTAGGGTGCCCTCTGCCCCGGGTTGGTACTCAGAGGGATATACAGAATTTCTCAGGCAGCTGTGTGCCCTGTACCGTTCGTGTACAAAGCATTAAACCCCTCGCCAGGTGTAAGGTCAGGAAGGGATTTTCTCTGAGTGAAGGGAATCACTGGAGTGGGCTTTTACACTCCTTCACAGTAAGGTGTGTGCTTTGGGCTGTCGGATCATCTGCTTATTTCCACGTAGCAAATCCCTGCTATTTCAGAGATCAAAGACACTGGCACTACTCTTGATCTCTTGGTGTCTCCGAGAAGTACTTCAGCTGGTGGGGGTTAGTCTCTGGCATGGGGTGCAGGTGTGCTGCAGAGTTCACCCCAGCAAACGCCCCGTGCGGTCCCTCCTGCTCCTCTCCTCTTGCACCAAAGCCTCCCCCACTGCACACAGCCTCAAGGGCTGCTTTCCAAAAAAAAAAATCCCCCATGACTCCCAGCACATCCATGAGCCACCACGACGTAGCCAGGAGCAGCACAGATCACCTCCAGGAGAGAGCACCAGGGAAGTTGGTAATGAGATGTCCAAATTGATGAGCCACCCACCCCTCCTGCCAGGGTGCTGGGCCCTGCCTTCACTAATCAGCTGATGAAGGCTTTGCCTCTGCTGCTAGAGAGCATGTGTTTTAGTGTGGGATAAGTGAGGTGAGTAAGCTGTGAAACCCAAGTGGCAGTGAGATACGTCGCTTTCTACCAATTACGAGAACAACTACAGGTAAAGAAGCCATAGCAACAAAAACTTGACCCGCTCCACTCCAGAGACATAGCTGGAGCCTATTCTAGCTTTAATGTAGTCTCTTAACGCCTACTGCTGTTAATGGTTCCTGCATAATAAGGGGGATTACAGATCTATTACAGATCTGTCACCTCTTAAGGAATACGCCATTAATCATGATCGTTTATTTGCAAATTGGTTTATAATTTTGAAAATCTTTTGCAAATTACTTTAAATGGAAGAGGGTGGGGGGCAAGGGGCTTTCAAAGCAGACTCCTATGCTATTTCCTTCCTTGGCTAATGCCCCATTTTGAGCCAAATCACTGCTTGTGCATGTCTGCGTATGTATATGGGTATTTATGTATGGGATTAAACTGGATGAGCACAACCAGACACATGTGAGTGACAGCAACTAGCAGATATGTGCATCTATCTGCACACAGACACAGTGGACAGCCCATGTGGGCAAAGGTGCCTTTTTGCAGATTGCTTTTCATGGAATCGCGGAATTGTTGGAGTTGGAAGGGACTTTCTAGAGATCATGTAGTCCAACTCCCCTGCCAAAGCAGGATTGTCTAGAGCACATTACTCAGGACTGCATCCAGGCGGGTCTTGAAAATCTCCAGAGAAGGGGACTCCACAACCTCCCTGGGCAGCCTGTTCCAGTGCTGTCACCCTCACCGTAAAGAAGTTCTTCCTCATGTTTGAGTGGAACTTCCCATGTTCCAGCTTGTGCCCATTGCCTCTTGCCCTGTCACTGGAAACCACTGAAAAGAGTCTGTCTCCATCCTCCCTCAAACCTCCCTTTAGATACTTATAAGCATTAATAAGGTCTCCCCTCAGCCTTCTCTTCTCCAGGCTAAAGAGTCCCAGCTCTCTCAGCCTTTCAGGGGGCAGCTTTCCCATATGAAGAGCAATCCAGTATTTGCGTGCATGCCTGCCCGCTGGTGACACAGCTGCCCATGGCTACACATCAGCATACATCCCCCTCTGCACTTCCTTGGCCTTTCACCAAGCTGGTCTGCACAAGATTCGGGGCTTGGGCCCAAAATTCATGCCCTCCTCACCCACCTGACCTTCCTGCGAGCTCCACTTGGCCATCCAAAAATCTTGGTGTCACACCCACTGGAGGCAGCAGCTAATTAGCTCTGACCAGCCCCCGTAGCCACTCGGAGATCCCTGCAGAGCAGAGGGCAGGATGAGAACAGACACAGACCCTTCCCTTGTCCCACAGCTTAACCCACCCTTGGGACAGTGCAGACAAATGCCTTACCCCACCGCTCTCCCTGTCACCCCCAGCTCCCCCAAGGCTCTGCCCTTCTTCTGTACTTTCCCTTAAACTCATCCCGACATCCCTTTGCCTAGCAGGGACTCCCCTCCACTCTCCTCGTCTCCAGCCCTCTGCCTCCATCCCTGCTCCCCGCCCCCGTGGATTAAGTAGACTTTGCCTGGATTACAGCTGCCAATCAAGTTCAAGTGCATTTTTAATAGTTTAATTTGTGGCACAAGGTTTCAAATAAAATCATCAAGTGCAGTCGATTAAACTCATTAAGTCCTTACGGACTCGTCTGTGTACTGTGCCGTTATCAGATTCGGAGACATGAGAATTAATTAGGCCGCTGTTATCCTTTGTCTGGATTAGTGTGCCAGGCCCAGCGGCCCGCCCCGTGCGGTCCCTCCTGCTCCTCTCCTCTTGCACCAAAGCCTCCCCCACTGCACACAGCCTCAAGGGCTGCTTTCCAAAAAAAAAAATCCCCCATGACTCCCAGCACATCCATGAGCCACCACGACGTAGCCAGGAGCAGCACAGATCACCTCCAGGAGAGAGCACCAGGGAAGTTGGTAATGAGATGTCCAAATTGATGAGCCACCCACCCCTCCTGCCAGGGTGCTGGGCCCTGCCTTCACTAATCAGCTGATGAAGGCTTTGCCTCTGCTGCTAGAGAGCATGTGTTTTAGTGTGGGATAAGTGAGGTGAGTAAGCTGTGAAACCCAAGTGGCAGTGAGATACGTCGCTTTCTACCAATTACGAGAACAACTACAGGTAAAGAAGCCATAGCAACAAAAACTTGACCCGCTCCACTCCAGAGACATAGCTGGAGCCTATTCTAGCTTTAATGTAGTCTCTTAACGCCTACTGCTGTTAATGGTTCCTGCATAATAAGGGGGATTACAGATCTATTACAGATCTGTCACCTCTTAAGGAATACGCCATTAATCATGATCGTTTATTTGCAAATTGGTTTATAATTTTGAAAATCTTTTGCAAATTACTTTAAATGGAAGAGGGTGGGGGGCAAGGGGCTTTCAAAGCAGACTCCTATGCTATTTCCTTCCTTGGCTAATGCCCCATTTTGAGCCAAATCACTGCTTGTGCATGTCTGCGTATGTATATGGGTATTTATGTATGGGATTAAACTGGATGAGCACAACCAGACACATGTGAGTGACAGCAACTAGCAGATATGTGCATCTATCTGCACACAGACACAGTGCCCATGTGGGCAAAGGTGCCTTTTTGCAGATTGCTTTTCATGGAATCGCGGAATTGTTGGAGTTGGAAGGGACTTTCTAGAGATCATGTAGTCCAACTCCCCTGCCAAAGCAGGATTGTCTAGAGCACATTACTCAGGACTGCATCCAGGCGGGTCTTGAAAATCTCCAGAGAAGGGGACTCCACAACCTCCCTGGGCAGCCTGTTCCAGTGCTGTCACCCTCACCGTAAAGAAGTTCTTCCTCATGTTTGAGTGGAACTTCCCATGTTCCAGCTTGTGCCCATTGCCTCTTGCCCTGTCACTGGAAACCACTGAAAAGAGTCTGTCTCCATCCTCCCTCAAACCTCCCTTTAGATACTTATAAGCATTAATAAGGTCTCCCCTCAGCCTTCTCTTCTCCAGGCTAAAGAGTCCCAGCTCTCTCAGCCTTTCAGGGGGCAGCTTTCCCATATGAAGAGCAATCCAGTATTTGCGTGCATGCCTGCCCGCTGGTGACACAGCTGCCCATGGCTACACATCAGCATACATCCCCCTCTGCACTTCCTTGGCCTTTCACCAAGCTGGTCTGCACAAGATTCGGGGCTTGGGCCCAAAATTCATGCCCTCCTCACCCACCTGACCTTCCTGCGAGCTCCACTTGGCCATCCAAAAATCTTGGTGTCACACCCACTGGAGGCAGCAGCTAATTAGCTCTGACCAGCCCCCGTAGCCACTCGGAGATCCCTGCAGAGCAGAGGGCAGGATGAGAACAGACACAGACCCTTCCCTTGTCCCACAGCTTAACCCACCCTTGGGACAGTGCAGACAAATGCCTTACCCCACCGCTCTCCCTGTCACCCCCAGCTCCCCCAAGGCTCTGCCCTTCTTCTGTACTTTCCCTTAAACTCATCCCGACATCCCTTTGCCTAGCAGGGACTCCCCTCCACTCTCCTCGTCTCCAGCCCTCTGCCTCCATCCCTGCTCCCCGCCCCCGTGGATTAAGTAGACTTTGCCTGGATTACAGCTGCCAATCAAGTTCAAGTGCATTTTTAATAGTTTAATTTGTGGCACAAGGTTTCAAATAAAATCATCAAGTGCAGTCGATTAAACTCATTAAGTCCTTACGGACTCGTCTGTGTACTGTGCCGTTATCAGATTCGGAGACATGAGAATTAATTAGGCCGCTGTTATCCTTTGTCTGGATTAGTGTGCCAGGCCCAGCGGCCGGGTGTTTTCCTGTGAAAACACGAGGTCCATAATCTCCTTATGAGCACAACCGGGGAGACAGAGGCCTAAGAGATTTCTTCAACATTCCTCAAAGATCAAACAACAAGAAATGCACTGTTCTTTGATATTTTTTCCCTCCCCTGGTTTTCTTTCTTTCTTTCTTTCTCTTTTCTTTTTTTTTTTTTTTATTTTCCCCTTTAGTGCACAGAGCAACTCATGACTAAATGCAGTTCAGTGGGAAGAGGGCAGGTGGATAGAAATGGGTTGCTGGTATCAAGGCTGGAAACACTCCTCACACCCTACCAGGGTACACCAGGGATGTCCTGCAAGTCTCCTTCTGCTGCAAAGGGACTCATCTTCTCTTCAGCCTTCCCATGCACACCAAACAACCCTTACTCACATCCACTGGGGCTATTTCCCCACTGCTGCATCCCTAGGTCAATGCCCACATTTGGGTAGAGAGACTAAGGGTACCCAAAGAGCATAAGGGTATCCTCTCCATTTCCACAGATCCAGAATAATGTGAAATCATGGCTGACACGACTCACCAGGATGCCTCAGATGCCACCGTTCCTGCAGTGAGTGTGATGCCTCCAGTATGTGCTTCACCTGCCTCTGGGAACCGTGACTCTTCCACCAAGCAACCATTGCAGATGGTGAGCTGCTTGGAGAGAGCAACATGTGGGTGGGAAGGACAGTGCAGTACTTTGGCTGATGGGACTGCATAGTCCTAAACAGAGATGAGTACCTATGTGGATGCTCCAATCTTTGTTGGAGGGTACAGTGGGCAAATGGGCCATGATGGAGATAAACTGAGATATATGTTGATGCCCTGCACCCAACTGTACTCCCATTTGCAATATTCTGGCCCCTACCTATGGAAGTAGAATCCCACTACACAAATATCAACACTGAACAAGCTTCCTACGCAACTTGTCACCTACTCTGCTCTACAGAGCAGAAATGCATGATATACAGTCACCATCATAGGGCTTCTGTCAAGCAACACCTCACACTCATCATACCAATATATGAAACCAGTACCTATACCATGCAAAACAGCACTAATATATATAGCTGAACAACTGGACTTCTCCAGCCCAGGGGAGACTTAGGAATTCCCTTATAACCCCAGCAAGGTCCGCCCACAGAATTAGGTAAGAGAAGTTTATACATATACAGATCCTAGAGGAGAATTTTTTTAAGTACCATAGGAAAGTAAGCACCTCTGGATTTCTAAAGGCGTGAGGAACTTCATTGACATCAGGGATCTGAAGATCTCCCCCCTCAATTAAGGCTGTCTTTCATTTACTGAAGTCAGCTATTACAAAGGAGGGCAGGACATGGGAGATCCACAGCAAGTGATGACATGCAGGTGCCCATGTGTGACAGCCGTGGGTTGCTGCCTCCTTCAGACCTTTGATAGTGAAGTTAGTTGGTCCTTGACAAAGCTGTTATTTCACAGAACAACGCAGCTGCGGAAGGGCCTTAAAAAGGCATATTGCCAAAGAGAGCTTTATCCAAGAGGCTTTTCTGGTGGACACAAATCCTTTCCGATGGGCCAGCTGCCGGCAAACACACTGCAACAAATTTATGAGAACATAACCATGCTGTAAAGAGATGAACTTAAGGGACAAAGAAAAGTAATCCATATTAAGGCCGGCAAGGGCTTTGCGCCTGCTAACGGTCCTGCTGAATTGCATTTGAGGGGAGCTGAACTATAGCAATTTCTAAACTAAATCACTTGGGCCTGCCAGTACTTTCACCAGTTTATTACAGAAATTTACTCACAAGGGTCAGTGACCCCTCAGTCAATGACTCCCCCAGGTGACTTCCCAAGCCGTGTTAAGCTACGAACATTTGCTCTCATTCCCTCTGATCTTCTCTTTCTCTCCTCCTCCTCTTCCACTTCCCGTTTCACTCGCCTTTCCACTGAATCCCTTCTTTTTTTCTCTCTATTGTCAAATCACAGGAGTAGGGTACGATGTGACAAGACAGTATTGGTAGAACAATAAGGGATGTAGATGTGAAGGAGCAACAGAGAGGCAAAAGGGCTGAGAAGGGAAGCCGAGAAGCCTGAATGTGATGGAGGGGAAAGGGAAGTGTGAAGAGCTGTAGGGATGGCAGTAAGGCACCTATGCTTTCAGAAAAGATAAAGATTTTCTTACCTGCTTCACTGTACAGATAACCTGAAGACAAGGATGAGGGCGAGAGCAAAGCTGCAGCCTCCAAGATGCAGAAGGCCTCCGGAATCATTTGAGCTACTGATGTGGGGAGAAAACAATGGGAGCTACAGGGTGTATGTGAAGGAAGATGCATCAGGACTCAGTACAGAGGAGGAGGACTAAGGGGCAGAGCAGCCATATGGACAAGAGGGGCAAAGCAGAAGGTCTGATGGCGTTGCATGAGAAAAAATAAAGGCTATCTTTTTAATGGAGAGTAGTACGCTCCCTCCAAAGGTGGGCATCCAGGTGCATCAGGTGAATTCTGCTCTCTTTTCCTAAAAGGGGGTGTAGACAATTATGCATTTCCTGAGCCCAGAACATCTGCATTTAGACAAGATGAATTCTACAGAAACTTTGTCTCACCATAGCCAGATGGATGAATCATCAGAGTCCTGCTCTGCTATCAGGCAGGTTCTCCAGGCCTGGCATAAATCTAACCTCATTTCCCCAGCAGAAAAGTAAGCAAAAGAAATTCTTCAGGAAATACTTAACCTATTTACCCTGGAATATCAACTGCTGAAAATTTAAAGGCATCCCAGTCCACAGCAAGATTTCTGCCTCTGCCCCAGCCCTGCCAACCTCCTTCTTCTTCTGCCCAAACACAGCTGTGAAGCAGCCTTCAGCATTTCTTGTGGGCAACACAGCTCTCCACAAATTATTCATCACAAGTGAAAACATACAGAGCAGGCAGGCATCCCTCCTTCCTTCCCAGTTCCAAAAGGTTCTCCTTTCAGTGTCTCCTTCTCACTCACTTTTTCCTTTTTCTCTCCCCACCAAGGAATTGATGAATGTCTCTTTAAGGCCCCGTGTCTGCCGCCTTGCAGCACACCCTTGTAAATCAGATAAATATCTCAAGGATCCTTACCCTGGGAAAATTGAGATAATTGCACTAAATTGAAGAGCCTCTTTTTTTTTTTTCCTTCCCCACCCCCCCGGTGCCCTTCTTCTTCTCTTTTCAGCTGGAGTCTCTTGTCATAACAGGTGTGCTGACTGCTAATTCCTGCACAGGAATTGTCCCCTCTCTCTAACGGGATGGCCCTTGATAGCCAGTTGTAGTCTAGCTCTGAGTATTAAGCTCTGAGTATTAAGCAAGATACGGTATCAGTCAGGAACCTTTTCATACCTCTGTCCAGGTGTCTCTTGGAAAAGTTCACCCTTGTTGGTGCACCTCTGACACACACCCGCTCAGGAGGTGTCTGCTGCGATGTGAACGGTGGGTTGTGTCTGTAAGGGTCCCTGGGTCAGCTCCAACATCTCCCTTCCACCATGGACCAATGCTGTAAGAAAGCCAGAGAGGAAAAACAGCAATGACAATATACAATGGAAGGATGGAGATAAATAGGATTCAAGTGAAAAAAGATGGAACGTTAAGAAACAGCATGAAAACTAACATGGTAATCAAGTCAAGAAGGCCCTGAGTGGTCAAGTCAAGAAGGACCTAAACCAGCTTGCTCCAAGCGGGTCCCAAGGTCTCTTCCAACCCATAGCTTTTTGTGGTGGCAGGGCAGAGGAACACTAATGCTATATGAGAGGAGGGATGAACACCCAAACCAATCCCCTGTTTCTCAGTGTCATCACTATGTGTTTCTCCTCCCACCTACAGAAGTGAGAACACTTCCCACTAGGTAATAGCAGCACCAGCTACATCAAGTCATTAACTCTCCCTTCCACTGTAGTGGCAAAAGCCCTCAGAAAGGCAGAGGACAGGGCATCAGGAGGGGAGATCAAGGGGCAAGCTGTGACCCTACTGTTTTTCTACTGGGTGAAGAAAACTTTACAATCCAGAAGCCTATAGTTTTTTGCTTTTGGTGCTCTACAGCCGAACACACAAGCAAATTGGGACTGTCAGAGGGACTGAAGGTGAATGATGGTGCAATCCAAAGGGGATGATTACTTCTCTAAGAGATTTCCAAGCAGCACCTGGGGTCTCAAGGGAAGCCAACAAAGAGGTTTTTTGGGTGACTTTTTGCATAAGGCAGGAAGCATAAAACCAGAAGTTGCTCAGAGAGCAAGGACGACCCTGCACTCAGAAAACTGGGGAGGTGGCAAGCAGTTGATGGTGACGTGATGGTGCTGAGTATGGCCCTCATAATGACTGACCTCCTCCCAGTGCAGATTAGACCTTCAAGCCCAGTCAAACTCCTCTAAAGCACACATTGGCTGGGAGAAAGCAGAGCAGACTGGCTCCAAGCCCCATAAGATAATCACTGAGCTTGGGCAAGTGGTCTTGAAGCTGCAGGTGGGTTGAGAGAGAGGAGGACAACAGCTGTTTCTACTTCACCCAGGTCTTTGGTGCCAGGCCACCCTTCCCTCATCCCCAGCAGGGCGACCGCTCTCTGCAGACTCATCAGAGCCCATTCTTCTGAAAATGCTCTCACACACACCAATAATAACCTGAGAGCCCAGGCATGGCTGAAATAAGATGAACATGGTGGCTGAACAAAGCAGTTCAGAGCTGTGGCTTCAGCCAGAGTGTTACCAGCACAACTCTACCCATTCCAGGTTTGGGGAGGAAAGAAACAAGTCTTGGGAAGGTGGGAAACAGCTTCTCTGAAGGTCCACTGATGAAGAGGGTGTGGAAGGAAGTCTCATGAGTCAACTGTCTCTTTTCAATTGCAGCCCAAATTTTTTCACCTTCCCATGCCAAATCACTGGAAACAGCCACTGTGGGTACCATGTCCTGTACCCAAGACACATGCAGCAGAAGATGAGTCCTCTGCTCACTCCATGTCATCCATATAGACCTAACTTGAGCTTAAACATTGCACCACCAATGCAGAAAAGAGGGGGTGGTTCTCCATGGCTCCCCTCAACCCTTGGCTCTGCAAAGAGGCTGAGGACAGCTTTCGGTGCTTATGGGACGGGATGCCCCCTGCCCAGCCTGTGAGCCACAAAGTCACTCCTGAAATCAGCAGGCTCTGCACAACGTCTCCACTCCTCTCAGGAAGAATAGGCTTGATGGTGTTTTGACTCCTTTCTCGGAGACTCCCACACGTCACTTTACAATCCGACTCTGCTCTCAAATACACATCCTGGGCTGCATCCCAGAGATGTGTGTCAGGCACGAAGTGCTGTCAGTCAGCCCCAGTCACAACACATCAGGGCTTAGGAGAAGTCTGACTGATCTGGGCGAGGGGGAGGGAGCATGGGAATGAGAAGAAAAGGCTGAACAGCAAGAAAAAAAGAAAAAAAAAAAAAAAGAGAGGAGAAAGGCAAATCAAGCGGGGAAAATTGCAGGAATTATTCCATACAGCAAGGATGTTTTCTATCTGTGATACAGCACCAGTGTCAGGTACCAGAAAGGACAAGGATGTTCAGATACAGAGTCACAGGGAGGAGAGCAGAGGAAGCACCTGGGAGGGCTCCTGCTTTGAAACCCAGCATCTCTCATCCACATAGCTCCAGGCAGCAGGGACTGAAACTTACTGCCACGTCAGCAGCATGGCAATTAATGTAAAGTGGGCTGTAGGGACAAAGCTACCAGATAAAGTGTGCACCTGGCTAAATGCCACTTCAGAGTTGGCTCTGATATCAGGAGCATCAGTCAAGAATGACCAAATGGCCATGGCACCAGGACTGACTCTCCCGTGCTATGGAGGAATTCACGGGGCACAGGGAAGGGTCACTTCAGGAATGACTTGGGGCCATTCTCCTGCCACCACCTAGATGTTTTCCTATATAGGAAGACACATGAAATCCTAACTGTCAAGAAAGGCAAAGCTGGGCAAAATAGGAACAATTGAGGAAGCAGCCAAATCTGTGCTCACTTAAAGACAAAGGTGAATAAATTTAGGCAGGGGTTCAGAGGAGAGGTCTGCCTATGAAAGGGCACTGCAACAGAGAGGGAGAAGGTCCATCCCTGTTCTGGGATGAAGGACATGGAGAGAAGACCTCAAATACTGCATAAAATTTTGAGATTAGTCAAGTATGCTCATATTATGAATTTCAGTCTATTCCACCATGCATGAAATGAGTAAATATTCATTGGACTGAAGGAAGAGAAAGAGGAAGGGGGGGAGGGGTGAGGAGAGATGACTCCATAGCATAATTTATATAAGTATTCACTGGAGCTTGAACAAGAACCCATGTCTCCTCCATTCCCAGGTGAGTGCCTGAGCTACTAGGCTGGAAGTCTTGCTTCTTTTTACTCCTTCACTGCAACCTAATGCTTAAATAATATTTAATTATTCCTCACAAAGTGGAAAAGGATTGAGTGGACTATTCTGAAATCAAGCGGGGAAAATTGCAGGAATTATTCCATACAGCAAGGATGTTTTCTATCTGTGATACAGCACCAGTGTCAGGTACCAGAAAGGACAAGGATGTTCAGATACAGAGTCACAGGGAGGAGAGCAGAGGAAGCACCTGGGAGGGCTCCTGCTTTGAAACCCAGCATCTCTCATCCACATAGCTCCAGGCAGCAGGGACTGAAACTTACTGCCACGTCAGCAGCATGGCAATTAATGTAAAGTGGGCTGTAGGGACAAAGCTACCAGATAAAGTGTGCACCTGGCTAAATGCCACTTCAGAGTTGGCTCTGATATCAGGAGCATCAGTCAAGAATGACCAAATGGCCATGGCACCAGGACTGACTCTCCCGTGCTATGGAGGAATTCACGGGGCACAGGGAAGGGTCACTTCAGGAATGACTTGGGGCCATTCTCCTGCCACCACCTAGATGTTTTCCTATATAGGAAGACACATGAAATCCTAACTGTCAAGAAAGGCAAAGCTGGGCAAAATAGGAACAATTGAGGAAGCAGCCAAATCTGTGCTCACTTAAAGACAAAGGTGAATAAATTTAGGCAGGGGTTCAGAGGAGAGGTCTGCCTATGAAAGGGCACTGCAACAGAGAGGGAGAAGGTCCATCCCTGTTCTGGGATGAAGGACATGGAGAGAAGACCTCAAATACTGCATAAAATTTTGAGATTAGTCAAGTATGCTCATATTATGAATTTCAGTCTATTCCACCATGCATGAAATGAGTAAATATTCATTGGACTGAAGGAAGAGAAAGAGGAAGGGGGGGAGGGGTGAGGAGAGATGACTCCATAGCATAATTTATATAAGTATTCACTGGAGCTTGAACAAGAACCCATGTCTCCTCCATTCCCAGGTGAGTGCCTGAGCTACTAGGCTGGAAGTCTTGCTTCTTTTTACTCCTTCACTGCAACCTAATGCTTAAATAATATTTAATTATTCCTCACAAAGTGGAAAAGGATTGAGTGGACTATTCTGCCACCCCAAGACCAGAATTCCCTTATAATCAGGAGGGTCTTTGCAGGTGGGTTCAAGTCTCTTCCAGAAGGAGAAAAGACTAGAGAGGAGATGTCTCTAGCCACTACATTATTTTCTAACAGTGGCCAATGTTTCTCAGTCTGTGCAGACCCTGATCTCTGAGCCATACACAAAGATGCCTCACAGACAGGGCTTGAACAGCAAGAGAAACATGCCCAAAGTAATAAGGTGTTTCTTAGACATAAGATAAGCACTGACCTGCTCAGTGCACTGGAAACGGAGGTGGGTCTGGCAAAGAGCGCAGGCAGATCTCCATGGAGGCTAGGGAACACAGAATATGGCAGCTATATTGAGAGGCAGCTGAGCAGGGGCTCTGAGGATCCAAATTAGACCTGTAAAATTGCTTTATATATGGGGTACAGTATACCTCTGTCAAACATGTTTGTTTCTCCACAAAGCTATGAGAGGGGACAACAGACTTATGTTCACCTACATCATGAAGGTACAAAGGAAGGAACCTCAAGAAGAACCTGCTGCCCAGCCAAACCATTCCCATGTGAACCTCAGTGCCTTCTCAGTCTCGTCTACAAGGAGGCACCGTTGCCTCTCTACCTGACAGGAGATGCAGGGGCACAACCCATGAACAATTTCAAATTCTTCATCACTGGAGGATAGATCCCCTTACATGAGGACTGTCTGCAGCTCTGGCTTCACGGGCTGAGTTTAGCCAGATCACACAGGGTTGAATTGGATTTTTCTTTTAGCTACATGACAGACAAGGGAAATAAAGTGGGTGGTGTATACTCTGACTTCAAGAGACATTTGTTAATCTCTGAGGAGGAATCTTATTAGAGAAATGGAAGAGGTCATTAGGGGTAGGGATGGGAAGCTCTAGAAATTACACCTCACCTAGAAAATTGACTGGAAGAAATGGGAATCTCTATGCAAGCTAGCTCATGGGAATAGGTGGGTCCATCCCTCCTGCTGCCTTTTGTTCACCATCTTCACAATCACTGGTGGTTTTCCTCTGACACAACCCGATATCAGCACCTTGGCTGAGAGCTACAGCTGGTCCCTTCATGAGGAGGGTCACATGGCAGATGAAGAGGCAGTGATGAAATGAAGGACATGGAGGCAAATCCAGATGAGGAAGCAAAGAGAGTAGTGTGATCCCCAGGTCCTTTAAACCTTGGGATCCTGCACACACTCACCTACCTTCACTGGGAAAGAGAGTCAGATCACAGACGCCATAGAGGGAGTAAGTCTTGCAAGTCACTTTTCTGATCCAACAAGGGAAGAAGAAATGGCTATAGAAAGGAGAATACAGTGAGCATTGCCTTTCACTGGCTCTTCTGCATCATAATTAGGAAGTGCTGAAAAACATCTCTCCAAACCCAGAAGGAGACCAAGGAGAGGGAAAGACCCCAGGCACCCCACCAGTCCCCCCAGCCTGCCCTCAACCTGTAAAGATATCAGTCCGACAGCACATGCTTGCAAACCCCGGCCCGGCTCTGGCTGGGTTAATGTGACAATCCATTTCTGACAGCGTGTCAATACAAAGCAATTTAGGAGTGCATGAAAAATCGACCCGAGGTAACAGGCAATTTCTCCGCTCTGCTGGTTAGACGGAAGTAGGGACCAATGAGGCCAGCATCCCTGAGCTCCCTCACCTCGGCAGCGGCCGGTCTGCCGGCGCACCCTGCCACGTTAGCAGTTCTCACCAGAAAAGGGGATGGAGCAAAGCAGGAGCAAGACACCTGCTACGGGGCACAGTCTCGGGATGGGGACGAAGGAGAGCTGAGGGTGGCATCCCATTCTTTCTTCCCCTAAAAATTTTGTTAATTGGGAGGCATTTGAATATATAAAGTAACAGACTGGTTGAAAGAGAGTAGACAGACTTAAACATAAACGACTATAAGGCAGCAACCTGGCCTCAGGTCCATACGACCTGCCCTATGGGAGGGAACCACTGACTGAACCCCTCTAGGCTGGAGGAGGACAAGCAGGTGGTCCAGACAACCCAAAAGCCTGATGCCAAAAAATCATCTCTTATTTTGAACCAAACACAAAACATGCTTGAATGGGACCTGAGGCACTATCCAATACCACACTGCGGCCCTTCTACCATGGGCACAAGGAGCACATTTCACACTGGTGCATCTCCCCAGGCAGGGACTAAGAGAAGACACAGGAATTAACAGGGAGGGGCAGAGGATGTGGTGGGAGAGGAAGATGAAGGCACTGGCATCACCAAAGGCTGCCCTGCCCTCCTTCCCTCTCTGTCACCAGCACAGATTGCAGGGAGGGCAATCACCTGCCTCTTGCCCACATGGTAGCCACCAGCAGCCACCTCAGAGCCCTGCCTCCGCGCTGTGAAGGCACATTGGCTCAAACACCAAGGCTGGCATAGAAAAACGGAGGGGGAGCCCAATCCAAGCAAATCTGTTTGCAAATGTGGAGAGCAGCAACGATGTGCTGGCAGTGCTCAGCCAGCATGATGGGCTAACGGACACTCCTACCACACTAAAAGCATCACGGTCTGTCATTATTAAAGCAGAAAACACAACAGACGGAGCCTATGCCGCTGAGTCCAGGCTTTTGCTCCCTCGCAACCCCAGGATGTTTCACTCTGAAGAGTTGATTCACATCCCTCACTCATCTAGTGAGGCCAGAAGTGCCGCCTCCGCTGACAGAGTCAGGAGAAATTACATTTGCTGCCTATTTTTCTGATCGAACAGCTTCGAACCAGGCTGAACTTCCCACCCATGCCACACACCGCACACACAGCAACTCTAGAGAGTGCCAAGCATGGAAATGCAGAAGTCAAAAAAAGGAAGACTTGGTAGAAAGAGGAAATATAATATTGCTTTGACTCTGCCAGAATACCATACTGCATTAAACTTACACTTGGCCACATTTTTATCCAGGACACCATGGGATACAGCCAGGGAGGCAGGGTCTGGGGTTGGGTCCTTTTTGTGCGGTTGCATTAAGAGTAAGATTCCCATTTTATTTTGATTTAATAAGCTGGTTAATGCGTGTTAACAAAATTAAAAGTCATTATTAAAGGCAGATGTACTGGTGTATGAATAGCTAGGCATCAGCTTTGCCTTTAGATGATCCACAGCTTCAGTGTATGCTTCTAATAACCAGCTGTCACTTACCAGCGATGTGGTAACTCTCTTATTAAATCCCAAATGGGCATATGGATGCTACATTTAAAGTAATACTTCCCCCCCACCCCCCGCCTTCTATCTTTTTTCCCACACGCAACTGAGCCAACTCACGAATTTCCTGCAACACTTTTTCCCTTCGTTAATGGGATGCATGTTGAGTTCAGAAGGGCCAAATGATGACCTGTCTTTTTGTTTTTACATCCCTTTGGAAAAATCCATATGACTCTCCATGTGTCAAAAGAGCCATAATACATCCCAGATGCCTCAGCACTAATTGCGCTTTTTCTACTAGAAGCCGCTAAGCTCCCCTGAGAAACCCTTCAACCACAAGTCCTGTTTGTCCAGCACTGCCACGTTCCTGAACAGCTTTGCAGTAACAGGCTGGCGGGCTCGGCTCTTGGATGAGCCACCAACAACAACCCAGCACGAACACCTCCTTAGTCACAAACTGCATATTCAGAGGATGCTGGAAACCAGGGCACCGGGGGCTTGTGAGAAGCAAAATCTGCTTCTGCGATGGGAGTCGGGGCGAAGGGTTGAGAGTGGAAATCAATCTTGTTTGCAAGGTTCCAGCAGGACTATAGTAAAAATGCCACCAATTGCAAACGGTTCTTAAAATCAGAAAAACACTTCCATCTTGCATTTTTTTCCGCATCTTTTGCTTTCTAGCTGAGGCAAATGCAATTAGCCACTCAGGAGGCAGTACCTGTGCCTTCCAGCATTGTGGTCTCCAGACAGGAGTAGAGAGGACATAGGGGACTTACCTCCCCTGCCAGGTCACCCCCGACAGACTGAAGTTGCATTGGTTGAAGGGGAATAGTAAGAAGGGCAAGTTCTGGTCTGTTCTACATGGGGCCCAACATTAAGACTTGGCTCACGCAGACCACTTCCCACTGGCCCTGTCCTTCCTTGACATGGATCTATATGTCCTTAATAGCATTTGAACAGTTAGTGTGGTTGGCTGGGAGGCAGGGAGGGTGGAAGTGCAGGCAGAGGACTGGAGAGCCCTGGTGCTGCAAAGTATTAAAATTATATTAGCAAGGGTCAGTCCCTGACGAGTTGGGGCACTGGTGGCAACAGGTCTATTCCCTGGTCCCCACCCTTTCAGCTCCCTGTGGTGATTTAGAACATGAAATATGGAGAAACAAGACTCCATGCTCCCCAACCAGGTGCTCGCAGTACAGAGACCCTCCTCACCTACCCCAGCATGGAGGGATTTCCATCACGCTCCTGAGAGCTGCTGTGCAAGGTGTCTCAGGTGTCCACAATGCTCCTGTAACTCCAGGTCAGTGCTCTTCCAAGGGACATTCTGTGTCAGGCTCCCTCTCTACCTAAGAGGAGCAGGGAGATGCCTCTCCACAGATGCCCCCTTTGAAGGTACCACTTCCCAGCCATACCTCTACAGGATACCATCTGGGAGCTGCCCCTGTGTTGCCACTGCCCCTGCCCAAGTATTGGCCACTTGCACCAGGCAGAAGGTAATGCCAGAAGGTCACTCACCACGTTGGAAAGCTTCCCCTTGATCCTTCCTCTGTGAAGGAGCTGGCACCCTCCTTTGACTCCATTCTTTCCATCATTAGCAGAGCGGGACAGGACTTGTTCCACACTAGGTAAGAACATCTGTGGAAATGTTGCTATAAGGTCTGAAAGAAACAGAAACAGACTTTTCCTTGTGCCTTGGACTGTCTGGCCCAGGCTATGGCCACTGGTGCCCTGGGGAGTGGAGGAGAGCATCAGAGGACTTGCTTGCCTCCTGTGCTCTCCTCTAGGCACTGCTATCAGCAACAAACAGAATATTTGTGGTCTGAACTTTGCTATCCTTGTGCCTGAATGTCCTGTGCACTGTGCTATCAATCATCTGCAGAAATATTAAGCTGCTGGAGAGCTGATTCTGTCATGTGCTATGTTCATTCACTTGAGGATCAAGTGTCTCAGCGAAAGCAGGAGCAGAGTCCAAACGCGGAGCCGCCCCCATCCCTGATCTCATTATGGCCCAGCCTCCTTCACAAACCCCTTTTCCCTCCAGGTCTCTCTTCCCACAGCACTGACCACAGCTCATAAATTAATAAGTGCATGTATTTTTAAAATCAGGTTTGTGGTGAGAAAGACATTGAAGATGAAGTGGAGGGGAGGAGGAGGGAGAAGAAAACAAAACCAGCACATACAAACAGTTCAAACACTGCAAAATGTTTAACAACATGTAAGTCCTTCAAAGCCACAAACCCCTTGGTCCCAATCCGCCGAACGGGTTCACTAATAGGTTTACTGCCAATGCCAGTGTGAAAGGCGGTGGTGCACGAGGACCCAGAATCCTCTGTTCTGCCTCCAATTATGTGCCAAGTTAAAACTCTGGGAAAAAAAACCCACAAAAAAACCAACAACCTAATCCACAGTCATTCTTTAATCTTGTGCAGCTTATTAAAACCAAGAGGACAAGATAATCCACCCAGGCTGGCAAGTTGGAGGCTGCTCATTCCCTCTCCAGAAGAAATCAGCTCATGTTTTCTCCTGAGGGTCCCAAGAGGCTCAGAGACCAGAAGACACTGACAATATGCTACAGAAAGAAAAAAAAAAAAAAAAAAGGAAGGTAATTATGGAAAAGATTCAGAGGAAAACATGTTTCTGCACAGCTGTTTGAGGGTGAGCAGGAGCTGTGCACGCAGCAGGAGCTGCTGGCTCCCCACTCCTGGTCATCAGAGGACCACGCCGGAGAGGCAGAGCCAGGGATGGGGCTGTTAGTGGGATGGGGCAGTGCCAGTGGTTCAGCCTCAACAGCCTGATCTACAAAAAGTCTGAAGAAGAGAAAAAGACACTGTATTACAAGCTACCAAAAGACACTGACAATATGCTACAAAAAAAAAAAAAAAAAAAAAAAAGGAAGGTAATTATGGAAAAGATTCAGAGGAAAACATGTTTCTGCACAGCTGTTTGAGGGTGAGCAGGAGCTGTGCACGCAGCAGGAGCTGCTGGCTCCCCACTCCTGGTCATCAGAGGACCACGCCGGAGAGGCAGAGCCAGGGATGGGGCTGTTAGTGGGATGGGGCAGTGCCAGTGGTTCAGCCTCAACAGCCTGATCTACAAAAAGTCTGAAGAAGAGAAAAAGACACTGTATTACAAGCTACACAGCTGAAGAGATCTAGGCTGGACAGATCACACAGAGGGAAAGAGCAGGGCAGGGTGGACCATTATGTAGGGCAGTTGCTCGGCACTTCAGTTCACACCCCTCATTCTGTTGCAGACTCCCATAGACAAAGGAGATGGTTCAGAGGGACAGACGTATCCAGCAGGACAGCACAACAGTGCATGGCATGACCCCAGGTGCTGCAAAGGTGATGGAAACCAGGAGGAGTAACAAACCTGGTGGAGCAAAGATGCCAATAGTTCTTCTTCCCTCAGGAAAGGTGGGAAAGAGGAGGTGGCAAGTGAGCAACCCCTTCACTAATGTGATGGATAAAGGCATATTACAGGATGGAAGAGGATCATTTAGGGCCACCACCACTTGGACAAAAGAAATAAAGTAGCTCTACTAGGAGAATACTAAAAGTCCTCCCTGGAGGATTAGGGATGGGTTTGAATGGACACTGAGATTGCTGTTAATGTTATTAACAAAGAGAGAGAAACTATGAAAAGTACTCATTCTGGGAGACTAACTTTCCAAACAAAAACAAACCCCCAAAAACTGCAGCAGTAAAAGCTCACACGTCCTAGCTACAATGGTTAAAGACTTGAATGCCAACTGTAGATGCATCACCAAGACATGATAGCATTTTAGACTCAATACAGGTGAGTGATAAGAACACTCTGGAAGAGCTGGAACTGAAAAATAGCCTTGGACAGTGCGATTTATTTAAAACTCATGCCTTATTTTGACTTAGTTTAAACAGAACAGACAGATAAACAACAGCAGAGTGCTGCCTAAAGGTTCCTGGTTTCAAAAGGGCAAACCCAGCCTCAGATATAAAAGGGAGGTCCAAACTAAAGGTAAAACTCCCTGGAGACTGCACCCCAAACATGGAAAAAATATTGAAGGAGAAGCTCCTGAGCAGCTCCTAACTTGCTGGAATGAGTAGAGTAATGAGGATAAAAGGAAGAAGAAGAGAGCATAGAAAGGGAAATGATTAAGCAGCACAGACAGCAGTTTTTTAGGGGCTGGGAAATAGAAGGGACGGAGTGAGAAATGTCAGAAGTCAAACTGAGTTAGACCCGGGAAAGAATATTAAAACAAATAGTGAAAGGTGCTCTGGCCATACAAACACAAAGGTAATAAAGACAGAACAAGCAGTGCTGTGATGCAGGATGGGGGAAGAGAGTTCACAGAAAATCTAGGTGACATCCCAAGATAAATGAATTCTTCTCAGCAGCTCTCAGTAGGGACAATAATTAAAAACATATAAACTTAGCTGGGTGACCGATATGGAGTACGTTCTTACCGCAACTGAGATGGAAGTGAAGATCCAAGATCCTCCTGTGATCAAGTCACGAGGCCAGGCAGATACCAGCCCAAATTCCTGGAGGAACTACCCCATGAAATGACAGGACTGAGAGCAAGGGCTTTGATAAATCTACCAGGAAGGAGGTGGAGAATATAAAATGCAGCATCTGTAAGTAAGGATGAAAAGCAATCTCAACAGTTGCCAACCTAGAGCACTAGGGATGAAGGAAAAACTGGAGAGGTCTGTGAAAGGTGGGAGAAGTCAGACTATTCTGTTTGGAATTGTTTTCATTTTTGTCTCACTTCTTGTGTTAATAACTGATCTTCTAGATAAAGGAAAATATGTATTTTATTGAATCATTTAATACAGTGCCATGAAAATAAGTGGTTTGTTATGGTAAAGAGGATGAGTCCTAGCCTGGGTAATGTGGAGGCAGACTGGGATTTGGTGGAGGGAAGGGGATGGTTCAGCTACAGGGAGATTGGCAATGGAGTTCCCTGCAGAGCAGTCTCAGGACTTGCTCTAGTCATCAATTTTCCTAATGAGCTCATCTTAATGAAACTAACCCATGAGAAGCAGGAGAAGAACCGGGAAGATGAGGTGGATATCACATTGGAAGCACAGCTGGGGGATGGCTTCAGCTCTGGAAGCGAACAGTGCAGCTTTCAAGAATTTCTACTGCAAATGGGGAATTCATAAGTTGAAAACGATTGAAGAATAAAACATCCTGCTTGTAGGAGACAATTAAAGGCTGATTAATGAGATATAGCCACAAGGCAGGCAAACTTGATCCTAGGATATATGCAGAAGAAGGTTTCCAGCAGAGGAGAGCATCAACCAGTTCACAAGACAAACTGGTCATCCACTCATGAGAGCAGCAATCATAGAATCATACCAATAGATGTAAAGAAAGTCTGGCAGGATAACCAGGAGATAAGAGATGGCCCAAGAAGCTGAGGCACGTGATTTTTTTCGTTTATTTGGCTGAAGGAGTTGTGATTTCTCTCTCCATCCCAACCATAGCTAGTAAATAAGGGAAAAAGCAATGGAAGTAGAAGGATGACATGCGTACTAAAAATACATAAACTAACTAGAAACATGTCTAAGCTCAAAATTATGCCTCACCAGAGCAGGGAGGCAGCTAGGGCAACCAATGGGAAAAAAAAAAAAAAAAAAAGAAAAAAAGAAAAAGAAGGAAAGATTTTTAAGATGGAGCCTGCTAGGAGCATGAAAAGGATTTTATGAGGTGGTTCCCAACTGGGAATTTGGCCAAGGTACTGGAGTTAACACACCCACTACTCTGAAAAGTACCAAGGGATTTTTCAGCAGCCAGAAATTGCCAGGACCTGGGTTTTAAATCTCCACTGCTGAAATGCAACTATTTATTCAGAGCAGTTCCACTTGAGCAACTATGTGAAATGCTGCTCTGAGAGTCTCAAAAGTCTCCCGGGGAGCAGGCAAAAAAATACATATATTCTGTCTGGAGCTGATTCTCTTTCCACACTTCTCTCCCTCTCATCCCTCTTCACCACTAACAGGATTTCCATCAGAGCAGCCCAGCCCTTGGAGCCATGCAGCTCCCAGCCCCTCTCCCTGAGCTTGTCACACCATGGAGACATCACCTTTGGATATTCAAGCATGAGGAGTGGGGTCCCAGGCAGCCAGGGGGTATTTTGGCCACACAACACACACCTCCATGCCCCTCCTGGCAAGCAGGAGAAGAGTTCATCAGGCATCGTGGGGTATTCTACAGTTTAGACATGTCCAAGAAATACCAGCTAGGAGCAGATGCTTTCAGAGCCACTCAAGACTATCTTAATAACATAAGCTTACCTGAGCCACCTCCATCCTAAACCAAATGAGAAGGTACCAGCATGCTCCCTGGTTCCCAGGGAGCAAAGAGCTCATCTTAACATTCACCATGTCCTTACACACATGCTATGGGGAATAGCCACTGTTTGGGACATCCAAGTATCCCAATGTCCGGGTATATTTTTTATGAGCTCAATGTACTGTGTTTTCTTGCAACAACTACAAAAAGATACTGCTCAGCCAGGGCTCTCCATTCTGGGAGGTGGGCGGGGGGAAGGTG
>NW_015090880.1:12916468-13058780 GCF_001431845.1 Calidris pugnax
CGGGGGGAAGGTGGGGAGGGTGGGTATTTTATTTCTTTATGGCTTTGTTCCTTCTTTTGCTCCATATTATTTGTGCCAACTGCTTGATGATACTGGTGAAAGCCTCCACCCAAAGCCTAGGCACGAAAGGAGTGTTGCAAGTCCTGCCCTGCTGGCAGCAGGCAGTGTCCACAACACAGCATGCAAATGCCAAAGCACCATGAAATAACAAACCTGAGCAGACTTAATCCTCCTCCAGCTGCTCAGCTCCTTGTCGCTTATCTCTTGCTGTTTGCTTTGGCAGTGGGGCTGAGCCAAGGGGTGCTTGGAGGTAGGGCAGAAGAGTGCTCCGAAGTGGGCAGGATGGCTTTTCTGCCACCAGGCATTTGCATGCCCCCAGGCAGAGAGGTGGACAGGAGCAGCCAGAATGGCTGATATATGAGGTTTAGCAATAAAACCTCCCACTCTTCCAAGCCCGTAGCTTGGCACAAGAGCAAACAGGTCAGTCCCCAGCTCTGTGGCTCCTAAGGCTGCCAGCAAGGTGAGGCACAGCTGGCACTTATCCCCCCTGCTCCTTGGCAAAACACCTTTCCACTTTCCTCAGCTTCAGCAGGGTCTCAGGAACCTGAACCACACCAGAGAAGGGCCAAGCGAACTGCATGGGATGCTGGTAGAGACATGCCCAGTGCTGCTATCTCCCACCCCATAGCCAGCCCTTCCTCTGCACTTGCCCACTGACTGCTGTGCTGCACGCCACACACGCTGCCTGACGTCCCTCCCCGTCCCCGTGGGAGAGGGGACAAGAGGGGACCAGGTTGCCTGGTCCCAGCCCTCATCCATCACCTGGTGTTCCCCATGGGACTCTCGCCCTCTGTGCTACCCACTGCCCACCCGCCCCCTCCCCTTCCCCTGCCCTTCTCCGCTTGTTGCATGAAGGGCACATTTGACCTCAATCTGTCTGCTCAGATTAGAGCCGGGCGCCGTTCCCCTCTGCCGAGCACACAGCCCCATCGGGCCTGCGAGGCCGCATCTGCCACAGCGGGTTATTCGAGAGGCGGTTCACGGGGGGCTGCCGCCGTCGCGGGACAGCGGGGGACACGGAGGTGAGAAGGGACAGAGATGGCTGCACCGCCCCACAGCCACCACTCCTGGCTGCTGGGAGGGGAGAGGCACCATCCTGTGAAGCTCAGCTTGCCTGAGAGGTGGGGGCAAAGAGAAAGGGTTAAGAGGTGAAGGAGGAGTGGGGACTTCTTATTATAACTGAGTGAAGAGGGCTGCATGGACTGAGCCCCAGCTGCAGGAACGTGGGTCCTTTGGGCTTGCAGAAGTGTTTCTTTGTAATATTCCAGAGACACCTACAAATAGAAGTAAATAAAAAGCTAAGTATATAAAATGCAGCAGGGCCTGGTCTTTGGCCCAAGGCAAGTGTCACAGCATGGCTCAAAGTAGCTGCACTCTACTCCTTCTTCCCAAAATCAGAGTGACCTCACTCAAACTGCTCTCTAGGAGCCGTTGCTGGACCATGACATTCCCAAAAAGCACCTGGACAGGAGATGAGCTTATGCCCTTTGACATTCACTGCACCCTGCCTCATGCCACCAACACCTTCTGCTCAGGCTGGAGCCCAGCATCATAGCAGAGATGAATCTAAAGGAAGGATCAGAGGGAAGGAGGAAGGTGCCCTTCATCCCTAGGTGGGCAAAAACGACAGAGACTTTTGCACAGGGAGCTGATGGGCCAGTCTGGGAAGAAGCAGAAGGAAGACAGCTACCGTGATGCCCATCACATGCACACAGCCCAGCAAACTGGTCAGGAGGGGAGGACAGCAAGCCCTGGAGGCCTCCGTTGCATTGGTTGAGGATGACAGGCCGAGTCTGACAGCTCTGCGTGCTGTCACCATCTATTGCCTTGCATCCCCTGAAGGACGATGGGGCAAGCACAAAACCCAGAGCCCTGACAAGTGGGCTACCAGGCAGCCCGGCACAGCTGAGAACCGTCCCCAGCTGCACACGCCTCTCCAAGTCAAATCTCTCTCCTCTCTTTCTTTTAGAAGCACCAGCAGAGAAATTTACCCCTGGTCAGGTCTGCTGGCAGCACCCAACCGGCCACCATAAGACATTTCTGACTGAATCAAAACCTAAGCTTCAGGAGGGACCATCAGGTCCAGCATCACAATGGTCCATGTCCTGGGGACATGAAGCTCCACTGTGGAATGAAGGTTGCGGCCCATCATACTGTACCAGTGTGTCCTGCACCACAACAGCTTGCTAAACCAGCGATAGGGCTGAACAGCAGTATTCAACCCCTGACCAAGCCCATCACTGGTGGCTCTGGGGCTGTCGTGGTTTGGCCTCAGACGGCAACAAAGGACCACGTGCTCGCGCAGAAGAGCCCCCACGGCCACATGACCGGGAGGGAAAAATGGACATAAAAAGGCAAAACTCGTGGGTTGAGACAAAGGCAATTTTAACAGAACAGGACAAAGAGCAAGAAATAACAACAACAATAACAGAGGGGTCTACAACCGCAATCACGGTACCGCCACTCACCGACCGCCCCCTGGACGCCCCCGACCGCTCTCCTCCCCCGGGGGTCACCGCCTCCTCCCCCCAACTTCCTGTCCCCCTGGAATACCTGTGTCCCTCCTAGGGCCTGGGGAGAATTAACCCCATCCCCGCCAGACCCAGGACAGGGGTACATGGTGTGGGTGAGATTCCACTTACTCTGAGAAATGTAGATTTAGCTTCTGAAACGCCTCAAAATCTCAGGTGTTCAAGTCAGATGTTTCCAGCCCGGTTGTCCCTGGTGAAAAGGAGAGGTATCAGTGCCAGGGGAATAAGCTCTACTAAGTCCCAGCTGGTTTATCCATACCCACAACCTCCAAGACTTTGCACCATCCAGCAACAAGGATGTGTTACAAATGTGTACGCTGTGGCTAAGATGCACGTCTCTCACAGGAGGTGCATTTCACCACTTCTCCATCATTTTCTCTCACTCCGCGTCTCACCCAGTTTGGAGTCACTGCCCCTCAGACATATTGATAACAGTCCCTAGGTGGAAACTCAAGAGGAAACCCCCGCCAGGTTGGAGATAGGACAGGTCTGACAGGGTTATGAGAATCCACGCTTCACCCACTCCTTGCTCACCTCCAAGTGGAGAAGCCACCACCTGCTCTGGAGTTAGAGCTCTGCCGGCAGAAAACCCAGCACAACCGCAGATGGACACGTGCCACTCTGAGACTGCACAGCTCTGCTGCTGCCCAGCCTGTCTGCTCTGTCCCCGCGGCCACCAGAGTTCAGCCAGCAGCTGGCGTGCATGGTGACACAATGGTGACATGACGGAGGCCTGGCTGCAGCTCCACGCTGGAGGACAGCCTTGCCGTGACATCCCGGGGCATCAGCAGTGAGGAGAGTGGCACATCCCTCCAGCTGCCCTGACGGCTGGCCTGGCTGCGCTCTCGTTCCTCTGTTCCTTCAACTCTGCCCAGCCCACAACCCAAAAGTCTCCTCTTATTTCAGTCCAGTGACACAGAAAAACAGCCGTCAGGATGGGGGGAAGGGGTCAGATGCCAGCGCGGAAAATCCTTCGAGTCAGACACACAAACAAACCCAAATCACCGTTTCTCATGGATGTCACAATAAGTAGCACAAAATGTAGCTGCAGGAAAAAAATCCAATAGACACCAATTAAATGCATGACTTGACTGCCTCTGCCACAGCAGCCAGTGGTGGCTTGCTGGTGGCAGCGGGGTATCACTGGTCATTGCTGACACTGCTGAGCCGCTGCCTCTCCCAGGGGATGCCAAGGACGGTCAGTCTCACTGGTGCAACACACGCCTGGGTACCAGCTAGCGTATCACCAACTACACCATAAAGTCACTCATGTCCTGCCTTAAGAACAGAGGATCATCGCTTTGCTGTGAGCCCCAATCTCCCTGGAGCATTAACAGTGGGTGGGCCCAATGGGGGAAAAAATAATCTCATTTAGGCTTCCCAAAACGTGAGCTAGCACAGGTGGAGGCGTGTCTGCTATTGCCAACCAGGATGCTACAGCCAGGGCCAGCCCAGCAAAGGTCCCACCACATCCCTTGACATGGCAGAGAACAGGAGCACCCCATGCCAGAGACACCCGGAGCGGCTGTTGGATGGCAGTGTGGGACAGCCAAGAGAAAACCCAAAGCCCATCCCCGAGCCAGTTTTTCCTTACCTACCCGCAGTGATGCTGCCATCTGCTTTAGACATCCCAAAAACAACCCTGAAGAGCTGCACTGGTGTGATAATCTCAGCAGCATGATGCTGTGCCAGGCAGCCCAGCCACTGTGGTCCCAGAAGCAAGCACCTCCAAAACCAGCCCTCCTGGTGCTGGCAATCAGGCCCTGGGTACCTCATCATGGCTATCTCAGGCACCTGCATCATGCTACAGCAGATGTTCTTCCTGAGGGGCTCTGGGCCCTGGTATTCCTCATATCGCTGATGTCTGCTCCCCCTGTGGCCTCCTGGCTTGCCCTCTACACTGCAGCCAGCACCCCTGGGCAGGAGCAATCAGAGCATCCGAACCACATCTGCAAGGAACACATTTCCCTCCTCTCATTTAAGCTGCAGCCACTAGAGGGTAATCCAGTCCTCCAAGTTACATCTGCTCCTTGCTTTGATACAGTGGGCAGCAGGTAAATGCCTGAACCCCAGCAACTAATTACTAGGTGCTTTTCAACAGCCCCTGCCTCAATCAGCATTCATGCCCACCACAGCTAGTCAGAGAGCCCTTCTGGCTGCCACTGAGCTCCACAACCTGGAGAAGGCACCCTGGTTCAATGCCAAGGACCAGGGTGCAGTTGTGACTCTGTTTCTTCCAGTTGGATGATGCTGCTCCTCCAAGCTGATTAAGAATAGTAGAAAATAATAAACTAATAATGAAATAACTTTTTTAAACCCACTGTAACCCTGAAATCTTCATTAATTATGAATTTTGCATGGCAACTGTTACTAAGAGAGTCTCCTCTGAAACTGATGTTCAAAGAACTTTACATCAAATCTTCAAACAGCTGAGAAGGTTCAAGCTACAAAGTCGAAACATCTGTTGCTTGCCATGCATTTTTCAATGGGGAGATCAGAGAGGAGAAAAAAGTGTACAAAATAATCCTGGTTCTGCTTTATTATTTAAATACAATGACAGCCTATGATATATACTCTGCTCAGAGAGAGAAAGCAAAAATGAAGGCAGAGTGTTATACAGTTATACCTACTGGAGCCAAAAATATAATATGCTTCCATTTGCTTTAAATTTAGCCCTTCTGGGAAATGCTGTATTAACAGCCCTGGGGGATGTAGTCTAAAAGAGGAAAAGAAGGGCAACTTCTCCAGCAGAAACAATGAGCTGACAGTCTCATCCCCTCTTGAGCTACCATGCAAAGCCCAGCTATGGTGGGAAAGTTAGGAGGCAAGACTATGGGGTGCACCTCCCAGCTGCATCTAATGCCATCTCCCTTCATCACAACCAGCAGGGAACAAGCAGAAAGGGTTGTCCTTTGTGCCTGTAGGAAGGACTGAGCATACAGGGCTGTCTCCCCAAAACTGCCTTCAAAACACACTTTCTGCACTCAGCTTTTTTGCCCTAAGGGCAGGCAGAAATCTGGAGACTTGTGCCTCTTCACACCAGATCAGTTCCAACTAGTAAGGTCTTTACTAGATCTGGCTACGACATTTTTCAAACTTTTCATTTGAAAAAAAACTAGCATCTTTTTACCCAAAACCAAGTCCTTCAAGCAATAAAACAATAACCAACATTCCCGACATTTTCCAAGGCTTTTCAAAATATTTGGTGTCATGTAGGATCGATACCGCTTTCAGTGTAACGTTGACATTTTTTGGTTGAACAGTGAGAGGAAATTTCTAACAACATTTGGATTAAAAGACCTCAATTCAACACACAGCACGGCAACTTCTAGCCAAGGTACTCTCAGAGATGTGACCCAGAGGTTTGCAAGGTGACAGCACTTGTGGTGTTTTAACCCCATTCCCTGGAGCCCCAAGCATTAATACCAATACCTGATGAGAGGTTTACCAGCAGACAAGCCTTTCTTTAAATGGGAAAAATTACTTCAGCTTTCAAACCACGTGTTTCTGGGGACTACTGCCCCTCTGACAGCTGATGCTGGGTTGAAAAAAAACCCTGGCCTACCCCAGGTAGGTTCGTCTGATGACAGGAACAAAGACCAACCAGCAAAGTTCAGATGAAGAGCTGGACATCAAGGACCTCTGTAACATGAGGCTGGGAATGGCTTCTTGGGTTACTGTACCAAGTCCCTGCTGTCTCAGGCACTGTGATATCTTATCTCCTAATAAATATAAAGATCAAACCTTTGGTTTAAATCCCCAAAAGGAGGGTGGCATAGGGATGATAGAGACTGACTGGTCCAAAAACCTTGTGCACCTGAGATGCAAGAGTGAGCCCTCCTCCCTGCCTCAGAACCATCCTCAAGCATCAAAACTTTCCTCAAGGCACAGCCTTCTCCTGCTACTGTGATGAAGGTGAGAGTTCTCCCTGTACCTCACCCCTTCCAGTAGCAAGATGTCAAACTCCTTCAAAGAGGCTTTTTCTGCCCAGAGAGCCTGGTTTCAGCCCCAGTTCATTTGGAGGCAGCTGAGAAATTCAGCTGCTGCTGGCTCAGTGCAGGCAGGGATGAATTATCAAACATGTTGGTCCTGAAGGCATGTAAATTGTCCTAGTCACAGTCATGCTGAGCTCCTGACCATCCTCTTGCTTTTAGTGTAATTTGTGATTTCAATTTGGGCCCCAACAGTTCAACAGACCCTGCGGCTTGGTTGGGTCAGAAAGATCAGAACAAGAGGAGGAACAAGGAATTAACGTTTGCAGAGTGCTCTGTCCCAGCAGCTTTCCCAATTCCCACCTCACCTAGACCCACCTGAGCCCCCAGGCAGCTCCTGCCCTGTAAATCCCATCAGCTTTCACTGACTCCAACCCTGCGACCAGCTGAGAGCACTCAGAAGCAAAGGCTGAAGCCAGTGCAGAAATTCCCTCCTCCCCAGGCAGTGCATTTCAATTACCACAGCGCGGGCTTCCAAGTGGATTTATCAAACTGGGCCTATAAAGCAAATTGAATAATCTTGTGCTTCAGACCTATAAAATATAAGTATTATACTTGAAAGTACTTTGACAAAGTAATAAAGACGGAGAGTGAGGGAAAGGAGTGAGGAGAGCAACCAGCTCCTTCTTAATGTGTTGTAACTGAACCCAGTCAACGCCCGGCTCCAAGGTACCTCTTCATTGTGGGAGCCACCGGGGGGCATCCAGCTGTGAGACTGCATGATCTGGATGGAAAGATGATAAACTTTAAGATATAAGGCTGTTTGATCGCTCATTTTGCCCAAGACCTCCCCCCTTGCTGCCCAACTTCCAGGTCTCTCCAAAAACAAGACCAGAAGAAAGAGCTGGAGATAACCAAGACCTTGGAGGGGACATGATAGGATATAGATACCCTTCCAAAAAGAGCATCTGTGAGCAATCTGGTCTTCATGTCTCTGCTGAGCAGGACCAGTAGAAAGGAGATTAAATTGCAACAAGGAAGATTTAAGCAGCTCAGCTGGAAAGCAGTTGCTTTAAAGCAGCAGTTAGGGGGATATCTCTCTGTAGTTTGGGACTGGGCACACACTGATGCATTGGGCAGATTTTAAATGACACTAAATCATTTGAAAATCAGGGTACCGGACCACATCAGACACAGCAACAACCCTGGCTCTTTGGGAGCTCTTCTGCTCCACCTGGTTGTGCAGACACTCTGGAGCTCCTTTTTTTTAACCCCATCCCTAACTGTAACACTAACCCTCACCTCGGGCAAACTTTTCCCTCACATCCTGATATTAAAAATGAACATAGGTTCCTCTCCACAGTGCTGTGCTGTCCTTTCCCCTACCTCTGTAAGACCCTACAGTCAGAAGGACCTCCCAAATCCTGGCCACAGTAACACCACAATACTGGGATTAGCTAGGAGCATCTGCTCTCTCTCTATCATAAAAAGGCATCCTCATCCTGCCAGTACCAGTTTTCATCATTTGTTATCCAGTGGCAGGAACAGTACTCCAGGTTTTGCTTTCCTGAACCCCAGGTCGCTCCCTGCCCTCCATAAGTCCCCTGAGAACCACACTAGTTCTGAAGACAAACCACCTATAAAGAAGGCAATGCCAGGAACAACCATCACCTGTGATAGTCCAGACAGGATCTGTAACCCCAAATGAGCAGCAAACCATAGAAAGCGCTTAAATTCTTGACTCTGCCTCCATCCTACCTCCGCAACCTTTACATGATCTGGGAGCATTAATCCAAGAAATGGAGCTGTGAGTTCTCTATCTCCTCCCAAACACAAATGCGTGGGAGCCCACGTCTCCACATCATGAATTTCTTGCTGGTAAGTCTGGAGTAGCATGCTCACCTACTCACCCAAACCAACACCAAGTGTCGAGATAACCCACGGCACGTATAGTCCTTTGGTTCTAGTGAGCCCTGCTCTGGCCTGATGTCCCATCTCTTGGACACCACCTGAGGACCACATTTCCACCCAGGTGGGACACATATCCAACCTTCCACATCACAGCACCCACTATTTCCCCTACTAAATCAGCATGCAGAACTGCAAGGTGTGATGGAGCAGGGTGGTAAAATCATCCAGCCAGCCCTTCAGAAAGAAGAAGTAATTATCCAGTCTACGAATTTAGGAAAACCCTGTGGTTTTCCATCGCAGTGAAACCCCCTCTGGCCGTTTGCTTGAGCTCAAGCAGTCGTCAGACCCCTCTCTCCTTTGCTTGTTATTTACTCTCCGCTCGCTGCCTTTCTTCTGCCCCAGTGACCCCACTGTTCACACATCCCTGCTCCTCCCTTAACCCCGTTTTGGTTTAGGGTCTGATTAACTCTTGATGCTGAAGGTTTTCGCCATGACAAGGCTTTGTTACCATGGTAACTCCTGAGGGGGATTATTCAAACCAATGTGTCCAGCTAGCGCGGGGTCAGCAGGATGGAGGAGCCTCCAGGGATGCTCAAGTCCTGCTCCACGGCGGTGCTCGTGCCTCCTCCCCACCTCCAATTACTGCAGATGAGCGCCGAAATCCTGCTGCCCTCTTTAACTCTCTCTCCACATTAGCACTAGCTCACACACTTCTTTCTCCCCCCTCCTTTTTTTTTTTTTTTTGTGTCCTGTGTCACTAATTTTATTATTCTCTCTTTTGTCTTTCTCTCCTCTTTTATTTTTAGCATATTTTTAGAAAATATTACTTGCTTCTTAATAGTTATGATTGCAGGATAAAACTTTTGTGCCATGTGTCACTAATTTTACTCATTTTCTGAGTTTGTCTAGAATAGTAAAAGATTTGATTAGAGCGTTCCCGGTTTTAATTGTAATTAGGACAGTCATTGTACGAGCTATAAAAGGAAATTGGGCTACTGCTGAGTGGAAGAGCCCCTGAGAGAATAGGAGCTGCGAAGGGAGAATTTCGTTCATAAAAAAGGGGGAAAAAAATCAGTTTAGGGAAGAAATAAAACTCCAGCTCACGGTAGTGTGACAGCCAAAGTGGTCCAGGCATCTGGAACCATAACAAAAGAGTGTTTCCTAGGGATTTCAGCATAGGTCATGAGTGGGTTCTTCCCCACTGCAACCTTCTGCGTGACCTTGGGTGAACAGCTCTGCTCTTGTGCCTCAGTTTCCCCCATTGGGACTAATCTGGCTGGTCTGTGAGCTAACGGCTCATTTTACAATGTGCATTGTGATCCCTTGTGACACAGGAGAGGAGAGCACTGAAATAACCCACCCAGTCCCCATCACTTACCAGAAGCCACTTTTCTGGTGGCACCACATCTGCTGAGGGACACCGCCTGCAGCCAGGGGACAGCAAGATGCCCCTGGCCATCATCCAGGTCCCAAGGAAGGACATGTACATTTCTGCTTTGTTCCAGCAGAGGGAGGGGAAGGACAGTTCAAGCCCATCACCATGGTGTTAATGCTGGGAAGGACACCTAGAAATAGGATGTGCAATGTCACACCTTAAAAGCCCCCAGAGGAGTGGGACTCCCCCAGCTATAGCATCACTCTGAGGTTTGGCCAGCCTGAGGTGACCTTGTTGGCCACCCGCGCCAGGCACATGGTGGTGAACCACCAAGTCATCAGGGACCAGAGGGACAGACAGGATGCCTACAGGGATGTTTCCTGACCAACTTCACCACACGGAAGAATTGTTCTTGACAGTCATGGCTGAGATTCCCAGTAATGGTCTCCAGCCTGACCCCATCACCAAAAGGGGAGCCTCCAAAAAGAGGCAGCTGGCAATGCCCAGATTGTCACCCCCACACCACCCTGTGGCTCTTGGGGGGGGGGGGGGGGGGGGGCCCCCCCCTGCTGTGCTGGGGGGGGGGGGGGGGGGGTGTGTGTGCAATTTGCATCTCCAGAGATGTCAGTCTGATGCCACAGAATTCAAGATAAATCAATTTTCCCCCTTCCCCCTGCTCTAATTCCACCAGGGGAGATGACTGTTTTCCCGAAGCAATAATTTGCCTCAGTTAGAAAAAAAAACAACTGTGAAGCTCTGACTGCTCATGGCACATTAATGTGTATCAACCGTTGCCTGCCACCTCCTAATGATCCCACCTCCGATCCAAGCCCCAAACTGTGGGCTTTTTACCACTACATTTAAAGCGAAGAACAAATATAAACCAGTCACCTCCCAGCGTGGCTGTGATTTTCATTAGTCCAGGCGGGGAGAGGAAGGGGGTGTTGCTCTGCTCGGCCCTTACTGCCTTCACAATTTATGGATTTTTTTTTTTTCTCTTCCCAGCAGCTCAGAAAAACTTAATCATCACCTGTGAGTGGGAAGAAACCCCCCCGTCGTATCCTTCAATTTGTGGGGACATGTGATGCTGCTCTGGCTTTTCCCATGCAATGTCTGAACCCAGCACATGGCCTGGCACTTACAGTCCATGTTAATACTCTAGCTGGATTTTAATTTATATTTATTATATTATAGTATATCTATATATACTATATAGTTATATATTTTACATAAGTATTATATATAGCTATAAATCTGTTATGTGTGTATGTGTATATATATGCTGATCTACACCAAGGAACGTTGTGGACACAGGAAGAGAGGTTCAAAAGTCTCCCTTCTGCTGGAAGTTACTGCTCGAGGGCGTTCCATGTCCCCTGGAGACGTGGCAGGTCCCTTTCCTGCAGGATTATGGAGCTTGAGGGGCAGCATCATATCTGGGACAGCCCAATTAGCCCAGCTGATCTCTTTGTTTGTGGGTCCCTGGGACGGGGGTCAGCAGCATCCAGGGCAGGATGGGGGCTGCCTGGGGTGGTGCTACAGGATGGGAAGGGAAGGAGACCCCTGGTGCTCTCTGTGCCTGAACAGGCGGATCTGGCTGTTAATGAATTACAGATGTCATCAGCTGGAAGAGCAGCCTGGGTCCCAGCCCAGCCACTCAGTCCCAGGGCAGGAGTTTGGGGCCAGTGGGCGAGGAAGATGTTTCTGAGAACCTTTTGGCTAAGGCTGAAGAAGAGGGTGCGTCTAATGGTCTCTTTAGCAGCTCAGCTGCCAGAGGCTCAGCCTCTGGGGCTCTGAGTGCATCAGTGGTGACACCAGATGAAGACATGGACTGGGGGACATAGGTGGCAAGTCAAAGAAGTGTTAAAACCCCAGGTCAAACCCTCTTGTCTTCCTAAAGCGAAGTTCAAAGGCAGGAGGAACTTTACTGGTGTCTGACACTTGTACCATCGGCACGTGGCTGTCCATCACTGTGTGCCCAGGGACACGTGCATGACACGTTCCTGTGCTGCAGACCCTGGGTCCCCAAGTCCTGCACCCACCTTACCCCAAGGCAACGCAGGGCACTGAGGCCACAGTGCTTTCTGCAGCAGCACCACTACCTTGTGCGTGTCCTGGCCCTCACTGCACGTGTCAGAGAAACAAAAGAAGGGTTGTACAGGGAGATCCAAAGGCAGGAGGGCATCTCCATGGGGTTGGGGTGGACAAGGAGGTGCACAGGGAAAGTGCAAGACCACAGCGACGGTGCAGAGGTAGAGGTCTTGTGCAAAGATGGTGGAAGGATAGACGTCGTGCCCCAGACAAGACTTTCAGCCCCCACACGGGTGTCCTGGAATGTGGCACTCACCTGGAGCCCTAGCTTGGATGAGACGGCAGCATGGGGACTTCCAGGACCCCCAGGGTCAGCCAGGGTGGCCATGGGCAGAGGGAGAAACGCTGCCATGGGATGGGGTCTGCCTTCTCCACCGAGCCCCAGCCGGCTCCGGGCACGCTGCGGCCGCTGCAGATTTGCTGGATTACCACCGTCTCGGGCGGCAGCGGTGTATGTTATTGCTGGAAGGTTCACATTTTATCATTTAATCAAATAAAGTGCATTTGTGGATTACACAATCATTTGCAGGCCCTGATAATCTTTTTCTGCTTAGCTCTGCACTAGAACCGAGGAGGCAAACAAAGACATTTGTAGCTGTCATTGGCGGCCCTGGCTTCGTGCCAGGAGCTCTTACTCCTTGGGAAAACTGGTGCAATTTGTATTGAAGAACATCTTGGCGATCGTGAAATACTAGATATTTATTTATTTGGCCAACCAGGAGGCTTTTAAGCTTTTGTTCCCAGTAAAACAATAGAGAAAATATTAAGGAGGAGGAAAAAAACACCCTAAAAATTCCGTCTGCAAAGGGCTCAGAGTGAAACAACAAGGTCCACAAGAGGGTTTATGGGGACAACAGCATGGGCCAGATGGGTGCCAAGGCCACCCCTTCCTCTCTCTGCACCCTGTTGCAGCACGGAGATGTCCTCCAGTAAAAAAATTCATCCCAAAGCAGGAAAGGATCCATGACTGCTGTCCAGAGGGAAGAAGGGGGACCCTGACAGCACCAAGCTCCTGGGGAGAAGAGTGGATTGAGGGGACAAGAGGAGTCAGCTCCACTTCTTGCACTGGCAGGGGGCTGCAGGCCAGAGCACAGGGTCCCCTCCAACACATCTAACATGGTGCCACCATGGAAACCCAGCCCATCTCTTTGGGTAGAGAGACCTTAAGGCCTTAAGAAGACTCCAAAAGCAACAAAAGCCCCACTACATGTTAGACTGGAAATTTTTGGGAAAACATTAGCTCAATACAGTTTCCATACCCATCACTGTGCTCACCTGCCTGATGCTCAGCTGCCACCAGCTCCCAGATGGCCACCAGGACGGTGTTTGCAGCTACAAAATACGGGGAGATGAGAGTCTTTTTCCTGTTGCCACCAGTTAAGTCCATCCAGAAACCTGAACAAAACTCAGTTAAAATGTGATTTTCTTAAACATTTGAAAAGTTGGTAAAAGAAAACTTTTTTTTTTTTATGAGGCAGGGAAAAAAAAGATCAAATCAATCTTTGTTTCAGTGGCGCTATGGCTAAAATAGTGGAAGTTTAATACTTTCTGCTGCTGGTCTCTTCACTAGAGAGTAGGAAACCTGTGGGAGAAAGCTGAAAAACTATCAGGTTTATAGTAAATGCAGAGAAAATATATGTTTATGTTCTGCAGTACACAACCAGCCCCAAGACCTCAGGAGGCTGGCCCCAGGAAGGGAAGACGCTATGAAAAGAGGAGGGAAAAAAAAAAAAGACAGATTAGTTTGTGGTTTTGTGCTATTTTGGTCTGTGTGCCAGGGATGGACCCACCAAACTCACCTCCTTCTGCCTGGGAACATCCCCCAACACCTGTTGGGGACAACCAGTGTCACCAGGGAAGGTCACCACCATAAGGAGGGTGCCGTGGTGGCTGGCCACTGATCTGGGCTTCCTCTCCCAGTGCTTTGCTTTAGGATCCTGTAATTTAGCTTTGCAAAGCTTAAAGACCAGGTGACAGAAAACAGGATCTCTGACAGTGTGCAGAGCCTGCAGAACAACTGCAGCACCACCTCACCACCGTGTACCTCTTCCCCTCTGTCCCCAGATACTTGTGCTGTCACCCCATTGTGTCCCCACAGGAGGAAGGAGTAGGATGGCCAAGAGGGAGAAGTGAAGCTGTCCCAGCCCTGGTTGGCTCCTTTTGACCCCAGCAAGCAGTGGTGCAGCCGGGCAGGTATTTACCTCTTCTTCCTCACAGTGTAACAGGATCAGCTCCTCTGCATCGGATCAGCAGCTCCGAACACTTCGAAAGGCGATGACTGAAATCCAACAGTTTAAAACAATTCAATATGAGCTGCCCAAGGAAGCAGATGATGAAGAAGCCCCCTCCCACCCTGCATACATCCTCCATCCAAATCCCCCCATGAGTATCCAAAGCAGCCCCCAGGGCCACCTTGGGGCTGTAAATAGCTACAGCTTGGGGTCCCCATCCCCACACATGCACTTGACACCCCCAGTGATGCTGGCCCATCCCAAGGCTGTTTTGCATCATGCCACCCCAGCACTGCCACCGGTTCGATCGCTGCTCCTGGGAACAGCCCTTCCCCAAAGCCACCACCTCCCCCGTCTGCATCGTCCCCCAAAACACAGGCCAGACACCGGCTTTAGCAAAAATGTTTAATCTCTCCTTGATGCGTGTGTTTATTTACAAGTACTAAATCTGAAGAACATTAAAATAGGAAATAGCAGGATATTTACACGATCAAAGGGGTTTTGACCAGCCGCGCTGGCCTGTTGCTTCAAGTCTGAAACAATCACAGAAAGATAATCAGGACTCCGGATTTTTGAATTTTTTTCCCCATTAATTTTTTTTTTTTTTTAAACTACTAAAATTCTCTGCCTTTCGCCGGGTCCGTGTTATGTTTCCCCCTGCTTTCTTAAAGGACAGCTCATTGTGCACTTTGGTCGGGACCGGGTGAGCTTGGGGGGAAACTCTGCTCCCCATCCCCCTGCTCCCCGTCCCCAGGCTGGGGCCAGCCCTGGGGGGACACCAGGGCCAGGCATGGGGGACACTTCCAGGCTGGACTGCATTATTATTTTTTTTCCAAACCCCAAACTGAAGAGAAAAGGCAACGTGAGCAGAGAAGGGCAGGGAGGGACCCGCTCACTGCAATGGTTGGGGAGCAGCCTGCGGGGTCTGACTACCTCCGACAGCGGGGGGCAGAGGGAGCTCCCCCAAACACAGGCTCAGGGCAGGGGATGCTTCTCCATCTCACCCCATTTTGGGGCACAGGTGACACCACCAGTAAGAGGAGTCCTGTAAATGCTTCCCAGCCTCTCCCCGCCTTTCCTCATTCCTAAGAGCCAGCCCGGCTCTGCCCCACGGCAGCCCAGCTCTGCCCCCCACCAGGCTGGGGTGAGGGGGGAAGGATGGGCTGCCTGGCACAATTAAGGACACTGGGCATCACGCAAAAGGCAAAGGTAGCACCAAGAAGCGCCGGAGGCTGCGGGCAGCATTGCAATGCCCACCCCACCGACTGCTGCTAACGGGACCCTGGAAGGGTGGGGAAATGCTGGGGGGATCCTTTGGCAGAGCAAACCACAGACACCCCAAAGCTCACCAGGAGGAAGCCACCAGGAACACATCTCCACACCACGGGCTCTCAGCACCGTCATGGGGTGGGAAGAGCCAGGCCATAGCAGAAGGGGGGCTCACCAGGGGGAGCCCAGAGAGCACAGCCACGCCATGGCACTGCCTGGCACAACACCCCCAGAGACCTCCCTGCTGCACAAACCCAACCCAGGCCCACCACAGCCAAGAAACACCCACAGCATTGCTGCCAGAAAAGCTACAGGCTAATAAACCCTCTACTCTTAACGGTGCTTCCAGCCCTCATTCGCCACCAAGCAAATTTTCAGGGGGATGCTCTTCGAAACGCATCTCCATCCTCTCCAACCAGCAACAGGGAGAATCCCCCCACCCCCTCTCAATCTCCAAAACCACTAACGCACTTGGCTCCCTCAACAGCAACCAAAGCTCCCCAAGACGCTCTTACCACTGCAACAGGCAGGCCCCACATCAATTTTGGATAGAGACTTCAAAGCCACCAATCCCACCAGATCGCAATGACCACTAACAGACGGCCGCTGTCCTCCGGGCAACTTGCAGGACCTCTGCCAATGCCACCCAGCTGGCAGCAATGTGAGGAAGAACCTTTGGGCCAACCTTGCAGCAAAGGGAGCCACGGGCACCCCTCGGCCCCATCACAGTGGTAGCAAGTTCTGCAAAGGACCCCCCCGAGAGGATTTTGTCCCACCGGAGCACCCAGGGAGGCGCTGGCAGCCAGCGGTGGCCCCGGCGTGGGGCAGGCGGGCACACAGCTGTCCTTTAAGGCTCTCCAAGTACCACATTTGAGACGTGAACGTCTGAAGTCTTTCTTTTTGCTTTGCTTTTGTTTTTTTTTTTTTCTTTTGGACAAGAAAGTGACAAATTAATTTCAAATAAAAAAAAAATAGGTAACAGGTCTAAACAAACCTCTAATATTCAACACTTGCAGTTTTTTTGTTTTATGGTTTTTTTTTTTCTTCTGTTTCTTAAAAAGATCAACTCAGACTAAAATCTAGCACAGTCATGCAACAGCCCACAGCTCTCAGAAATCCAGCGACAGCTCGGGGTTCGTAGGTTTGGGAAACAATTATTACTTCTTCTTCAAACATAGTTTTGCTGTTGTGGTTGGGTTTTTTGTTGCTGTTGGTTTTTGTTTTTTTTTTAATCAGCATCTTCTCCTTTCCCTCCTTATTAAAACAAAACAAACCCAAACAAAATTACAACATAACAAGAGATGTGCAGGCTTCAAACGATTGTTCTGCATGGTGAGAAAGGCTTGGAAATTTCTTCCAGACCATTTGGTATCTTTTTTTTTTTCTGTAGTTGTTGTTTGTTTTGTTTTAACTGGCTGTGTAAATTCATTTCATATTTATATTGGTTCGATTCTCCTTCAGTTAACTATACAGCACCCCACTGGGGCACGAGAATTAGATTGTAACCACATATATATATATACACACTTTTATTATTATTTTTTTTAATTAAAAACTTCATTATTTCTCCCTCTCCCCCCCTTAACTTGTGATTTAAGGGAACGGACAGAAATCAGCTGGGCTTCTTTCCACTTGGATTTCGACAGCCACCCGCTCCTGGCAGAGTGCGGCCCCGTCTGCCGTGGCCCAGGCAGCGACGGGAGCTCTTGGTACAGAAAAGGAAAGGGGGTTGCTCATTTTTTTGGAAGTTTTTGGTCACCTGCTGCTGTCCAGGGCAGCATTCGGCACCTTTTCATCTCTGGAAAGCACAAACCCACAAGGACCTGACATTTCCAAGGGGGCAGCCGAGGGAGAGACCTCGGGTTTCCAGCGAACCCCCCGGCAGGGTGGAGGTGGCGGAGGGGAGATGGGGTGACAGCAAGGAGAGAAAGGGAGAGAAAGAAGGAAAAGATAGAGAAAGAAAGGTCAATCTTGGGTGGAAAGTCCTGCACACATTTAGGCTTCCAGGGTGGAGGAGGGGGCAACAGCCCCATGGTGGCCAAACATCCCAGTCCCAACATGGGCTGGTCACCCAGTGGGGTTTACCGGGGGCATCCTGGTCAGAGAAGCAGAGGAGCTGCCTCCCCTTTCCCCAGGGATCTGGTCCCTTTCCCCTGCATCAGCACAAAAAGATGATGGAGGCTGGAAAAAAAATAAAGGGGCTTCATTAAGGCTGCTCCAACACCAGGGGATCTGCCAAAACCCACCCAGGCTGGCTCTCCGTGAACCCTCCCGACAGCCCCCAAGCCCCCCGCAGTCATCCCCTGCCCCACATCGTCCCGGGACAGGCAGGGGTGGGCAACGCTTCCCAGACCTTCCCGCAGCCACCAGACCAGGAAAACGAGGACGAGCTCAACAAAACACCGACTATCCCTTGGTGATCCCCCAAGGAAATTAAAACCAACCTTGGCATCTCCCTTCCTCTCCGATCATGACCTCCAGAACCACTCCAGCAGCATTTAAATAAGAGCACCTACTCAGCTAACAAAACTCCCACCTTTTTTTTTTTTTCCTTTTTTTTTTTTTTTTTTGCACTAAACAACATTCAAATAAAACATGGCACAGGACGTATTTTAGAAATATCAAAGCTCAGGGATTTCTCCCTTTCCTGCCCACCCCTACTGCCCCCACCCCCAAATCTCCCCAGCATCAGTCCTTTAGCTTATTTTTTAAAACCATTTTTGTTAGTTTGTTGCAAAAAATTTAGAACCTTTTTTTTTCCCCTCCCATTTTCTGTTATAATTTTTTTTCTTTAAATTAAAAATTTTGTCTGTCTCGTGTAAATTGTGCAAATATAGCAGTTAACACTAGTGGCAGAAGGCCAGAGAGAGAGAGAGAGAAGGGGGAAGAGTCAGAAAAAAGAGAGAAGAAGAGGAGGAGAGGGGGCAGACAGCTGGGGGGAAAGAGGGGAGAGCAAGTCAAGTACAGTAAAAACAGGAGCCCACCCACCCTCCCTCCACCAAAGTAACAACAACATCCAAACGCCGTCCTAGAAAGCCCCGCGGTCCCGACCCTCCTTCCTTGGGGGCTCAGGGGCTGTGCCCGGGCGAGGGATGCCCAGTGGGTCCATGGGGCAGGCCACCCCCTTCTCCTCTGCCCGGCATCGCCTCTCTGCAAGGTCCCTGCTGCATCCCGCTGGGATCAGGGGGTTTGTGTGTGTCAGAGGGTGCTGCTGTCGTCGGGATTTGTTGTTTTGTTGGGTGTTTTTGTTTTGTTTTTTTTCCACTAAAGCGCGAGGTTTCCTTGTTCGTCCGTGGGAAGCGTGCGGGGGGCATGGTGGCTCCTGCAGGTCCATCCGGCCCCAGCCCCAAAGTCTGCTTCTGCCCACGGCTGCCACCGGCCGGCCCTCCACCTCCTGCCACCTCCGCTGCCCGGGATGCTGGCACCGCGCCGCCGCCTTCTCAGCTGCTTAAGGCCATTGTGTCGATCGCCTGCTCCAGCTTACTCCTCAGCCGCTGCCGCCGGGCCTGCTCGTCCTTCTCCAACGCGGCCAAAATCTGGGGGAGAGAAGGGAGAAGAGAAGGTGAGGAGATGCCCTCCTACCCAACGTGGCTCCTTGTTGCCCGTGGCCACGCTGGCTCATCGATGGCATCAAGGCATGGGGAGGTTGCCCCATGGAAAGCGATGCATGTTCATTCCCATCCCTAATAGGGCCAGGAAAAGGCCAAAGGAAGCATGAGGACACCACTCTGAGTGCTGCCACCCCACAGATTCTTCCAGGGCACCCAAGGGGCTGCAGGAACACCAGGGACCTGCCTGACACTAACAAGAAGCCAATGTGCACGTAGGGAAATGAAGACAACGAGCATCCATCATTGAATGGAAGGTGAACCCAAAACTCAAGACAACACCACCTTCCCATCACATCCATGACTCCAACAAACCTATAACGTCCTAGGGAAGCAGGGGCTGCATTTCAGAGACCATGTTCGTGACATGTACTGGTTCCATGAGCAAAAAAGAGACCAAATCCACAAGGCTTCAGTCGCTGCCAGTGGTTGTCTCTCCCCAGGATGGAGAACTGGGGAGCACTGGGGTGATGGAGGCAAAGACCAGACGGATGCACCAGCAAAACCTGCCTCGTGGGAAGCCCTCAGTCCTGTGCAAGGGGTGCACCCACAGACATCTGAGGATGACTTTTCTGCCTTGAAATCACCTTTCTCTAAACAAGCTCCTGGCTGTGATGACAGATCACAGGGTGAAGGGATGGTCCCCTGCCCCGGGCTGGATGTGGCCGTGCCCCAAAGCTGAGGAAGGACTAGTGGCAGTGGGAGGGTAGAGGACAAGGCTCAGAGTAGGGAGAAGGGAGTAATGAAATGTAAAACGAAGGGGCAGTTGCCCTTCCAGCAGCCAGGAGTCTCGTCTCACTAACATCATGCCAGCAGAGCAGAAAAGCTGATTTAAAAAAAACAAACCTGACAGAAATCTCATCTCCTCGGGTGAGCTAGTTGAGAGAGCAAATTTTTTGCAATTAAATATCAAGGCATCCGTCAAAGGGGACTTGATTAACCATTTCATTGGCCGCATAATTGGAAACAAACTGTTGTATAATTAATAGACTTACTAGGAGGTAGGCAAAGTCCATCAGGAGCCCTACAGGTAACTTCTTAATGGGGAATCAGCTCCCTTTGATTAAGAGCTGCTGCAGTGCCGGCAGGTTGTGGAGTGGCGTGCGGGGCGTGCTGTGCAGCATCCACCACACTGCCGTGCAGCAGCCTCCAGCCACTGCCAGGCTCTGGGTCTCTGCCAGGTTTTTGGGGACAGGACCAGGCTGATCCCTGCCTGCTGGGGCAGTAGGAGATGCCCATGGGTAACCCATTCCCAAAGGAAGGGGGAACGCTGCATCTCGGCACTAGCATCAGCTCCCCAGGAGTGGAAAATTCCCCATCAAGAGCTGGGCACATCTGATTCACCTCCCCTGGCAGCAACGACCCCGGGCTACAGCTGGACTCACAAGGGCTCATAGATTCTACCACAAAACCTGCCACCGGGGACACCACCCCACCATCCATCTCTGCAGCCACTGTTGGCCATCACACTACACGTGGAATAAAATAACTATAACAACACTCATGCAGAAATCAATACCCCATGTGCCTGAAAGGTGGCTGAGCTGGAACCAAACGAGACTGGTTCGAGAAGTGGAAGAGGAGCCTACTCCCCCCACCCTCCTCCTCTCCCAATAAGACAGCTGTGTATCCGGGGATGCCGAGGTGTCGAAAGATTCACAACCTGCCCCTGCATTTATCTGCTCCTCTTTGATCTCAGCCTTATGGAAACACTGCAGTCAAAGGAAACCTGTGCTGAGCACAGAGACACCCAGGTTTGTCACCTGCTGTAAGGAGCCAGGACCACTGATTACCAAGATGCAAGTACCCAAATGAAAATTAATTATGATTTTCATTCACAGCCAATGACAGCATATTATTGCACTGAACAACAGGAAAAATTATTCTCTCCCATTTTGCATCAAAGAGGGTGCAATCGGGCTGCATATAATTGTGCTTAATGAATGAAAACAAACAAAGGGAACAGCTGCGATTTATTAATCCCATTACAAATAATAAAAGAAGTTCCTGAGAGCTGTGAACACACTTGTGATGCTCGGAGAGCAGGCGACAGCAAGACACTCAACAGATGTCAGGCTGCCGTTAGTGGGCAAGAAGAGGACCTGTGCCCCCACAGAGCAGCTCATTAATGCCCCACAGTCCCCTCCCTACTCTTGCCCAGGGCTTGGAGGATTTAGTTAAGGCTTGGGGGACTTCTAGCCTGGAGGAAGCAAGTACTTGATGATGGCTGAGGGATGATGGCTGCCCTGCCGTAGATGTAGATCCTCCATGCTGCTCCTCTTCCACTCTCTTGGTAGCCACAGAGCTGTTGTACAAACTCTAAAACCCCAGAAACCCTTCATGGCCAACTCATCACACAGAGTATGGGGGCCTACCAGATGTACCATCCCAAGTCATCTGGGGAAAGGCACAGAGGACCTACCAGCATGGTCATCAGTACACGGCTACCAGCTACACAGTGACCACCACATGGCACCTTCCCAGGCACTGGGGTTTCCTCCCATCCCTGTAGGCAAGCCAGGCCCTCCTCCTCCTCACTCCTGCAAAGCACCCAGATCCACAAGGATTTTGGCCACCACAGTGGTCCCACTGCTGTCCACACATCCAGGGCCAGGTCTGCTACAACCTGCCCATGGACTCCCTAAATTCACATCTCAAAGAGGCACTGGGAGATGCCTCTCAGGATTGCTGCAGGGTATGACAGGGACCCCGTTCCCTCTCAATGTGGGAGAGAGGCCGGCTCTCCCGGCTCTCTCCAAGTGAGGAGATGTTCTGGCACTCTGTCATCTAAATAAGCCACCTTTTAAAATACAGTCGTCGGTCCTCTTTATTGGGACAATAAAGCTTATACTATCATGTTATATGTAGAGTTCCATATTTTACTGTAGTTACATATTTTATTTTATTGCTTTAATAAAAAGATGCGGGGTGTGGATTTGAGCAGTGCTTTACGAAGTTCATTTGTATAAATTACAACAGAGGGGTTTTTAACCACTCTTACTGATGTTCACAAAGCAAGCACTGAAGAGGCCACCACATCCTCTAGCATCCCTGGGGAGCGGCGCCAGGCGCTGCCTGTATAATCACATGGTGGTGGTACCGCCACGGCGCCGGCAGATAGGAGAGGTGAGGAGGGGAGGCACACTGAGATAACACCGCAAACCCTGCAGCCCCACAGAGCTCATGAGCCAAATGTGTAGAAAAATAGGTGTTTCCCACATATTTGCTGCAGAAAATATGGGGAATGACGCGCTGCCTACACCAGCGCCCAGCTCCATGCCTCCCAAGCCTTTCCTTCCCCACCAACTTGAGCACAGACATGGGCTACCTGACTCTCCCACATTTCACAGGGTGTTCTTCTATCGAAAAAAAGCAGGGGACTGCAAAAAACAAGGCCAAAGGGACACGGCTCACAGCCCAGGCTTAACTCCCCATCGCCGCCTCTTACCTCATCCTTGTACTTGGTGATGTAGGAGTAGATCTCGTGCAGCGCGCTCATACTGTTGAACTGGCTGAGGTGTAACCGTGACTGCTCCGCCAGGTACGCACTCATGTCCTGGTCACTGATCGCTGGCATTTTAGCTATATCTGCATAATATCTGCAAGGAAGACACCAAAAAGTGGATCAGAAATAGGGAAAGACAGAAGGAGATGGGTGCCCACCATGATGATGACTGAGAACAGCCACTGGAGAGGCAAGGTGGAGAGTATCTTGCTTCCAAGGAATGACTTAATGTGATGACCCAATATAACACCACCGCTCATCAACATCTCTGAGCACTCTGTGGAGCAGCCAGCATCATTAGGATCATGCTCATGATGGAGAAGTGCTGAGCCCAGCCCAGCTCACCGTGCTGGAAAGCCAGGAGCCACTGCTTGCATCTTGCCTTCTCCTAAACCACATATTTTTCCTCCTTCCCAGCCCATTGCCACATTTTGCCAAGAAACTGCATCTGCCAGAATCCTCCATGCCTGCAGCAATCCATAAGGCTTTGCTACTGTTCTCCTAAGGTTGCTGCTTTGCTGAAGCCAGTGATGCCCCTTTGCATTCAATCAAATACTCAGTGTGCAAACATGAGACAAGTTCACATCCAGCCCTAGCAGTGACACACGCCTGTGTGGTTACAGCCTACTCAGCAGCAGGCGTCCAACACAGCCTACCACTGCTGCTGGCCACGCTCAGAAGCTACTGCTCACCAAAAAGCTACAAGGAGCTCTCCTTTTCAGCGAAAACATGCAGACATGTTTGTGAAATCAAAGGATCCCGGGCAGCAGAGGAGGTAGCTGATGTCTTAGGGCATGCCTGGGCCAAATGACTTTGTGCTTTCCTGCCTTCTTATCCTTCTCTGATGGTTGCTACCAGCAAGACCCTACCTTACATTTCCTAGGACACCTTAAGGTTTGCAGCTCCATCCCATAGCTGCCTCACTGATATGCTCAGCAAATACAGGGAAACATAGACATAGCTTATATGGTCCAGAATGGTAGTGGGAAATCAAGCACACCAAACAGGATATTCATCAAAACCACAGCATCCCATCACAGCAGGAGGGTTACACCAAGCAGATGCACCAGTGGACTGGGTGCTGAAGTCCTAATGGAAAGCTGGGTCGTGTCCACATGCCTCTATTAAAAAAGAAACCCTACCCATGGCAAATGAGCCCTGGCTGCTCCCACCACCTGGAAATACAGAGTGCCCAGGTTTGCTTTACTCCTTATGATTCCTCCAACTACTCAGTGAAGTTTCTGGTACGGTGATTAGCATCATTAGCATCATCAGCTGAACACTGAGGTGGAACACGGCTGAAGCACTTGAATAGGAGCAGATGGCAGCCAGACCACTTGAGGAGATAAATACGAGGATCCACTCCATCCCACGGTGCTAGTGATAAAATACTTGGGCAGTTTTAACAAGGAGGCTCATTCACACCCAGAAAGTGATGCGAGAGATTTTCTGGATGCTGCCAAGAGATTGTGGTCTGGGGTGAGGCATCAAGACATCTGCTATGCCACTAGAGAGACCACCCCCAGAATGACGTCTCCTAAAGCTGACATTACTTCTACCTGTGCTGAGGAATATTAGGGACAATACACCCAACCTTCTCAGTTCCAGCCAGCTTTGATTAGCAAAGAAAACCCATAGAGATCCTCCTGGCCACCCTTTAACGCCACAGGTGAAGGCCTCTGTGGGGCAGGACTCATGGGAGATGAATGTACAAGGGAGACATGCTAAAGAAGAAAGCTCTGTGGCTGCCACAAGATGTCCAGGTAACATGCAGCAGTTTTATGTTCCCAGTTTTATCATGACACAGAGGATGGCAGGAAACCATCACTTTTCAATACGAGCGTGCACAGCTCCTGTGGACAAAGATCCCAATCACACCCACCATTTCAAGAGGACACCTACCACAGCCATGACCCCAGCAGCACTCCTCTTGGGTTTCCCCAGGCTCCCCACCTCCCAAGCCCTTTATCGTTGCTATTCCTGCCTCAGACTGGCAGGATGCCCTTTTTTCAGCTGGTGCCTGAAACACGGCGACAGACAGACCTGCTGCTGGGACTAGCAGTCCCACTCAGCCGCCCACGCATTGCTCCCATCCTGCCTCTGCAAAGCTTTGCGACAATAACTGTGCCAAAAGCCAGAAATTATGCCGATTACGTCGTAAATCCCTGCAGCAGAGGAATGGTGGGGGACGCAGTCACACCCTGCACGGGGCAGCTCTTGCCCCCTGCTCAGCTGCCTCTGGGACCAGACCAGCAGCAAGCGATGGCAGGAACATCTGTCACCGGTGAGATCTCTTGTCTCCTCCCCCGGGACACAGTATGTCTAGACCAATGTTTCACTCTGGAATGGTTTTATACCTTTTTTTTTTCCTCCGGGCACACACAGAGCTGAATATTTTTGTCACAGAGATGGCAAGGTCAGAGAAATTCACCTTATGAAGTTTGTGATGTTCCTACAAGACCCCACTCCAAAGCCCCGTCTAGCCCCCCGCAAAGAAATTTCTCCTGTTACCAAGCAGCTCACCTCTCATCTCAGCCATCACATTTCAGGGGCATCTTTTCTTCTGATCCAAGCCCTGTCCTTCCTCAAGGGAAGAAGCTTGTCTTTGTACCTGCCTGCAAAGCACCGGGCATGCCGCTGTGCAACAAAAATAACCGTGTACAAGCGAGTATCCAAAGGATGATTTAGGCTACAAAGTCCCACGGTTGCAAACTAGAGAATATGATGCTTATTGTTGCCTGGACATCTTTCATTTAGTTCATTCCATATCTGGTCTAGATGCTGAGAAGAGGGAAGGGCCTTCAGTTGTTTTATTTTTAAAAAAGAGCATAATCTATAGCACAGCATAGGGGAAAGTTGCATGAGCAACCTGCAATCTGCCATTTTTTAAGCTTGATGAAGTTCCACTTTGCCACACAGCAACATTTTAACAGAAGCTCTATTTGGAGGGCTTTGGAGGACATCTCCTAGGTTTCTCTCCCAAAAGGATAAAGCTAAACACAGCATTATGCCTAAGCGCATCAATTTGCAATCAGTAGCATTCAAACCCTGAACCTGTAACACTGCATTAATTCAGTGGGACAGAAGGATGTCTCTCATCAACTAACAGTGAACGTGGAGGGTGTCGGAAGGAGTCAGGGGACCTGCTCCCCTCCCTGCTCCTCGGCACAGTGACAGCAACCTGAGCACTGCCTCAGACCATGTGGTCTCATCAGGATCCCAGGTGAGATGTACAGATGGATGAGAGATGAGAAATGGTAATTTTCAACCATTTCAGCAAAACCTGCGTGTATTGTCACGATACAAAAAAGGCACTTCTCAAGTCCAGGGCTGAGTTCTCATTGCTCTTCGAAAGCAATCAAGGGAGGTGTTAGCAATTCCCTAGCACAGACCAAGTTTTTGCAACAGAAAACATCAGACAACCTAAAAGTGGAGGTTGCTTTTAGTAACCCTTCAGTCAGTCATAAACAGCCCTGTCAGTTATTGCAAACTAATTCCAGGACACAATCACAAGAAAGCATCATCTCCCAGATGAGAGGGATCACCTTCCACACACGTTAATACACTCCCTCTTCAGACAGCTGCCAAGAGGAGTCCTCCCAACCACCCAAGTCCCCACACCCACGTATACCCACTATAAGTTGTCCAGGTGACACAAGAAGCTATTGCCAAGTCTACTCACCTTTCTACCCAGCTCTTGTAGTTGGGGATGTCCTTGGCGTACAGTAGTTTGTTGGAGGGAGAGTCTTTTCCCAGCTTGTGCTCAGAAGTTGAGCAGGAGTCCATGAATGTCTGAGCCACCACGGATAGGCAGGCATCAGTAATACTGTTCTTGTGAATGTCGAACACAAACTGGGGGTTCTTAATCACATTCACCCAAAAACGTAGAGGTAGACTGAGGGAAGAAGGAAACAGAAATCAGCACCTGATCGGAGCCAGGGCACACACATCTCCAGTAGTGGAGGAGGAGCTCCCCATGACCCAGAATTGGACAGGATGCTTTTCCCAGTGCCCCAGGAATGCAAAAAACCTGGGGTAAATGGCTATTCCACTCTGCCCCATTGTAATACCACCTCCTCTGCTCATCCCAACACGGCCATAGCTCTCCGTGGAGGAATTCCTCAGCACTGCCAACATCTCTAAAGGGAAGCACAGATCTGTGGTTTCTCCAAGGATCCACTCATACTGAAGAGTCCTTGCTTAGCCCACGGTCAAAGCAGGCACGGTCCCTTCTCTCGCATCAATAAGTCTGCCTACGGTGCTGTGTGGCATTTCACACATCTATCGTGGAGGAGGAGGGGGTTAACTGGACTCCTCGAGGGACTCATTAGCACATTTAACACCAGAGAAGAATTTAGGCAGCCTCAGATGCTGGAAATGAAGCTCTCAGCTGTGGAGACAGCGGGTCTTCTGGTCAGCCACTGACGGGATGTTTACTGCATACTGACACACGTGCCACCCTCTATAGCTCCATCTCCCAATCCCGCTGCCCTTCTCCTCTCCCAGGAGTATCTCAAGGTCTCCCCCCATCAGAAAGCCTCTCCGCTCTGTCATCCCTCAGCACCAACACCCGGCGAATGCTTTTATCTTAGACAAAACACACTTCATTCCCCAGGACTTTCCTAATGAGGGTACCGGGTGCATGTACATATTTCATTTGTGAAGGGAATGGCCTCAAGAAATTAGCTCCACACATCGAATTAGCGCCCAGAGATAAGCACAGGCATTAGTATGCAGGAGCCTGCATGCCCAGCCCCTGCGGAGCGGGGCTTCTTTTTTTCCTTCCTTGCCTTTCTCTCCTTCTTTTAATATAGAAAGCCAAGTTATAAATCAGTTCCAAGCACTTCCGCGCTCTCACATCTCCATTTAAGAATGTTTCTTTTCCTGCCCTGCTAATTGCCAACAGTTACTGAACTATACAAAAGCAATTTGGCTGCCATTTAACAAATGCCAGACACGGGAATGTACGTACCCGTCTCCAGTAACGGCAAGATCAGAGAGATGGAATCAGTGAGGCAGCAGAAAAGAAAAATGCCGAGGGGGGGTGGGGGGGAGCTGGGGAGCAGGAGCCAACGCCTGCTCGAGCCCTGGCCCAAGCAAGGCGCTGACGGAGGCCTCATCAGCCGCTCCGCCCCGCTTTTCAGGAAGCAATTAGCGGAGCCGATGGGCTGGCTCTTTGGGCGAGCTTATGGAGGATGCACACACAGCTCTACCCTGACTTCGTTAGGGCACGCTCAGCTGAGCGACGGCAGGGAGCGTGGAAAAACCTTTAGGACAAGCGAGACAAGAATTGGGGCTGGCATCTCCGAAAGAGCCCGGAGGATGGAGGAACCAGAGCAGCGTTTGCTCAAGGTGAGATGGGAACAGAACCGCTGAAGTCCTCGGCTGACTCCAGCCACCTGACAAAGCGTGGTGCCCAGGATTTGGGGATGGAAGCGCTGAAGGAACCCTGCATTCCTGGGATTTTTCTGCTGCAGGAAGGCATGCAAGGGATTTACCCACCCCCAAAACACAGAGATATGGGCCTCTCTTGTCCTGGATCATTCCCAGGGACGTACTTCTGCTCTCTGTGGGAGGGGTAGGAAGTATCGTTAGCTGTGATATAGTTATCAACCCTTCCTCCGTCCTACTGCCCCTCTCCATTACCAGTTACTCTTCCAGGTGTGCCTGACATCGTAATCATTGATCTGATGCTTATCAGCTTGTTCATCCAGGAAATCAAACATGTATTTGATGGCGAGGGGCAGCGCGCTCCCACGATGTGCTGTGCTGAAGATGGTCTCAAACAGGTCATCCACGAACTTCTGCAGGGTGCCCTGAGGAGGAAAAAGAGGGAAGGGTGGCTCAGCAACACCCAGTGCCAGCTGAGATGAGTCTTTAACTAAAGGTCAGGCTTTAAACCGATTTCACTTGTGTTCCTAGCACTTGAAAAAGCAGCACAGTCTGTGTAACTCTACTGGTTCTCAGTGGTTTATGCTGGGAAACAGACACTGCAGTGATATCTCCTTCACTGCATGATCTAGCATGCCAAAAGCATACAAATAAAAACACCCTACAAAGCAAAAACCAAGTAGATGAACATTATAACATGGTCTTTATTTGGGTCCCGTTAGGGTACCCAAGACCTAAAGACAAACATCACTGAACAAGCCGTCGTCCCATGAGGCAGGGAGACAAGTCACAGGGGAGATGGCTGAGCCCAGACCCTGTAATCCTGACCCAGTGCCCTCAGCACAGCCCTCTGCTCCTCTCTGGGGACATCTCAGACACACAGCACCAGGCTTGGCACTAAGAACGGTTTTGTATGTGCTGAGGGAAGGGAAACCCGCTGCAATGCCAAATGCCCCAGGTAATTACCCTTCCCACATCACTGATTTTGCAACTTTATCCCAAAGGGGATGAGGCGCCTGCCCCAGGGCACCTCTGCTTTGCAGTCCAGCAGCTGCTCAAGGATACAGGGAACAGTAAAAACGACAAAGGGTGTAAAAAACAAATAGGAAAAGCCACTCAAGATATATTCACTGAGAGTTTTGACACACAAAATCATCACCTCCAGCTCAGGAAAGCCCAAAGACAAAGAGGGAGGGTAGCTCCTCCTGTGCTGAAGCAGAAGGCTACTGTAAAAGCAGTGTTTACCACTTTTGAACAACCCAAATCACTGCCCCTCCCCATCCAGATGTGAAAAGCCAGGCGGCAGCTCTGTGTGCCCATGCCATACCTTGGTGGCTAGCAGGCGGGTCAGGTAGATTTCGGAGACCATCTTGCTGCCCCGGTCACCCTCCCGCTGGTCCATGTGGTCATGGTTTTTCACCAGGTGCCAGAGCTTGGTTCCGCTCTCCAGGTCAGGGGTGATCATGGGGGTCCGTGAGCGCAGGCTGTCGGGGCTGCTGGCTGTCCGCAGCATGCTCTCTGCAACCACCAAGCACAAGGGGACACTCAGACCCTGCCCGCTTCCACCTCACCCCAGCCCCTCTGTCCCCCTTCCCTCCACTGGGACTTCAGGCTGTATCACAGCTGTTGAGCTTTGGGATCCAGCCTCTGCATTCACCATGGATTGGGAGCTCTGCCGGCACCATCCTCACAGCCTGTTGGGCCACATAAAAGCCTGGCTGATGTACCGGGGCTGGGACCATCGTGGAGGGTTTCTGCAAAAGCTTGTCCTATTCCCAGCACACAAGTGCCAGGATCACAGACACCTTCTGTGTCAGTCTGAGCTGACCGTACTCTTCCCTTCCAAACCAACGCTGAAATACACTTGCCAGCACGTTCGCTGGAGTCCTCAACTCTGCTCATTTAAGTGCAAAATGCCTCTCTGTCTATTTTAATTAGATTTCAGGGGAATAAAAGGGAGGGGGATCCCTTAGCAGCAGCCATCTGACACATGTCTTTCTCCCCTGAGTCTGACACGTTGCAAAGAGAGATGGCTCTGGGGGCATCTGCTCCCTCTCTGACACCAGAACAAATAGCATGGTGCAGGAGACCCAGGGGTTTGGAGGACCTTGTTCACATGAGCCACAGTTACAATCACCTGCCCCGTGCCTTGGTCTGCAAGCCCAGCCCGGTGCTGCCTCCCCTGCCAGCACAGTAGAGGACGCCCCTGCGCGCTCACCATATCTGCTGAGGGACTTGGTGAAGGTGGAGGAGTTGGAGATGTTGTACGCCGAGTTCTGCTTGGGCACCAGGGCTACTGAGGAGCCATCCGTCACCTGCGGGCAGAAATGGTGTGAGCAGGCTGTGAGAGGCACAGAAGGAAGAGCCCCACAGCAGGGAGAAACCAGCCCAGGAGGGATGAAGCTACACTGCACCCCACCCCAGGGACATCCATCTCCTATATATCCACTCCTGCGACAGACCAGGGGCAGGGGTCAGAACAGGAACACACCACAAACCTTGACATGAAAATGGCAGAGTCAAGTCAGAGCAAAAAACAGCCTCTACGAGTCCTGAAGATGCCCTGTTTAGTGCTTCCTTGAACGGAAGGACCATAAACATGGGGACCACACAGGAAAAGTGACTGCAGACCTCCTGGCCATGCACCCACACAAGCAGCCTGATCTAGAGAGCCAAGCCCAGGCCCTGATCGGTCTGAGCAGGGAGAGAGAAGCTCAAGCTCAAAGCAGCTGGTGACTGCTCAGTGCTTTCCACCACAGACAGCCTTACCTGGTAGTGGGCCAGCGTGTTCAGCCTCTTCCAGTCATTGTCAATCTTTGTGGTGACATCTTCGTCCTGTAGAATGATCCGGGCCATCCTGCCCTGCCGCCACTCTGTCCCGATGAGGGAGAAGGGCCCGTGGTTAGTGGGGGGCTTGGAGCACAAAGCCAAGGCGAGGGTAGGAGCGCAATCTGTGCATCAACACAAGAACCCTCCCACCACTTTTTGAACCCCAGGACTAATGACTGTCAGTATTATGTTGGGCAAAAGCTGTTTCTAAGTACTCAAGGACAGACAGCATCGATTTGACCCTGGCAACTGTTTCCTTTGCTCTCCTCTTCTTCATTCTCTTGCCCCTCCTTTAAGAATAGGACTATTAACATTGTTTTCAACTATGGCTGGCCTTCTTGGACCTCAGCCACCTCAAGCCTGCAATCTAGACCACAGCCAGAGCTGAGAAGGTTCCTCTTCCCATCCTCTCTACTGGCAGGAGCCACAATCTCATTCCAGGGATGCCCACACACAGTCACTGCCACCAGCACAGCAAAAGTGCAAGCACAAGTGCTTTGGTCCTGCCAAGACCCCTCTCCTGTAGGAGATACGGATTTTCTTGCCTTGAACAGTTTTTTTGGCACTTCTGCTATTGGTCACATCCCTGCTTCCCACAGGGAAGTGCTTCACCTCTCTCTTACCCAGGTCCATGTCTCCGGCTTTGGGTCGCTGGGAATAGGGCACCCCCTTGTAGACAGCATCCAGCAGCTTCTCTTTCACCTGCGTGATGGTGTCGCAGTTCAACACCTTGACGGGGATCTCTGGGGCGTTCTCATTCTCGGGGTTCACACAGTTGAGGGTCTGTGCAGCACAGAGGGGCAGAAAGACTTGAGTGAGAGGATGTTACACGCTGGCTGCAAAGGCAGGTCCAATGACACTGGGCTACAGCTGTCTACAAGCCATGTCTTCTCACCGCCTGGTCAGCTGCAGAGGTGAAGCCATGGGGCCTATTCCTGCTCTCCTTTTCTGCCCACTTCTCTTCCCCAATACCCAAATCTCCAACCATTCCCAGAAAGGCAGCACAGTGTCAGTGGAGATGGAGGTGGTGAAGCACCAGCTGCAAGCTCAGGCAAGAGAAGGGCCTGGCTTATCATTCAGCTGGTCAGAGAAGATGACTCAGATGGAGGAAGAGAAGTATTTCTCCATCTCCTGCAGTAATCTCAAGGCTCTAACTTTGATGCTCACCCAACGTGCGCCGCTGGCTGCTCCAGGTAGCACATACCCAACAGCATCTCTGTCCCTGTATTTGTCAGAGCCATGGGGTTTGTTGGGAGAGGCGCAGAGGGGGATTCAGTTCACGCCTGGCTTACTCAGCTCCATGGCAAGAGCAAGCTGTGTCATGCAAAGTCCCTGAATCTGACCCTAGCTGGGATGGGTACCACACAGACAGGCTAAGAGGCACCCCAGGGACACTGGAGAAGAAAGAAAAGAGACAAACCACTCTCTGTAATTTGGGTACATCCAAGATCTTGTTAAATAGCTGGACCTAGCAGTTCTAGTAAGCACCAGTACCAGCAAGGCTCCTGCTTGCACTAACCAGCATTTTGTAGTCAATCTGCTGCCGGATAAGCTTGTCTTCACTGAGGGAGTACCGAGCCTCTCCTGTGATGGCATCAATGGGTCCCTTCTCCATCTGTTGCTTGATGGCACAGTAGAGCATGAAGAGTGGTTCCCCGGCACACTCCTGCAGAACAGAGGATGGAGGAGAGGGAGAAAGAGGGGTGAGAAGGTGCTGGGCACCACCCTTGCCGTTCAAGAACCACCACTGTGTCAGGAGCCTGCTGTGTCCCTGCAGCATTGAGCCCCACATGTGGCTTTATAAAGAGTCTCCAGCCCTTGCTCAAGCCAGCAAGGAAGGGGGCACATGGTAAAAGTCATCTCATGGAGGAACACATTCTCTCCATTCAAGGCTGCTGGAGGTTGTCTCCTTGTTTACCAAGCCCTAGGCTCAGTTTCCTGGATTTTCCAGACAGTCCCCAGTGAATTCTGCTCATTCTACAGGCCAAAAATGAGCTAAAAAGGTAAAATTCAGGGCTAGTGCAGAGTAGATTGTGTCTGGGGACTTTGTATATGGGATATGGCCTGTCTTTTCAGCTGGCCCGGCCAAGAGAAGCACCTGGGGACTGGAAAGGGCATGCTGCAGTGGGATAGCCTGGTGGTTCTTGCCCAGGAATCACAACGCAGTTCTGGCATCTGCCAGGAGCCCAGTCTCACATGAGAGAAGGTGACAGGAAGTTTCTCCATGTGACAGCTGGGCACAGCCAGCCAGGTCCACTGGGAAGGAAAAGCAAAAGAGCAACTCACTCACAACCCTACTCCGAGTCTCCAGCTGATGGAAGGGACCAGACAGTAAGGTTACCTACAGTTAAACCATTTGCCACCTACATGTCCCCAGTGTCAAACCCCTATAGTCAGAGCTGGTTCTAGCCACCAGCCAGAGTCACATCAGCTTCTATCTCCAGATGGGAGGAAGGGAAAGGTGAAACTGGACACGACACTTCCCCCGAAGATGCTGGAACTGCAATGACTCAGAAATAGCACAGGACCCTTCAAGACTGGAGACACCAACGAGCCTGGAGCCATGAATTGGCATAGGAGGGCTGGAAACGCACACCCCGTTACCACTTAGGGCCCAAGTCTCTCCCCTGAGCTGCATCCCAAGGAGTCCTTTCAGATACAGACATTAGCCCCAAGGGCAGAAAGGGTATGATGGGAGGAGAGAGGATGGGAGGAAGTACCAGCAGATTTTACCCCACCAGTCCTCGCCCCTCCCTCCCTCCCACCTCACAAATAAATTGTACTTTGGTGCAAAGTGCGGCTGCTCTCTCTGTCACCATATGCTGTTAGCATCTCGTTAGCATCTGCGGTAATTAAAGAGACAGCTGCTAACGAGCAGGAACAGGCATACATCATCCCCAGACCTTCCGACAACATGCCTGTCTTTGAAATTATGTTTCATTTGCAAACTTGGCTTCATTAAGTCAGCTTAGAAAAGTGAGAGAACCCAAGGTGGGTGCTACACTGCGCGGTACCGGCTGCCCGGCACGGCGGAGAAGATGACTCAGATGGAGGAAGAGAAGTATTTCTCCATCTCCTGCAGTAATCTCAAGGCTCTAACTTTGATGCTCACCCAACGTGCGCCGCTGGCTGCTCCAGGTAGCACATACCCAACAGCATCTCTGTCCCTGTATTTGTCAGAGCCATGGGGTTTGTTGGGAGAGGCGCAGAGGGGGATTCAGTTCACGCCTGGCTTACTCAGCTCCATGGCAAGAGCAAGCTGTGTCATGCAAAGTCCCTGAATCTGACCCTAGCTGGGATGGGTACCACACAGACAGGCTAAGAGGCACCCCAGGGACACTGGAGAAGAAAGAAAAGAGACAAACCACTCTCTGTAATTTGGGTACATCCAAGATCTTGTTAAATAGCTGGACCTAGCAGTTCTAGTAAGCACCAGTACCAGCAAGGCTCCTGCTTGCACTAACCAGCATTTTGTAGTCAATCTGCTGCCGGATAAGCTTGTCTTCACTGAGGGAGTACCGAGCCTCTCCTGTGATGGCATCAATGGGTCCCTTCTCCATCTGTTGCTTGATGGCACAGTAGAGCATGAAGAGTGGTTCCCCGGCACACTCCTGCAGAACAGAGGATGGAGGAGAGGGAGAAAGAGGGGTGAGAAGGTGCTGGGCACCACCCTTGCCGTTCAAGAACCACCACTGTGTCAGGAGCCTGCTGTGTCCCTGCAGCATTGAGCCCCACATGTGGCTTTATAAAGAGTCTCCAGCCCTTGCTCAAGCCAGCAAGGAAGGGGGCACATGGTAAAAGTCATCTCATGGAGGAACACATTCTCTCCATTCAAGGCTGCTGGAGGTTGTCTCCTTGTTTACCAAGCCCTAGGCTCAGTTTCCCGGATTTTCCAGACAGTCCCCAGTGAATTCTGATCATTCTACAGGCCAAAAATGAGCTAAAAAGGTAAAATTCAGGGCTAGTGCAGAGTAGATTGTGTCTGGGGACTTTGTATATGGGATATGGCCTGTCTTTTCAGCTGGCCCGGCCAAGAGAAGCACCTGGGGACTGGAAAGGGCATGCTGCAGTGGGATAGCCTGGTGGTTCTTGCCCAGGAATCACAACGCAGTTCTGGCATCTGCCAGGAGCCCAGTCTCACATGAGAGAAGGTGACAGGAAGTTTCTCCATGTGACAGCTGGGCACAGCCAGCCAGGTCCACTGGGAAGGAAAAGCAAAAGAGCAACTCACTCACAACCCTACTCCGAGTCTCCAGCTGATGGAAGGGACCAGACAGTAAGGTTACCTACAGTTAAACCATTTGCCACCTACATGTCCCCAGTGTCAAACCCCTATAGTCAGAGCTGGTTCTAGCCACCAGCCAGAGTCACATCAGCTTCTATCTCCAGATGGGAGGAAGGGAAAGGTGAAACTGGACACGACACTTCCCCCGAAGATGCTGGAACTGCAATGACTCAGAAATAGCACAGGACCCTTCAAGACTGGAGACACCAACGAGCCTGGAGCCATGAATTGGCATAGGAGGGCTGAAAACGCACACCCCGTTACCACTTAGGGCCCAAGTCTCTCCCCTGAGCTGCATCCCAAGGAGTCCTTTCAGATACAGACATTAGCCCCAAGGGCAGAAAGGGTATGATGGGAGGAGAGAGGATGGGAGGAAGTACCAGCAGATTTTACCCCACCAGTCCTCGCCCCTCCCTCCCTCCCACCTCACAAATAAATTGTACTTTGGTGCAAAGTGCGGCTGCTCTCTCTGTCACCATATGCTGTTAGCATCTCGTTAGCATCTGCGGTAATTAAAGAGACAGCTGCTAACGAGCAGGAACAGGCATACATCATCCCCAGACCTTCCGACAACATGCCTGTCTTTGAAATTATGTTTCATTTGCAAACTTGGCTTCATTAAGTCAGCTTAGAAAAGTGAGAGAACCCAAGGTGGGTGCTACACTGCGCGGTACCGGCTGCCCGGCACGGCGGGAGCACCAGGCTGGCCTCAGAGCAGTGAGCCCCCGGGGACTCCTGTGGCACCCCAAACCCACCCCTCCAACCGTGGCAGGGGAGTTGCTTCTTTTGGTGGCTCGTAAAATCTCCTTCCGAGTCTGCGGGAGAGGTGTGGATGGAGGAGGGCTCGGAGCAGGACTCCTGCTCACACCTGGCATGGCTGCTCCTGCCTCAGCCCACAGATCTCCCCCCTCCGCTGCCTGCAGCCCTGCACCCACCTCTGGGGATCCCCACAGAGAAAGGTGGTCTCTTTCTGACCTGTCAGGCACCCTAATGTCAACCCAAACAGCCCCTCTGCCCTGTTCCCCTGACTCCGCGCATCCTCCATGTTACAGCTCGGCTTCCCCACCTGTCCTAAATGTGAGTCCTACCCTTAAAATCCCAAACTGCTCTCTCAACTCACTGTCCCCACTGGCTCTCAAGGATCTGGGCCAAGAGGCTGCCGTGGGTCACAGCTCACTGAGGCACTACAGGTGAGGATGGTTTAGGGCTCATCCCCGACAGAGACCACCAAAATGAACGGGGACCACAGAAACCACTACCAGGAGGCTCCCCCAGGATGATCTCACGATCTCCATCAGGTGAGACACAGGCAGGGACCACTGAGATGAGGACAGGAGGCTCCATAGGTTGATGGAGGGCAGCTTGTCCCCCAGACACAGCCATGCCCACGCTGCCAGCTCTGATGGAGTTTCCTCACTGCTGGGGGCCTGAGCAAGGGGAGGTTTGGGGGGTTCTCCATGTGACCCGAGCTGGAGGAGGGTGACTGCAAACACCCCCACGGCACGGCACATCCACGCCTGTGTTGGTGTGTGTGGAGTGGGCTGAGGCGAGCCAGCCAACGCTCAAACTGTCTTATTGACTAGATCTAGCTCATCAGGCACCTAATATCGTGCATTTTTCAGCGCTCGTCTTGATTTATCCCTCTCCCTTTCCCCAGGGTGTCTCATTAAGAGTCTGATAAATGCTACTACAGGGTCCCTGTGAAAGCGCCAGCCCTCGCTGGCTCCCCAGGCTGCTGGCCTTGGGCAGGGGCTGCTGTCCTGTCCCATCCCTCGTCCCAGCACGTCACGACGCCGAGCACCCAGCCCTGCTCCGGGCAGGTTTGCCGAGAGCGGATCTGGCAGCTGGGCACACGTCCGCCTGCCTCATTTACATGCACAATTACCGCGGTTTGGTGCAAGGCATATGTTTCCCTGCTGGCAAACTGTCTGCTGTGATACCTCTCCGGCTACTCCATGGGTTTTCTCCTGCTTTTGATGCTACCTGTGATCCTCACTGCCAGGAGACAGGCGGAAACAGCCCCGTGGGTCTCCTCTGGTGGGGCCGACCCAGGAGAGGCCATGAGCATATCCTCAAGCCTTCTTCTAACTCAATCGACTCAAGTGATGGAGTTTCAACCTCCTCCCCAGGGAGATGATCCCCAGTGTAACAATCTCACAGCCAGCAGGTTTATCCAAACCTTTGACATATGCTCCTGATGCAATGGTGCATCTAGATCAGACTTCTCTCTCCTGCTGCTACCACCCAGAGACTGCAGGTGATTTCCACTGCCAAAGCCATGGCTTAGCCAAGGACTTTATAAGAGGCATTGCCCCCATCCCAGGGCACATGAAATAGCCCAAAACAGCTTCTGAAGGAGGTGAAGGTGCCCTATGACCTGTCCACAGGGAGACACCAAGGGCATCAGGTCCTGCACATGAATGCAACATCCCCAGATGCCACTGTGGGCATTCAATGGCTGTGTCCTGCGCTTTGCTCAGCCAAAGCACAACCTTGTCCATTTCAATGAGTGCTGAGGGAGTTTATCCACAGCAAGAGCTACTCTTGCTTGTCCCATCGACCCTGCAGAGCCCAAAGAGCCATCTGCTGGTGTCCTATCTGATCCCAACAGGCAGCACATTCTACCTGATCCCACCGGGTACTGCTGCTGCAGGGGCAGAGGGTGGCCCCGCTGAGCAAAGCCCCAGCCCAAAGAGGTGTCAGAAGGTTTGACATCTCCCCACAAACAGCACAGCTTTTCTCCTCTCCTACCCCTGGAAGGCAACCTCCACTGCACGCTACAGTTAGATTTTTATAGATACAGGCTATCCCTCGACGGAGGCAAAAAGCCAAGTGCGTGTAAGTGATATTATAAATCACCTCTCGTTGACGATCACTTGAGTTCTGCACAGACTCCTGCTCGCTCTCATCTCTTGGCTGGAAATGGTTCAAACCCTCTTTATCTTAATGAGGGATGAAATCCCACAAAAACGGCTGCGTGCCACCCAGCCTCGCTGCGCTGACGCCAGGCAGGATCCCAAGAAATGGCTCTGCTGACTGACAAACCAGTGGCAGGACCGCAGGCGCCGCTCACCCCATCACCCCACCGGTGCCATCCCAAAGGAGCCACAGGACCGAGCCAGGGCTAACCTGCACAGTAGCTCTAGCAGGTGGAAGCACGGGTGCTGATGGAATAAATGTTCTTGATATGCGTTGGATGAACCAGTGGTAAAAACAGCCCTTACGCCTTGGCATCCTCTGCTGCTACCCCGATGAAATTGGGGAAAAAGGCAAATTCAAGCTAACAGGCTCTGCACCTTTGTGTGTGTGCGGTGGAGAGAGATGTGTCCCTGTCCCAACAGACCCCATGGGGCATCCATCCCCATGGGGGGCACCTTTTGGTGGGGAATCAGAAGCAAAAGTGGAGATGCCTGGGGGAAACAATTCCCCTACCACAGAGCATCAGTGTCAGAGAGATGAAGGAAAAGCAGCGGTGTTACATGAAGAGTGCAGCACATCAAACTACAGCTCAAACAGGCAGAAATATCTTCCAATCACAGTCACGTCTGCAGAAAGACCAGCTCCTGAGGCTTTTTTCTCCCAAGTTACACAAGCAGAGGCAAGGAGGGAGCAATGGGTACCCCTCCAAAGGGATTCAAGACTCAGCTGAGTTGCTTCAGATTTATCCTTTCTCCAGGCACTGTTTTTAAGAAGATCTCAAACCCACTACGCATTAAGCAATCCTGCTCTGGATTTCATTTCTCAATCTCAGCTATTTCCCCAAAAGGAGACCCAGAATCACTAATCACATCTCAGAAACACAGGATGGGAACAGAGGCCTGGGAAGCAATTTCTGCTCTGGGAGGGAGCAGCAGCACTCAGGAACACATCAGCCCAGGCTCTGGGTACCACCCTGCCCATCCCAGCAAGGCAGGAACCACCTCCCTGCCCACACGGGGTTGCCATCCCTTCCCAAACTCACCTTCAGAAACTTGTACAGCAGAAACGTGAACCAATTCGTCAGCATCTTCTCTGCCACCGACTCCGTTCTGTAAGGAAGTCAGAGAGCAAGGCTGTCAGCAGAGGATATTAAAGGTCTCTGATCTCACCCGTTTCCCCCTCAGCCTTGGACTGTGGTTAAATTATTTTTGGCTTTAAAAGGTCACATCTGGAAAGACAGGAGCTTGTGCCCCTCGAAGTAAAGAGGCACAAGCAGGCAGCAAAAGCTCCAGTGGAAAGCCTGGCCATCCACAAGGCTGAACCACAGCAGCCACCCGGGAGGGAGAAGCAAATTGGTCTCCAGCGTATTTGGAGAAACAGAGAGCCGAGCATGACCTTGTTCCATAGGGAGTCTCGCCCAGGGGATGACCAGCTTTCTGCATCTCCCTGGTACCTTCTACTTCAGTGAAGTTTGTTTCTTCCACTGTGTCCCATTGGAACCAGGCAGCTCCCTCCACAGGAGGGATTGTACGAGACACCTAAGCCAAGGCAATGTCACCAAACCTACCTGAAGCTCCCCAGTTAAAGCACAACTTGAAGGGAAGAGCTGATGCTGCAAGGCAAAGTCAGACCCTGACCCACATTCCCATGACAGGAGCACCTCCTCTCACATCATCAAGTGCCTGATCTAGCTGGAAGCCCATCTCCCCACCTGGGACTTGCTGCTGACTTCCCTGCAACCCCCAAAGTAGCCCTTAATCTGGTACAGCCTCAAAGCCCAGTAGAACAAGAGGACAACCATCACCAGTACCAGAGGGATAAAGAGTTTTCCCTGGCAGCCTGTGCAACGTCTGCTCATAAGAACTGTTGAAGGAGAGAGAGGACACCTGGTTCTTGGCACCTAGTGGTGGTGATGGTGAAGCTTTAGGAGGCCATGCCCTGCACCCTTGCTTCTCTATGTGCTCCTACCCTTGGGCCTGGATCTGGGTAGCTCTCAGGCAGGGATGCAGAGCCCTGCAACACAGAGAGAGGGCACAGATCCACTGGCATGTGGCCTTGGTTAAAACCACTGCTGGATTTAGGTCTGAAGACTTTGATCCCAATATGTTTTTGGTGAAACATCCCCAGTACTAATTCAGCCGAAAACAAGAGGATTAAAGGAGGAAGGAGTAAGAGCAGTGGCTGGAAGCTTAAGCTGTTTCCCATGTATACACTGTGCAAAGACACTGTGCCAGGCTTGGGATTTAAGCCTTCCCTGCCTGCATGGTGGAAATCCCAGGTCTCTATGTGTCTCCTCAGAGTGGGGTGGTGATGTGGAGTTTGCAGTGAACAATGCTGCAACCACCTGCTCCAAAAAGAATTTAAAAATGGAGCTGTGCCTCTCCAGCTTTTGGAGATGCAGTTGAAGGAAGTAGCCAAAACTGCCTTGAGAAAGCCTATATATTGCCCCTAGTTCCCTAAAGCATGGTTCAAATCCAGATGCCATCATGCTCCAGAGCTGTATGGCAGGAAAGGTCCAGGGGAGTCATCTGTGTCTGGGATCATCATTGTGCATCGTGTGCACAAGAGGGAGAGCAGGATCCTGCAGGATGGGTATGAGACATGGTGGGTCCGAACAAGACATGGGGACCTCGGGGTGGTGGCACTGCAGCTAGGACATGCCGTGGCAGCAGAAGAGAGGGACAGCCTGGCATGGAGGGAGCTGAGGGTGACACAGGTGAACCATGCAGCCCTACAAGGGCAGCTTAACTTGCCTGTCTCTGCACCACAGCCTGCTCTCGCTGCTGTAAGATTAAAATACCTCTTAACACATCCATTATTTTTAAAGTGGCTTTAACTCCCTTTAAAGTAAAAATGCCAGCCAGTCCCCCCACCCTCTCTGGTTAGGCTTCTTCAGCTTATCCACCCATTAATCATCAGATCAGCCACCTGCAAACAGGTGCTCCTGAAAGCAAAAGCAATATTAATAACTCACAAACGTGACTGCGTTCCTATTGCCCCAGGGGAACGGACACAAATGGGTTAACTCAAGAGACAAAACCCAGAAGGAACCTGAACCCCAGAGCCACCAGGAGGAGTCCCACTGCCCAATGGCAATGCCATGCCCAGCAGATGGGCCAGGAGCAGTTCCGACGACCAGATGGCTGGGGTAGAAAATCCACTTTCCCAGAGTTTATCCAAGCTGACTCAGGGTTGTATGGTCCCATCCCAGGCTTTCTCTTGTGCTAATGGGGCTTAGCACTTTTTGTCCTCCCTGGGATAGCACAGTTCTTCTTAAACCATTAGGGGATGGTAATACCTGAGCCTGCAGAGGAGGGAAGCCCTCCTGTGCCCTTCAGGGAAGATTAATCCATCAAGGGGAAGAAAAAAGGGAGAAGGGATGTGGGGAGAAATCCAGGGAGGCGGTGGTCTGAAGCTACTCAGCAGCCATCCTCCCCAGCCCCAGACCAGGTCCTTCACAAACAAGCCTGTACCACTCCTCTGAGGTGTCACCACCCAGGCTCCAGAGGATGCTTGTCTTTATCCGAGACAGAGCCAGATGCCACAGCACCAGGGAGATTATCCAATAACAAAATAAATAAATAACAGCTCTTCCCAGTTAGATCAATGTTAATCCAGTTGCCCCGGGGGCTGTAAGCACACTCTCACACCCAACAGCAGGGCTAATCAAAAGGATGGAGAAGCACAGCCCTCAGCGCTGCTCGCTCCATACTGTGGCTACAGGAAGAACCAAGTCTCCTTGTTGAGTATCACTCGGGGAGGCACAAGCAAGGTACTGGACCAGGGGACCTGTCCTAAGCCTCCTGCAGCTCCACCTGCGATGGGCCCTCAAGCTTTGTGGCTGGGGACTGACAGTCCTTGGGCTACTGGCTCTCCCTGCACCAGCGTGAGCCGGGCTCTGCCCCCGCACCGCTCCCACGGCTCAGCCACTGCAGCTGCTGGCCTCCCCGCACCGCCTGTAATTTATATTTTATTGATTTACTTCATTCCGGAGTTTTGCTCCAATGGCAGTGGCTTCGTGATGCTCTGGGAGACCCAGGAGGTAGAAATGCAGTTTAAATATTTCAGTGAAGCCTGGTGTCACGGAGGGACGGTAAGAAGGGAAAAGCCTGAAGATGCGTTCACAGAACAGAGATGGGCACAGGAGTCGGCACCTCCAAAACCCACCCCTCTCCCAGCCAGCCACGGGTCTGCACTGCACCCCCTCTCTGGCACACTGCTAACGAGGAGCTTTGAGAAATTAAAGGCATCCTTATAGTGTAATAAATGAAGCACAGGGAGTAAGAAAGCAATGTGCCTAAAAAGTGAAGGTGTGACTGGGACCAGCTCACACTTGTGTCTTCTCCAGGTGTCTCCCCAGGACCAGGCACACAAAACCTGACAGACTTTGTCCAGCCTGATCACGCCATGAACCTTGGTTGATGTTTGAAAGATGCTCTGGTTTTCTTGAGCCTTTCTGGTGACATGCCAGCCCCGTGGCTCTCGGCCATCCCTGCATCTCTGCTGGAGGCTGGTGGCACTGGGCTGGTGGAGGCACGGCACGGCACGTGAAGGGAGAAGACAGCATGGAGGGCCTCAAGCTGGGCTGGTGGAGCTTATTAATTGGTTTTATTCAGCACTTGGTGTATCTTTCAATATTCATCAGCCCGTGATGAAGGAGAGCTCAGAGCTATCGTTAAATATTGATGGGCCAGGCAGACTCACAACAGGGCTTGGCAGGCTGCCTCCTGCTCACGCTCCCCCCGGCCCTGGCGAGACTCCCAGCTTGTGAAGATCTGCTTGGCCTTCCCAGGAAAACCCCCACGTGCCTGGCAAGGTGGGTAAGCCCCGAGGAGGCAGCAGAGAATGGAGGACTCCTGCCCGCTGCCAGGTGGAGGTGAGAACCCGCAGAAGCACCCATGCAGCAAGGCAGCCACCAGGCAAGATGAGAGCTGCCCCACACGCTGAGAGGTGTGGGGGACCACCTGGTTACTTGGAGAAGGGAAGGCAGGTGAGAGTATCACTGCAGCAATATGCAACAGCGCCTGACACCAGCGTGCCTCCTCCCTGCACCAGCCTACACAGACAGCAGCTGCCGAGCATCTTGCTCCCTCCTTCCCAGACAACATGAACCCACACTGGCCAAACCAGAGTGACAACATCCCATAGGTGACTCCTGAGTTGGCTGGGTCTGGGTGGTCCCACACCCCTCTCATATTTGCACACAGACAGGCAAGAAAATGCTTGATCACAGACAGTGTTGACATTGCCCCAGTCAACACCAAAGCCATCACTGATGGCATCCCTAAAGGACAGCAGCTCATGTGCACATGCTCAGAAGAGCCTGGACACTGTCCTACAGCTCCAACGTCTTGGATGGTCACTCACCTTCTCAAGAGCAGCTTGGGATGGTTCTTACTCTCCAGGTTCTTCTCGATGAGGTCGGAGAGAAGCTGCTTCAGCACACCCGTGGCATACTCCATCTCGCCCTGCAGAGCCGTCATGATGAGAGAGGCCACATTGCCACGGTCCCGCATGGAGAAGCTCCGCTGAGCCTCCAGAGTGCGGATGAAAGTCAGCAAGAAGTGCTTTTTGTTCAGGAGCTGCCCGAAGAGGGTCAAGGACTTCTCCACGTTTGCTTGGACCTGTAAGGATAGAGCAAAGTTGGGAGATGATAGGCACGAGGGGGAGGGCGATGAGAAGAAGGGGGCTGGGCTGCACAAGACCCTGGATTCACCCTCATCCCCAAGAGGAAAGAATGAAAAAGGGTCAAAAAGCAGCTGGATTTGCTCTCTCCATACTACCAAGCTTCCTCTTTGGTGACGAGCCCCAGTTCCCTACGGAAGTATTATCTAGCTTGTAATATCTCAGCATCAGGTTAACACAGTCTCAGGGCATCAATGTACATCTATGTATATATATATACACACACACTTCCATACAAAGACTCTCTCCCACGCGTGTGCAGGCATATACATGCACTTCCCTCCCATAAACAAACACTCTTTCTCTCCCAAACACGCACACAAATTACAATTTTCAATTTCAGCTAACAAGCAGCTCAATTCCCACCCAAGTCAGTGCAACACGCGCTTCGGGTATTGCACAGAAAGCAAATCAAGCCACAACCCTGAGCTCCACCAGCAGCAAACCCGCCTGGTTTTGGGGGGGAGGTGGAGGGGGGAGCTGGATTTCAGACAGGGAAGCAAGTGGCTCTGCCCCACTCCAGACACAGCCTGAAATATTCCCTTTCCTCTTGAGATGTTTGAAGGTGTATTTCTGGCCATACTTGGCCATGCAGGACTCAGCAGGGATTAAGGTGGGACGCTTTCATCCCTGCACTGCCATTGTCAACCCGACTCCGGTCAGCCCTGACACATTACTTATCAGAAAAGAACATTTTTACAACACAACATTTCCCCATTTGAAAAGATGGTTCCCTCTGAACAAAAGCCTCACTGTAGTAAAATGTCAATTTTAATTATTTTTTTTCTTTTTCCTCCCTTGTCTTCCTGATTGGGAGAATAAGTGAAAAATTTCATTTCATGTCGATATTGGGAGACAAAACAACACTTTTCATTTCAAAACACCAACTCGAAGAACAAGGTTTTGACACATCAAATCATTTCATTTCAATCAAAACTTCGGATCACAGCTCTTCAGCAAAATTCCTCGTGGTTGGAACTTCCCCCTCCAAAACACTCTTCCTCACTGGACAAAATCTCCCTCTTCCCTCCCAGTCCTTGTCAATACCACGATATGAACCTCTAGGTGCCACTGTCACCCTCATCAACCAGGTGAGCGGGGATGTTGGCCCCAGAGCATCCCAGAAGGGTGATGGGGGAGTGACAAACCCTCTATGCCCCAGTCCTCAGGGTTCCTCTCACGGGCACCACGTGAACAAGCACGTGGCTCAATTTCCCTTAATGCAGGTCAGAACATAACCTCCTGCTAGGAACAGAAATGCATTAAATAACGCTTTCCTGGAGTCCCTCCCTCCAGAAGACGTGGGTATCTCACCACAATGATGCTGGTAACTCAGGCAGATGCCTGTGGTTCAGCAGCATCAGCTGCTCCCTGCGGGGATGCAGAGATTTCCAGTTGATTCCTCAGCATGGGAAGACCCAAGAGCTGGGCTGGAGCACAGTGGCTGCGCTGGAGACTTACCAGACCCACCAGTAAAACTGAGGCAGAGTGAGACGTGCTGCATCCCCACCCCTACGCATTGCTCATGCTTTTGCAGCCAAAACCAGGCAAAGGAGACCACGGGACAAGAACAGCAGGATCTTGATAAGATGGGAAACAGGTCCTGTCCAGCAGTGACCATCCCATGGGAGCTTTGGCAGGGATCATGGGAGGATCCAAAAGCCCCATCACAAGCAGCAAAGCAATGCCTGAGCCCCCCCCACGTGCCTGCCGCCTCCCTGGGCCCTTGTGTTTAACTTGCTGATCATTAGCAGAAATAAATGAACAATACGGAATTAAATATTTAATCAGGCTTAAATTTGCACAAAGCAACAAACCTCCCCCTCAAAACCTGAAGAGAAAGGGAGCTGGTACCAACAGCCTGATGCTCGCTGCAGATTAGCGTGTGCGTGAGCAAGTGCCGCTTCCTTCCCGTCACTTGCAATAGCTAATGTTACACTCTGAGTAAAGAGACAAATAAAAGCAAACCTGATTAAATTATATGAAGCTTACACAACTGTAGTTGCTTTATTTAATCTCTTTTGGGGATTTTTTTAATTTTTTTTTTCTCCTTTGCAACTTTAACCTCTTGTTTCCCAGGCCAGGCTGAGCTGGCGTGCTCTCTCAAGTGGGATGTTTTGAATTAGGAGCTGGAAGTGGACAAACTCCCCCCCAGCCTGCCACAGCCAATGAAAAATTCCTCCTCTGGTACCCTTTTGGATACCCTTTCCACCCCTTTTCCCTTTAGAGAAAATCCTTAAGAGCAAGAGCAGAGGTGAGGGGAGAGCCAGGCGTTTGCAGAGACAGGAAGGGCTGTGCCCCAGGGAGGGCTATGCTCACGCCTGCTGCGGCTCTGAGCATCCGGAAACCCGAGCTGCAAAGGGAAATCCATGGAAACGGGGTCCCCGCAGCCCTCCAGAGCCGGGATTAGGGAACAGGGAAAGAGAGCAGGCAGAGGGCCAGGGCCTCGAGCTGTAGCCGTGCTGGCGTACAACACCAACACGTGCACTTGCAGTTGGTAAGAGCTTGTTGCGTTGTAATTAGTGACTGTGCATCTTGCACCAGGGCCGATTACTTCTTCTAAATACATTGTGAAGCCCACGTCGACATTAATTACTGTGCCAGGTCAACAGCGAGGGGAAGCTAAGGTCACCCCCCCCTCCTTTCTCTAATCAGGAGCGGCCTCGGCAGCCCAGCAAACGAGAAGCCAATTGCTGTGCAATTGCACGCACTAAATTAAACAGACGTGGGGAGGCCGGGAGAGGAGAGGGAGCTGGTTTGGGGAGCAGGGGAAGGATGCCAAGGATGGGTTCTGCATGGAGAAACGGAGCCAAGCAAGCAGGCGATGTCGGACAAGCCTGCTAGAAACGAGCGGCCGGTCAGGCATCAAACAAACCCAATTGAATGAAGCAAGTGCTGTAGAAAATGACAGCAGCAATGATATTAATATAAATATTGATATTAATGTCAGAGAGCACAGTACCCATTTGGCAGCCGGTCTGCGTTTGCGTCGGCTGCCATGCAGCGAGATGCTCTTTGCCAGCAAAGCCAAAGCATCTCTCCAGCCCTACGCTTGGTGCACGGGGACTCGGGCAGGGGACTGGGCAGGGGCATGACCCTACAGAGACAGACAGACAGTACCACACCTCCATCTCCTTCAGCACAGGGTGGTCTTCGATCCCGGGGAAGAGAACCCTCATAGCGTAGGTGCGGTAATCCAGAAAGGGGATGCCAGCCCCGTCCAGGTCGTTGGTCAGCTCGTTAATGTCAGTCTGCAGCTCAGCGAAGGCTGGGGTGGGGAAAAAAGCAGAATTAAGCAACACATTTCAGAGTCCCAGCACACAGTATCAGCACCCAGGCTCTGCCGCGGCCCCCAGCACCTCATGGTGGGATCCCCCAAGGCGTGAATCAGCTCTGCAGCCCTCCCCATGACAGCTGTGATTGCTGTCCCCACCTCACAGATGGAGAAGCTGAGCTGCAGAGGGAGGGGGTGACTTCGCCAGAATAAATCAAGTGGCAGATTTGGGAACAGGATCGTGGGTCCCAGGGGGTTCAAAGCTCCCGTTCTCAGTGCTCGCAGCCTCCCAGGGATGCCGGGGGTAGCAGGGAACAGCAAGACTTGAACAAAGCCAGAGCTTCTGGGGGAAAATGTTAGCCTAAACCACAAGAATGTCCTCATTTCTTTTTGACCTAAATACTACTCGAGAGAAAAGCTTAAACACACCCACCCCAGCACCTCCCGATCCGAGCAGAGGCAGCTGCAACTCCCAGGGGAATGCGATGCAGGAGGGTCCTGAACCTTTAATTGCACCTACAGGGAAAAGCTGACGGGAGAGGAGTCCTGGAGATGCACCAGGGAAAGGGGTTGGCGGGGGGGAGAAAACCCTCAGAAAAATCAAATTAACGGCACTTTAAAGGGAGCTGAAAGCCAGGCAGAGGACTGCAGGCTCGTCAGCTTGATGAGAAAAAACAAACCGTCAGCTTGAAAGGCATGCTATCTTATCTGTAACTAGTGGGACTAGAAAAGAGAAAAGGCAGGGAAGAGATTGTGCCTTTTAATTAAAAGCAGATCCTTTTATCTGCCAGCTGTGGAAGACAAGACACCATTCCCTCCACCAGCTCCCTCCCCTCTCCCTGTCACCAGTGCCATCCGCAGGCATGTAGGGATGGGGATTTGGGGAAGCAAAGGGTTTCTTTTTCTTTCCCCTTTTTATTATCTTGTTTTCGGTGCCTGCTCCATCCGCAGCACCCAGGCTGGCTGTGGCTGGCAGGGTCAGGGCCTCAGAAGCCAGCTCAGGGGGATAATGGGCAATTAGGTTTTATCAGCAGGATCATACAAGGAATTCTGTCCAATTTCACAGCATCCGTCTGTCACCTAACGAGAGACCGACTGCTCGCTCACAGGTAGCCCTTGCTACCCTACTCGATCTCTTTTCTCCCGTTTGGAGAAACAGAGAATTCCTTAACTGGAAAAATCCCCAGATCCCACCTAAAATGAGTTCGCTTCCCCTGACAAAGCCGGTTTGCCCATTCCCACCGCCCCCCTGGAAGGCAGCAGAGAAAGGGTGGGAGCACACTGAGCCCTGAGGTGTTACGAGCCCCTCCAAGACCCCCACACATTAGCAGCACATAGATCCCTCACCCTCTTTGCACTCCAAGGCCACCCGGGACTCTAAGTTGTCCATCTGCAGCTGGAGGCGTTTCAGGGTCCGGTCAGCGTCCCGGGACTTGCGCTTGTAGGCGATGAGGACAATGATGATGATGAGAAGGAGCAGACCACCCCCGCCACCAATGCCGATGATGGCAGGCAGGGTGAGCAGGCTGTCTGAGTAGATCTGCAGCGTCCCCGGGGAGAATTCGAACCCTCCAGCCTTGATCTGCACCACGGTTAGGGGAGAAAAAAGTACCTGGTGTCAGGGAGCACGCGCCCAGGGCAGCTGTCCCCACCATGCCCACTGTGCTGGGAGCTGGGGAAATACTCCTAGCCTGGGGAAAGAAGGATGTGGAAAAGCATGGGGATGGCAGGAGCAGCATGGCACGCTTTAATGGGATGCAGGACATGCTGCTGGAGCAGGCAGAGAGTTTGATGTCTCATTCAGACAACATTACAGTACCAGATGGGATGTGAAGCGAGTTCTCTCATGGGTGGGGAGCCTGGGGGGAAACAGTGCCGGGTGCCTTTCAACCTGGCAGGGTCCTGGAACGTGAGCACTGCTGTGCTACAACCCCACAAACAAAGGAGCCTTCCTTATGGTGTGAGCCAGCACCGGGGGCAAGGGGCGGGAACCCCCTCCCAGCCTTGGCACAGGCTCTGCTTTGGCACCCAGCAGGGAAGGGAGGTTGTTGGCAGGGCCAGCCAGGGCCACCCAGGGCACAGGAATGCCCAGATGAGCGTGCCGGGGAGGGGACAAAGTATTTGGTCCTATCAAACATGTAAATGGGGAGGGACTCTTTGCCAGGAGGTGTAATGATAGGACAAGGGGAAACGGTTTTAAATTGGAAGAAAAAAGATTCAGATTAGATCTCAGGAAGAAATTCTTTACTATGAGGGTGGTGAGACACGGAACAGGTTGCCCAGGGAAGTTGTGGATGCCCCATCCCTGGAGGTGTTCAAGGCCAGGCTGGATGTGGCCTTGAGCAACCTGGTCTGGTGGGAGGTGTCCCTGCCCATGGCAGGGGGGTTGGAACTCGATGATCTTTGAGGTCCCTTCCAACCCAAACCATTCTATGATTCTATGATTCTAATTAGGAAGAGCAATGCCCAGGGAGCAGGAAGAAGGTGCCTGAGGACACTCCTGCACATGGCACCAGCCATTGAGTCCTCATCTGGGGACGAGCATGCAGCAGGGCCGGTGCCAGGATAGAGACTGGACCTCTGTGACACATGGGACACGAGAAACAAAGGCACCAGTGCTGGCCTTTACCGTGACTTTGTGCTGGCCGGTGAGGTTGGGGGACTCGCAGAGGAGCTGGGTCTCGGAGACGGTGAGGGTGCAGGGAGTGTCCCCGATCAGCACCGTGTAGTTGAGGCGGGAGTTACCAGCAGCCGGCGGGAGCAGGTTCCGGCCCTTTGAGGGAACAAGGAATGAGATTGTCAGTTCTCATGCAATGGGGAACACTTAGAAAAACCCAACATAAAGGAAGTTCATGCTTTCGCAGTGCTGGACTTTGCCCCGGGAGAGACAAAAAGCCACCTCCATGGAGGAATGTGTCCCTACTCCTCTGCCCCTGGCTGCACGTTGCCGTACCTTGAGGATGAGGGGAGAACTGGGCTTCAGTTCCAGCATCCCTGTGGGGCTGAGAGGCTCAAAGACAGGGTCTGGGTAATAGACGAAGTTGGTGGTGTTGACAATCAGCAGGGCCTGGACGTTATCCATGATGAAGCCGATCTCGTCTGGGCGGTCGCCGAGCTCCGGAGGGCTCCGCACGGGGTTGTCGATGGAGGGTGCGTAGCACACCATGGTGGTGTCGTTGTAGACGGTGCAGTTCTGCAAGGGGGCACAGACCAAGGTCAGATCCAGCTCTCAACAGAGAGGTCAGGATGGGACCCCACAATGATCTCCTGCAGCAGCTCTGGACATGGGGTTTAGACTCAGGATCTCCTGTCCTGTGGTGTTACACTGACAGGCAGCACATGCCACCTCAGGGCAGAGAGACTCCTGTCTGCAATGGACATGCGAGGGGTGGCAGGTGGGAGCCCAGTGGGGATGGGACCTTTTCACACAGATTTGCATGCTCAGATCTCAACCTTCTCCTGTCAGCACCCGGCTGGAGGTCCTTTAGCAAGATCAGTGCCTCTCTTTGGGTGGCAGCCCCTAGACCCCAGCCCCTCCAGGCCATCACACCTAATGGGCAAGGGATCCACCTTCTGCCCTGCTTTGTAGAGGGACAGCATCCCTCGTCCTTGTGCTCTCCCTCAGCCCCAGCCAGCACTACTTACGTTCTCCCTTTCAGAGCTGCTGTACTTGGCCCGGATCCTGGGCTCTTTGATGGTGGCCAAGTTGGTGCCAGTCACAGTCAGCAACGTCCCACCACTAGAGACATGGAGATAATGGGTTAGAAGAGGTGCCCACTTCCAGGAGGAAAATGCCCATCCTCACCCAAGCCTGGGTGCACCACAATGGCCCAGGGACCTTTCATCCCACCCAGATGTCACCACACCCATCAGGATCTGAAATTCACCAGCACCAAATCATCTCAGCTGACCCAAGGAGCAGCTAGAAATATGAAACCTGCTAATTAACACCAACATCCCACGCTGCATCCAGGTTTGGGGTCTGAAGGCAGCTCCCAAGCTAAAAGAGACTAATCATCCACAACGGGAAAGCATCCCGAGGAGGAGGTTCTCTCTGCCAACCTCTTCTCCACCATGCAGGCAGTGGGTGGCAGGGCAGGCTGAACCCCGAAAGGTTTTCTCCACAGCTTGGTGTTAAAAGCCCCACAGTCCCGGAGAGCTCGGCCATGCCCCTGGGGAGCTCACTCCTCATCAACACCCTGGGGAAGGTTTCCCTTGGCACTAGCGCTTAATGGATTCCTTCGCCTCCTCTCCAGCCAATTCAAACCTTTTAGAAAAATATGTAAACATTTCAAAAAATCCCCCGATGGGAAATATTTTAATTTTATTCGCTGCCGCCAAATGTCAAGCTGAAATTAAGCAGATCCAAAGCGCTCTCTGCTTTTGCCCCCTGCCAGGCTGAGCACTGCAGGCCAGGAGTTAGCAGGGCCCCAGTGCCAAGCCATTGCTCACACTCCTCTTGCCACATCCCTGGAGCACGGCCCAGTGGCTATTGCAGCAGCACTGGGATGTACCCACCAGGATGGGGGGAACCATGTGGAGAAGAGGCCCCTGCATCCCACAAGCTCCCTGAGGGTACCCCATGCTTCACCTGTTGATGCTCCACTCAGGATCGATCTTCTGGATGGTGGGGTCCTCCGTGTAGTTGTACTTCACCTCCGAGTTGCTCAGCTCTGCCCGGTTGATGTTGATGAGGATGGGGGAGCCGCCAGGGGTGTGCCCAGGGGGAGTCCTGCATCGGATCTCACGGGCGCTTCTCCTGGAGCAGAAACACACAACCTGTCAGAGCCCAAGGCAGGGGGGAGGCAGGGAGGGGGCAGTGCTGCCTGTAAGTTCCCTGCCCTAGTTAGTCCCTCTCTTCCCTTCTGAAGCTGCTGGAGGGGGAAGAGAGAAAGGAGGGAAAAAAGGAGGAAAAAAAGAAACAAAAAACCCAAGAAATGAAACAAAAGGCAGCCGGGAAAGGCTGAGCAGCTCCTGAGCGTTCCCATCACGCGGCTGCTGCAAACAGCAGCGATTAGGGCTGATAACCAATAATTACCACAGGAAAATATTTAAAGAGCCGCTCCATTATCATCCCTAATCTAAAAATTATCCACTTCATGCCTCAGGGCTTTGTGCTTTTAGAGAAAATTCCCCGTTCTTTGGGCTCTTCCCGCAGCCTCTGACACACAGAGGTTTCAGGGGGAGATGCCTCCGGCCACCCGCGGGCTTTGGCTCCCAGGGTCCCTGCTGGCCCCCCAGCTCAGGCTCCTGGGCACCACTCTATCTGCCTCCAGAGGTGCCCATCACCCATCCTTCTCCACTCCCTGTGCCCTCACCATGAAAAAGCGCAGGGCCGTCCCCCGATGGTCACAGAGACGTTGCTACCAGCATTGAGGTGGCTGCCTTCGATGGCGATCCAGGTGCCGCCAGAGAGAGGGCCCCGGGCTGGGACCACACGGGAAAAAGTGGGCGTCTGTCAAAGGAAAAGAGCGGCCTTGGGGTCAGATGAGCTGGAGACCAAAACCCATGTCCCCAAGAAGCCCTGAGTCTGTGACAGGGCCGCAGAGCAGTGGCAGTCTCGGAAAAATTCAACCAGCACATCCCAACGCCTGCCCAGAGCATCCCCGCCTGCCCCCCAGGGAAATGATGGCCAATTTTCCAACTTGCCTGGGAAACTACCCCAAACCACCCAGGACTAGCCCTGTCCCCCAGCACAGGACTTACCACGAAGGTGAAGCTCTTGGGGGATGTGGCCCGGTAGTTGGGCGAGCAGTCGCGGATGCACACTTCTACCCGTGCCTCATGGACCTTGCTCAGGCTGGCATCGCCAATTTCACACACGATCCTAAGGGATGCAAGGAAGGAGCCCTCAGTGCCCTGGCATCAAGACACTCCTTGTGCCATGGTTGGGATGGACCAGCTTCAGGAAGGGACAGATCAAGCAATGGACGCAGGTGCCAGCAGGCTCCTGAGAATCCAAGGTGGTGGCTGCTGGTACTGAAAGCCCTGGGGGGAGCTTCCCCAAAGCCTTTGGGCTCCTCCTAGAGCAGCTACAACCAGCAGGTACTTTTCTCCCGGTTCAGCCCAGTCAGCTCCATGTCTTCTGCAGCCACAGGCAGCATTTGAACATCAGCACCCCTGTCCCCCACCCACCAAAGTGATCTGGAGCGCGCCCACCCCACTTACTGCTCGGCGCTGATGTACTCGCTCTCGATGGGGTTGCAGACCACTTTGCCGACTCGAACGCCCCAGCGAACATCTTCAAACTTCAGGCCCAGGTTCTCTCCGGTGATGGTCAGACGGGTCCCTCCTTGCCTGGGGCCGGTCTCAGGGAACAGCTAGGAGAAAGCATGGCCCATCAGCCAAAGGAGCAGAGCCGTTGGGACACCTCTTGGGCAGGCTGCAGCCCGGGCAGCCATGGGATGTGTGTCACTCCCCCCCACAAGCAGCAAGGAGCAGATGGGTGGTGACAAATGCCAGTGCATTTATAGGAAGCCCACAGAGTAAGAAAGACTTCCCAAACAACAACTGTGTTTACAAATTCCCCCAGAAACAACCCAGAAGATGCCAGATGTGTCCAAGCAGAGGCTTGTGATTTGGACACCCCGCTGCAGATGGAGTTGCCTTGCAGGTGACAAGGACGCAGATGAGGAGGAGACAGGGCAGCATCAGCCATGTCTCCAGCTGAGCCGACGAGGAAGCACGTGGAGCTGCCTGGCTTTTGGCCAGGTCCCACGTACACATGGATGAGGTCTCTAAGTCCAAGATGTCCCCAAAAAAGGAGAAAGCATCTCCACCAGGTCCCTGCATATGGCAGGCAGGGGGGAGAAGGGTTTCTCTCCACCACCAAACCCGGTGTCGAGGACAGCCGGGAAGGGAGGGCACCTCACTCCAGTGCTGTGCCTCATTTACCAGGATGATGATGCCCAGTAAAGTGGGCAGGTGTGGTCTGACAGATGGCAGCAGGATGAGGGATGAACAGAGGCGCAGGCCCACCGCTGCCTCCAACCAGGCAATTACAGGCAGTTTTACACCAGCGCCCAGCAGCCCTGGGGCCCAGTGCCCACCTGCAGCACTAACTGGGATGAACGACAGGGCTGTGGGTCCCAGCTGGGTCTGGGGACCTGGCTGGGACCCTGGTGACACCGAGACAGAGGAGGGGAAAAGGCAGCTGCGGGCAGCAGGCGAGGGAGAGAGTAATGCAGGCTGGGTCAGTCCAGGAGGAAGGTGCATCCCAACTCAGGAAAAGGGATCATTTTGTCTCAGGTGATGCTCTCCTCCAGTGGTGCTGGCAGAGATCCCCTCTAGCACCAGGAGGCATCTCTGCCAGCGCCAAGCCCAGCGCCCGGGCAGGCTCAGGCTGCGGCCATGCTCATGCCGTGACCCAGCACGTGTGAGCTCTTCGCATTCCTGGCAAATCTGGGCAGCTGCAACCCCGGGGCCTGAGCCAGCTGGGGCCTCCTCCTCCTCCTTCTCCTTCTCCTCTTCCTCCTGCAAGAGGCTTACTCCTGGACATCACCCCCGCAGCGAGGAAATGTGGACGAGCAGAGGGTGGGAAACATGCAGCAGTGGACATTGTCCACATCCCCAGCCCCGGCGGGCTGCACGGAGCCAGGGGGTGTTTCTGCACAGCCCCACCACAGCCATCTCCTCTAGGGTTATATCTGGATTTGCACTGGGCTGACCACCTTCAGCACACCCAAAGGGGGGCAGCCGCTCCCCCTGCACGCCAGCAGCCTGTGGGACATGTCCTGGGACTGCATCAGAGCTGGAACTGGCACCTGGGGCCCTGGCTCCCGCTGAGGCAGCCTCAACTCATAATTTACATGGTGCTCAAACCCTCCAGGGCTGTGGGGAACTACTGTTTGCCTAAAACCCAGCTCAGCCCCTGCCCAGCTCCGGAATCGGAGCTCATTATGGCATCCGCAACCAGCATCAGGTTGGGTCTTCCCCTTAAATTGAGCTCTGCCAGGGCCGCTGGCAAGAAGCGGTTGTTTGTTTGGTGTTTCTAAATGAGTGTTAAAAGCTGCTCCGCCGTGTTTGATTCCCCCTCCTCCGTGGCAAAGCTGACAAGGGCCAAGCGTTCGGGGAGAAAAGAGCCCGGGAATGAAATGACATCGTTGGCTGCCCAGTGCCGGGAGGTCACGGCTAAACAAGGTGTTGCAGGAGGAGGGAGCTGACAAGGAGAGTGGGGAATGCTCAAGCCTCCCCTTTCACCCCTCCGCTTCCGAACCCCCGGCCCTGACAAACGCCACCGCTTTTCTGCTAATTGGTTTCACAGGGTCCTTTTCCATCAACAAGTAAATGGCTCCGGTGGTGCAAGCAGAGGGCTCGCTCCCAGCTCCAGCAGCAGGACCAGAAGCTGCCCACGCTGAGAGGTTCCCCCTTCCCAGGGCAAGGGATATTGCTCTGAGGGTCACAGCCAGCACCGGGCAGAACCTCACAGAGGTTTGAAGGGGTTTGTCCCCACCACCAAGCAATGGTTGAGCCATTCTTCACTTCAAGGGTGAAGGATCATGGTCATCTCCCAGCCTGGCCCCACCACCCATGAAGACACCCGCACTCTGGTGGGCTGGGCAGGAAGCAGGGTCCAGCTCCTCCTGAAACACCTGTAGAAGACCCTTTTCCCCCACCACCCCGTGGTGCCCTCTTTGCACCAGGCTGCTCTCTGGAACCATTTCCAAGCCTGCCCACAGCCCGAGGTGTGGGACAGGGGTTATGGGAAGCAGGAGGCTGCCGGAGGAGCACCACACCAACAGCTACACACATCCACACCAACCGCCAGCTCCCAGGGGACTAAGGCAGAGCAGGACCAAGGTCAAGCCCACCTGCTAGCAGATCTGTTTCTGCTGCACCTGCAATTACTGCAAAACTTCATAATGATTCAGGGCAGGAGAGCTGCTACCGAGGCTGGACACCATCAGCTGCTGGGAAGCTGCTGTGAGTGGTGTGTGTGTGGATGCGGGCAGCCCTGGCCACACAAGCAGAAGAAGACAGGGTACAGCTTACACCAAGGCCACCCCGGGCATGACCCGGCCACTGCGGAATTCACTCCCCCCATCTCCAGGGGTGCAGCTTTGGGAAGTTCAGCCTGAGCATGGTGGGAAGCCATCGGGGACAGGGAGCCCTACAGCCCCGCACCCAACAGCAGATGATCTTGTAGGGATACAGGCTCTGGGGCTCGATCCCCCTATCCCAGGAACGGATCCCTTCTCCTGACAGCACTCCGCCAGCCCCAGGGAACTCTTTGCAGGCAGGGACATGCCCGGTGTGGGGGCACCCCCTTTCCCCACGTTGGCTGCCACCCAGCACACGCAGCGCCAGTACCCTGCAAGAGGCAGGCGGTGCAGGGAAAAGGTAAGACTCTCATTTCCAGCTTCCATCAGATAAGACACTGAAACCCAAACAGATCAGATCCCGCGCTAAGACTCCAGTAATTAACACCGTCCAGGCCGACCAGACGTGGGTAAACAGAAGGTATCCAGCAGAAATACCCACCAGTCCCGTCCTCATGCACTTGGAGCTCGGCCCAACAGGCATGTGAACATTAATATACACAATCTTATTAAACGAAGGTCATAAAAGCTGTCAGCGAAGGGTATGTTGAACTACTGGCGCACTGGGCGTCAAGAGGAGGAGCAACCCAGAGCTGCAACTTTCCCAGAGTCCTCCGGCCACGTGCAGGAGGAGCAGTGGGAATGTTGTAGCCAGGCCAGAAAGCCCAGTGCACAGGGGCAGTGGAGAGAGGATTTTAGCCTTGGAAATGGAAGTGATGACAACAGATTCCGAGTCCTAAACATCAAGTAGATCTGGCTTGCTGTGAGGTGCCACTGTAGAGCCCTATCCTCATCCCCATCTCCGTCCCCATCTTCCATCCCGTTTCCCCGGCACAGGGCATCCCCGCCCGCCCGTCCATCCCTGTGTACCTTGGTGATCTTGGGCTCGGTGCAGCGGCTGTTGCCGCTGCTGGCGTGCATCCAGCTGCTCTCGTAGGCCAGGCAGTGCTGCCGCAGGGAGCACCGCCTCTCCGACACACACCAGCCACACTCGAAGCGCGGGTCGGCCTTGAGGCACAGACCGCAGCTCTCCCGCAGGGCCGAGCACTTGTACAGGTGGGCTGCAACAGAAGAAAGAGAACAGGGAGGTCAGCACGGCCCCTCCAGCCCATGGGCACGGGGTTTTGGGGAGAAGGGTACCCACACTCTCAATCCTCCTGCTGCACGCAAGCCACCAGCTCCCAGAGGGACAAACCCCCACGGACAGGAGGCACCACCAGCACTCTGGACTCAAAGCCATGGCATGGCTTTTGGACCCTCTCCCAAAGTTTCTTGGAGAAAAGCCTCTCGTTTAGAAACCCGCTGATGGATGCAGCCAGAGCATCGCTCCCTCCCCCAAGGCACTGATGCAAACTGCAATCAGGGTGAGGGAGAGGAGGGGGCTGGAGGCTGGGGAGTGGGGGGCACCGGGCCTCCTTCCCACCCCTGTCCCATCCCTCACTCACCCTGGATGTTCTGGGGGTTGTCAATGACAAAGTTCCCATTCCAGACCACGGACAAGTTGACTGGCAGGTCGCTGATGTCATTCCCTTCGTAGAAATACTGCAGGAGGAGACAGAAGGAGGCAGAGCTCGTTAATCAGCGAGGCGAAACGCCCCGATAAGGAGGACAGAGCGTACAAGTCTATTACACGGATGTCTCCCACCAACCCAGAGGAGAGGAACTGGGGCTGGTTCGGACTCGCTGGCTGGGAACTGGCAGGTCTAACAGCCACTGGTCAAAGCATCGGACACGGCAAATGCAAACCAGTAGGCTAAACTGGCAAAAAAAGATAAGTAAGCAAAAATAGAGGGTTTCTAAATAGACCCAAGCCCATTAACACAAAGTTCTGAAGCTGCTGCTGGGAGAGGAAGAAACAGATGGTGTCCCTGCAGCACGTGTGTACCTCTCCCCGCCAGGCATCCGAGCCCTCCCCCACTGTCCTCCCCACTCCAGGGATGCTCAGTAGGATGTTTGGGATCACACTCATCACTAGTGAACCTTGGGGAGGACAAGCTGGGCACACGGCAGAAGCAGATTCAGCAGAGCCGCTCCCAACACCCAGCGGGAGGATGTTCTCTGTGGTCCCTCTCCAGCCCCATCGCCCATAACACAATAACACGAAGCCATGGGCATGCAGCCGTGTGTGGGACAGAGCCAGGCACCAGTCTGGTGTCACACTAACCCTCAGAAAGGTCTTGGGAGAGCATCCCTCCCCTCCAGAATGCTGCCTCTACACCGCACCCCCAGCTGCTCTGCTCCCAGCTCCACGCTGCACTTGGCCATCGGGCTCTACGCCACATCCCCATCCAGATCCCCCAGGCTCCCATGCAAGGATGTCACATCTGCCCCCCAGCTCCAGGGGACCTGCTGCATGCCCAAACTCAGACCCCAACACCCGCTGCTGTCCGGACATACCCACCTCTGTTGCTCCTTCCAGCCCAGCCAGTGCCTCCCTCCCAACCCAAACCCCTCTCTGCTGCCTCAACACCCAAGCCCCAGCCCTGGCAGCCCAATCAATATTCCCTGCACAGCCCCTGCACGCAGGCGGAGAGCTTTAATCGATACAGAGGCAGGAAGGCAGTCGGAACCGTCCCTGACAGCTAATGACCTCCTTCGGCAAGAGATTCCCCGCTCCTCGCCCGAGAAAATGACAGGCGTGTCAGGAGAGATTAAATGAATGATTCATGGGTTGCTGGAGTTTGTTAGGGAGCGGCGGACGCGCCGGCGGTGGCTCACCCCTGCCACCACCTCCAGCCAGCCCCAGCGTCACCTTTCGCAGCCCTGGTGCCATACCTGGAGGAGGTGGCCTCAGCATCACCTCCAGCATTGCCCCAGCTGCTGCCCCACAAAGCACATTTGTCCCTGCCAGCGCCAGGGACTACTCTGGTGGGTCTGCTCTGCTCAACCCTCTCCACAGGAGGCAGGGATGTGGAAGGGAGGAAGCCAGCATGCCCCGGTGGGCTGTGGGAAGCAAGAGACACTTGGGTCCTTCTCGCCATCAAAGCTGGTCCATCCCGTGCTGAGTCTCTCCCAACCAGGCAGCATCAACGGCCACAGTCCAGCATCAGACATGACACCAAAACGGGGCACAGGCCCAGGGTGAGCCGTGGCTACAGCAACACACCCCTCACTCGACCCCTCAACCCCACAAGGTGCAAGTGAGAGTCTAAGCTTGATCCTGGCTTGCACCTCCACAGCTTTTGGCTAGCAGTCCTACACCCAGGGGCCACCCCACACAAACACAGGGGAGGAAGGCTGGCGCTCGTCAATTACATGCAGCAGATATAAGACATGAGAAAACCAACTCCAACCTCAATCCTTTCTTGAGCGCCCAACAGCTCCACCAACATCTCTTTTCTCCTGGAAGAGCCCTACCACCTCCCACACAACCTCTCGGACATAGCACCTCTCATGGTGTTTGTTCAGAGGACCTTCAGCCACATCTCCACCACACACCATCTACAACCAGAGCCTCTTAGCAACATTCCCATCACCAGGCCTGGGAAGATGAAGACAGAACTGGGCTGGGAGTCCAGATCTGTTCATCTTCCCCTATCCTACACCCACCCAAGGACATCCCCAACAGGACCATGACAAGGAGCTGGCCAGACCCACAGCAGCAGGTAGAGACCATCCCCTGGCAGCAGGAGGAAGTGTGGGCTGGGGAGGGCAGCGGCAACACCAGAGCAGAATTTAGCTGTGACGAGCCACGTGGCAGCGTAAGTGAAATTGGCATTTTCAATTTGTACTCTGACATGTCTCATTTGGGGCCCTGGCATCTCGGGAAGGCATCCAGCCTGCAGCTGTCCAAAACACTTATTTGCATCTCTCTGCCCCGGCTGCTTTTGGAAATTAGTTCTTCTGGGAGGTGGGTTGGAGGAAGAAGAATAGGGGGAGAGGGAGGGAGAGCGTTAACTCTTCATGCACCAGCCCTGAGACAGCAACGGGGCAATTGCACAAGAGATGGTGTCTCTCTGTGAAAAGACACCGTGCTGAGGATGCTGAGATTGCCACGGCGTGGAGCTGGAGTGGATGGTGGGGAGCAGCTGGGGAGCGCAGGACTGTGCAGAGGGAGGAGCAGGAGTTGTAGCCCTGGCTGGTGCTCGTGGCGTGAGATCACCAAGGGAACACGGATGTCAATGAAAAACGTGTCCTCAGCATTTGTATGTCCGTCAGCAGCCTCTCACTTGTCCTGCAGAGACGGGCAGCAGGTCCACGGCTTGGATGCCGTTACTGGTCCCTGTAGGATGCCGGAGCTGGAGTCACAGCTCGGCTGCAGGAGCAGGAGCTGCAGCCACAAGGGCTCAGGGCTCAGCCTCCTGGGATGCCGAGATCCATCAGATCCCTCTCTAATCTCTAAAGCACCTCTTATTCTGAAGCACGCTTTCAAAAGGCCTCCCTGCAGCCGCTCTTGTCACAGCATAGGCAGGAAGGTGCCCTCTTCACCCACGGGCACAGCCACAGCTGGGGAGGCAGCAGAGGCAGCCCAGCCACAGCAGCTGACCAAAGCAGTGGCCACTTTCCAGATCCCCACGCCAGTAGGGATCAGGCAGAGGGATGCTTACCAATCTCTCCATCCCGTGGGATCCCGACAACAGCCCATAAGCAGTCAGCAGGTCCCACCATGCGGGCTCCTCCCCCGGCTTCTAGCCAACACAGTGCTAAATATCCATTAAACACTTAACTTTTATTAACTTCCTGGCTAATCAATCGCTGTGGCTGGCAGTGATCTGGGATGAGCTGCGAGAGGGGAGGGGAGGCCAGGGCGGGTGTCAGTGGGGGGATGCCCCTACCCAGGCGGCCCTACTATCAGACCACTTTTCGCTCTACAGAGGTGCCCGGGACACTCCCGGCTGTGCTGCAGGACAACCCAGCACAGTGGCTGCCTCAAGGATGAGTTATGGGAAATGGGATGTTTCCTCTGGGAGCAAAAAATGACAGGCACAGCCCCAAGAGCCAACCAACAGTGTCCGAAAGAGAAGTGTGCTCACACAGCATGGACCACAGAAGGCAATGGGAGAAAAGATGTCATCATGTGAGTCAGCAACAGAGACAGGAGCTGCTTGGCTCCTTTCCTACCCAGCCAGCCTTTTCAACTCTCTCTGGAAGAGCCTACAAGACAAGTGTGGAAGGGCCAATGAAAGACACCTCAGCCCCACTAACCTGGATACAGCTATTCCCAGCAAGGTCTCCTGCAGGGATGTGGTTCAGGTAAGAAGACTCCTCACCAAGCCTTTCTCAAGGCTCTTCACCCAAGGCTTATCTCAGGCATCTTCCCATGTAACAGCCAACAACCTCATGTGCTTCTCATGACTCCAATCCTGACGCCTGCCCTGTCCCCCCATGGTGGAAGCCCATCGGCCCAGCACACTGCGAGAGCTGTGGGTGCCACCTCCCCTGAAGGTCTCACATTTGGTTCTAGCAAGCCTTCTGCTCACCCACCAGCTACCAGGAACAGTCACCCAGCTCCTTTTGGGGGGAAGGATTCAGCACTCCAAGAAGGTGCCTCCAGGGACCCGCACTCCCAGAGCCACATCCAGCAAGGGGTCACCCCAAATCTGGGACCAGATTGCACCAAAACGCTCTTCAAGATGTTCCTGTAGGCGCTGTGCCAACTAGCCAAAGGCACTAGCCCTTCCCAGCCCAGAGGAGGCACAGAGCGGCCTCAGAGCCATTGCACCCCTTGCGGTGGGGCATCCACCCCACTCCAGCCACAACCAGCACGTGAAGGAAGGGTTGGACTCTGCTCCCCGAGGAAGGCAGCAGAGGGGCTGCTCCTCTGCCCCCTGTGAGCAAACCCACACATCCAAATTTCCCGTGCAACCCCCCGTCCTTCTCACATGCACCATGCCCCTGGGCTGCATTTCTGGAGGAGCGCTTGGGCTGCAGCTGTGTCCTATTTTTCTGTAGTTGATGACCTCAACTCCTTCCCCGCACTACGGGGACGGCAGTAATGTACATCGTGTCTCGCCAGGGCTCAACTGCAATTCATCATTATTTTATCTGCTGGAATTTAATTGGATCCTATCAAACTCTCCTGATACTCCCTTTTCACTTTAAACACTGCTGCAGGAAAGATAAATGTAGGCACCGCTAGGACGGAGAGCACGGCTTTGTTGGCGAACGGTGCCGGGGTTGCGGGCTCCAATCCTGTTTCCCTCTCCATGGCTGGTTAATTAGAGATACATATACTGGAGGTGTGCAGCACTCAGAACAGAGCATGTGTGTATGATTTATGTTCCTCTATAAATACACCCTAGGCCTAGTAAAATACCGTCATCCACACAACAGCACAACTTGAGGGTAACGCTTGGTCTCTGGTTCCGGACATCATTTTGCTCTTTTCACATAAATCACCTCCTTTCCTCCCCCATGGCATGCAAGCTTCTTTGCCTGGATTCCTCCTGTCCGAAATTTGGCAGGGTGTAAGTAAGAACCCAAAACCCTTGGGAATACATCAGAGCAACACCCAGGCTCCACCGTGGTACAAAAACACCCAGAAAGAATAAATCTAACAGGTCTTGCCTGCCTTGCCAGCATCCATGCCTGGGGCTGGGCATCGCACCCTCAGCATTCGCAGCCCTGGGTACCACTCTCACGCCAGCCCCACCAGCCCAGCTTACTCTGCACCCGTATCATTTTGTCACAGGGATAAGCCTCTCCATGTGGCTCCTGGGCAAACATCCCAACCCAAGCCTGGCCTGAGGGGAGCGACCTTCGGAGCCACAGCTGAAAGGGGTGGAGGAGGTGGGGTGCCCGCGCCAGGGGGATCGGCGAGGAGGGAGCCGAAAGGGAGCCAGGGAGGTGACACAGCTGCTCCTCACCACACAGGGATTTGGTTAAAAGGAAAGGGAAATAACTGAGGCGTGAGGCTTAATTTAAAGTGCTGAGACGACAAACTCAAATGCTCGTGGAAAGGAGATCGGGGGTTCCTCCTATTTTTAAATTTAAAGGGAAAGAGCAGCTCTAGGGCTATTTCAGTCTTAAGAGGAACATTCTGGAGAGGAAAAAGCCAAACTCTTGGCAGCAAGAAACACCTGTAGCCATTTTGCCAAGGCCAGAACTAAATCAGATGAAGTACTGCATTAAAAGCAGTAGTGTGGATTCAGGACGGTGGTGCTCTCCAACGGCAAAACTGTTTATTTTTTGCAGCAATCAGAAGGATGAGCCCCAGTGAGGGATGGCAGATGGCAAAGAATGGGCAAAAGCAGGGATGCTTGGAAAAGGAAACTCGGGTGTTACCTGCACACATTAAAACAGGTGACCACTGCCCCATCCTCCACTGCAAGAAGCAAGCTGGGAAATGTCTGCCTCCAGAAGATTTAAAGTAACCAATTAACAAAAAAATAGTTTACTGGCAAAGAATTTGTTTCCTTAATTAGGCTTTTCTTTTCACTTCTTTACAAAGCATGTGGAAAACCTTTAGGGCTGCTTTTCTTTTAAACACTCAAACTGAGGCGGCAGAAAAGGGTTTTTCTGCTTCTTTTTTGCCCTAGGATGTGTGGGGAACACCAAGCCTGGCCTCCCTTGAGTTTGCTAAAGATCTATTGGGTGTCTAAAATGATGTTTATAGTCGACACTCAAACCTTAATGAATGGACTGCTGAATATTTAACCAAGATGTCCTTTCTTCAAAGTGCTTACAAGTCATTGGAGTTTGACAAGCACTAAAACTAAACAAGAGACAAAGAGTTTTCACTGCGCTTGACTTATTATCCCTTTCATTCACCCTCGATTCAGGAAAGCATCCCTAATTCCGTAGAGTAATTAACCTCTTGTTTAGATCCCATTGAACTCCTAGAAACAAAGTGTGCTTAAATGCCTTGCCGAGGCGAGGACATCCATTCCTGCTTGCTGGCTGGGAGGATGTCATCCTTTCCCTGCTTCTCCACTCACCAGAGTGTCCTCCACACCGGGCAAGACCCGAACTCCTAACCCAAAAAATAAATTGTGACAGAAGAGCCGAATAGGTCACGAGTGGATGATGGTAGGAGCCTGAAGTGCTATCAACCAGCCAGATGGACTGCAAAAAAAGACAGGGAGGAGACAAGCATCACAGAAGTGTGAATCTGAATCCCCCACACCATAAAGCAGCCTGGCTAAATGCCCTCAAATGTTAAAGCAGGCGAGCAGACCCTGAAAGAAAGACAGCTTCTTTCAAGCCAAAACTCTTTTCTTCCGTCTGTGAAGCCACCTTGCTCCTCAAAGCCACGTCTCCTGCCTGAGACCGCAGCTCCACAGAGCTGCTGCCACCTGCTCCCGCACCCATGCAGCCCCCAGTGCCTGCCACACGCTCCCTGGCTCATTTGCTTTGCTTTCTGGGTGTCTCCAGTAATTTTCAGGTCAAACAGTCCACCACTGTCAGCCCAGAAGAAGCTGTTGGTCACCTCAGCTCTGCCTGGGGACCGTACTGGCAGGCAGGCACATCTCAAGCTGTGCCATTCCTTTGGACGAGAGTTGCAGAGGCCGTGCAGCTCATGACAGCAGTGCTGGCAGCCACAGCACCCTTCAGAAAATACAAGTAGTGTTTTTTGCCTCTGCCTCTCCCTCCTGCCTTGCAAATTGAAACTTACTGGGGAGAAATTAATCCAAATGATCCAAGAGCTCCCCTCTCCAAGTTCCACCTCCATTAGGGAAAGGCTCCGGTCCAGTGCAGGCACCTCTCCCCCAACACGCTACAGGAGCCATCAGGCCACCAGCACCACGCAGCCGCTTCTCTGTGAGGAGCATCTGCAGCACATACCATCCCAAACTGCTTTTGGATGAACTAAGCCAAACCACACGCTGAAGAACTGGGTAGGAGGGAGCTGCCAGCTGCAGGCAAAGGAGACCTGGAAGAAGGCTGGGCTGGTCAAGGAGGCTCTGGCCAGGCAGGGATGCACAACATGTCCCCAAAAATCTGGGGACCAGCAAATCACCACAAGGGATAAAGGTCTGCGAGCCAACATCTGCTTCCCCCACAGACTACCCATGCCCCAGCAGACATGGTTTTGGCTTCCAGTTGCTGATGCCAGGGTCCCTGCAGGCTGAGCTCTCTCTTTCAGACCAAGAGGCCATGATTCTTTCACCCTTTGCAACAGGCCAACGGTTCCTCCAGCCCATTTCCAGCCACAGGTGCTCTGGCAGTGGGGACAAGCCCAGGCACACTGCAAAACAGCCCTCGAACAACCGAGCAGGCACCTGGTGTAACCGGCCTCCTGCCAGGAAAAGGGTGGCTCAGCTGATCCCCAAGAAACTCCCCACATGGCTGCAATGGAGACAGAGAAGCCAAGCTTGGCTACCAGCAACAATGAGACCCCAGCAAAGGGACAGCCACCACGGTGATGTCTCTTCGCACACACATCCATCATGTTCCCCTTGAAGCACCAACATCGAGCCACGCGGGTGACGGGCAAGACTGGGTCTAAGAGCAGACCCATGTGGTCAAGCCCTGGTGAGGATCACAACCCCCTGGTCAAGGATGTGGTCAAGCCCTGGTGAGGATCACAACCAACACCAAGGACCAGTAGCCAAGCCAGCTCCGCTGGCCAGTGCTCAGCCTGGCTTCTTCTCTTCCCCGAATGCAGCAGCAAGACAACAAACCTTTGCTTAAGCCACCTCACTAATGGCTTCTTGCAGACACCGCCCTGGTCCTGCGCCTCCCCAGAGCTCTCACTTTGTGCTGCTGCCCACGTTCACCCCCACGCCAAGCACAGACCCACCGACAGCACTTCCAGCCAGCAGCTGGGGACAGGAAACATTTCTGCTCCTTGCAAACTGCACGTCACTGAGAAGGAGCCCTGGCAGCACGGCATTGCTCATGGCACTGGGCAGTGACTCAGGATGCTCCTCCAGCCCCAAGGCACTGCAGCCCCGGGAGCGCAGGAGAAGGGAGGGAGCCAGGGCTCATCTTCAACGCCCTCTAAATGTCACCCCGTGCCACCAAAGGCCAAGGGAGCCAGGATCGGTGTTGGTGTTAGGCTGCAAATGAGCTTTCACAGTGGGAGCGATGGAAAACAAATTTTAAAAGGATTAAACGGGAGGGAGAAGGGAGGGGCTGGCTCCATGCGGGCGAGGGCGGGTCGGTGCAGAGCCCAGCGGGGCGGCCGAGGAACTGAGCAACGCCAGCTCCCGGGGGGCTATTAACACCTTGGGTGGGTTTGCTCAGGGGTTGGGGCTCAGGATGGCTGCACAGCGAGGGGCACACACACAGAGCCCACCGAGGGGCCGCAAAACACCCTCTCGCTTAGGGATAAGGCAGCCGGAGAGGGCAGAGCTGCCTGCAGGAGAGAGCTGCAGGGAGCAAGGGGAGAGAGGAGGGAGGGAAGCACCAGCAGGCAGGGGATGGAGGGCGAGCAGGGGGATGAGGTAGCTGCCGGTTGGAGGCAGGGATGGAGAGGGGCTGCAGGGGAGGAGGGGAAGGGGGGGCTGGCAGGCACGGCTGCCGGCGGGGGAGTGTGCGCAGCGGGACGTGGAGAAGGTGTTAGCTCCATCCCGCCTGTAAAGCGGGCTGGTTTGGTGTCAGAGGGAAGCAAGAGCAGGCAGAGGGGAGGGGGAGGCAAGGCTCCGGCACGTCCAGGCCAGCTGGCTCCCACCCAGGCAACTTTCTTCAGCTTTCCAAAGCCAATTTCCTTGGAAGTGCTCCTAAAGCCTGGCGGCTCCCTCAGGGTGGCTCTGGCATTGATCCTATCGGGAACGACCCCGAGCAGCAGCCTCCTTGCGCACCAAGGGGGAGAAAGCCCATCTCACACCCCATGGGTACCAGAAACCCACTTTACCTGCCCACAGGAGAGCAAACCCAGCCGTGCAACGAGCCAGGAAGGTCCTGGGACGTGGCAGGAACGAGCAGCCCACAACCAAAGCCCATGGCGAGGCACGCCGCGCACTCACCGAGGTGTTCTGGCACTGGATGCTGGTGCTGTTGAAGCGCAGGGCGGTGACGCGGGTGGTGCTGCCGGGGATGTGGAAGATGCACTCGTAGTTGCGCTGGCCGGACTGTGGCTGGGGCAGGTTCTTGGCCGTCAGGGTGATGGGTTTCACCACGCCCACGGGGATGTAGATCTGGGTGGACGGCAGGATCTGGGGGCAGTCCTGTCAGGGGAGCGAGGGGCAGGTGATGAGAAGGGAACACCGCACATGAGAAGGGAACACCTCCCCCAGCACACGTCGTCCCCCCCCCATGACAGCCCCCTTGGCTGGCAGGCTGGGCAACGAGCTGCAAAAATACCACCCTGAGCACACGCCTGAGTAAATCCCTACGTGTAGCCAACCCCAAACCAGAATCTCACAGACCAAAGTCTGGAAGATAGCAAAGGAGACCAGAAAAAAATCTGGTTGCAGGGTAGTGGGGTGTTTTCCACAGTTCAGGTTGATCCAGGCAGGAGGTGGGGGAGAAGATTCAGCTATGGGACCTGCAACCTGGCACTGTGACAGCAGCACACATTTGGGTGAAATGGCTGGTAACAAGATGGGCTTTAATGCCATCACTGCAATCAGTAGGTTTCAGAGTTAACACCCACCTGGGCTGTGCATTGTTCAGGCCACCCTCTCAGCCCTCCTGTTTCCCTTACAGCCTCCATACCCATTCCTTCACAAGTGGACAGAAAAGCCTTTTCCCCCCAGAGAACCTGCTCTGCAGCGCATTTTGCTGTTGTTGCTACTGCTTCTTAACCATGGCCAGCTCAAAGTAGCTTCACCCCAATCAGGCTGCCCAGAAGACAGCAGCTCCAGCCAGGGGATTCTGGTGAGTCCAAGCCGAGGAGAAAGGCATGGGCAAGGGGCTCGGCACTGCCAGCCCCTCACGCTCCCCAGGGAAGGAGCCATCATGAGGACAAAGCACTCAACTTTTAATAGCTGCAAGCTCCCAGCTGCTCCAGGGGATCTGGTGAGCCCTGTGTGCAAAGCACAGGGGAGCAGGAGGGAGCAAAAATAAATGAGCTCAGGCTGCAAAAACAGCTCCGTGGCCCTGGTGGGTGCCACTCTGGCAACAACAGCCTGACGCAATCCCACGCTGGCCTTGCTGAGCCAGGCGGAGGTCTCGCACCTATGGCAGCGACTCCTCGAAGCGTCGGCTTGAAATAACGTCGAGGGGGAATAACATGTGCTGAAACGAGCTGTTCCGAAAACAGAAACGGAGGCAGCAGCAGCGCCGGGGGAGAAGGCAGCCACCCTCCTGCTCTCACAAGACTCCTGATGGCCACAGCACGGCTGCAGGGCCAGCTCTTGCCCCAAGGTCACCAGCAGCCACACGTGGCCAACGCTGCCCAGCTGCCTTCTGCCACCCTGCAGCCATCCAGGCTGGGCTCTGCGCAGCACCGGGCTTCAGCTCAGCTGGTAGGATTAATATAACTTGGAAATGAACAAGAAATTGTTTCATTTAGCAAATATTGACAGAAAACCCCAAATTGTTTTACTCTAAGCTTCCTGTTCTTCACAAGCCTGTATTCCCCAGAAGCACAATTTTTAAAGGAAGAAACTATTTATACCCAAAACATGCTAAACAAAATGAAAGCAGAGAGAAACAGAGGAGCCAGCCCCACTCCAGACACAGTGATGGGGCTGGGACAGTCTGGGGACCCTTGGCACTGCTCTGCCACCTCCCTGCTCCGTGTCGGGGCTGCCCCTCTGCGAAGGAGGGCTCAAGTTGTCCCCTCTTTCAGGATCAGCTCGGGGCTCACAGTGGGGACACCCTGCATGCCCGTTGCCATTTATAATGAGTGGCCCCCACCGCTGCAAGGTGGTTGCTCCCTCCCAGCTCAGAAGTGCTGATGGAGGGAGATGTCTCCACCTGCTTGATCCCCCTCTGTACTGCGGGGGACCCCGTGGGTGGCACACACCATCCCTGCAGGGCACACATACGCTCGGAGAGGATTAGCTCCCAGCTTGCTCTCCAACACTTCCACCTCCTCATTTTCACCATAATTATTGCTGCTGGCTCGGCCGGGGCAGTGAGTAAGCCCATGCCACCCCAGCCAGGCTCACCACGGATGCTGGCAAGACCGGTGGCCGGGGAGCATGGCGGGGACGAGCGTCCCTCTCCCCGCGCAGGCAGGCGGGCTCGTTTTGCTGACTGGCGGTTTGAGCCGAGTCCCCCCGCGACATCACATGCTCCGCATCTGCCGGCAGAAGTGTCTCATCCAGCAAAAATGTCAGCCCTCGCCCAAACAGGAAACACCTGGTGCTGGTGGGCGCCCGGGGTGCCCGGAGGGGTGGGGGCACCGGGACAACTCATTTCCCCTACGAGCCATTCCAGCCGCTGACGAAACTTGCCCCAGCATTGCTCGGCACTTACATCCCTTGGGAATGCTCTGCACAGCCCGCAGAGCTCCCCATCCTGCCAAAAACAGCCCCTCCAGCAGAGCCTTGGCTGCCAGGAGCAGAGAGCTAGGAAGGGATGGGATGAGCAGAAAAGCAAGACCCCGACACACGCACATTCCCAAACATCGCACAACTCAGATTTTCTCTGTTAAAACTGTTTCTCTAGCTGGATAAGAACATGACAAGGGTGTCCAGGTTCACTTGGGGAGGTAAGAGCTTTGGCATCATGTTGTAAATGCTGCACAGTTTGGGTTTCTCTGGCTGCTCCCAGCTCCAGCTGCAAGGCTGTGCCATCAGCAGAGATGGGGATGAAGGCTGTCAGTCTGGGGCTGGGCTTGACCCTGTCTTTGAAGTTCCCTCACAAAGCCCTCAGATGTTCCCACTGGCAGGGGAATGAAGAACAAAGACAATCTGTACCTGCTTAGACCGAACCAACACACTTGGTCTCCGCACACCAGGAGCCTTTCACCCTCCTCAGCAGCTCTACATCAGCAGGGACTACCACAGGAGAGCAGCTTTTTGGGATGGGAGACTCCAGTGTCCATCACTGATCACTCCACAGCTATCGCTGGGCACCACAAGTGGGGAAAAACTAAAAGCAGCCTGTACTGCTTCATCACCCCTTCCCCAGCCCTGCACCCCAGAGCAAGCTGCAGAGGAGGGTGATCTCCAGAGTCCAGGCTTCAAAGCCACCACAGCCGGCAGGGCAGGGACATCCTTCCTGCTGCTGCTGTTCCCAGGCACATTTACGTGAGTGGTGGCTCTTATCCATGCCCCATCCCTGCCCTGCCAGCCCCAGAAATGCAGGCAAACACCCCCAGCGTGCCCAGGACAGAGTGCCATGAGTCGCTCTTTGCATTTGCCTACAAAAAGCTGCTTTCCCACCCAGGAAACTGTGGTGAACCACCCGTGGGAACCGGCAGAGACAGAGTTAAGTGTTGCTGGTAACCCCTGTCTCTGCCTCTCCTGACCAGTGCCCACCACGCTCCAGCCTACACATACAGACCAAATCCTGCCTAAAATAACCCTCCCAGTTAGATATCCTCCCAGAGAGGATGGGGCTGGACACCTACCATTAACTTGTCCAGTGGTACCATGGGCTGGCACCGAGTCCCCCCACCCACCACATCACCCTGCTGGGGACCAGGACGGCCGGGGATGGGGGACAGGATGTCTCATCCCAGCCCGGACACACAGCCCACAGCAGTGGCCAGTCTGAGGGTGTCTCACCACCCCTGCCAGGAACTGCTGAGACCACACCAACGTGCAAACAGGCTGAGCCAGGCGCTCCAAACCTCAAGCCAGGCACCGCTCCAGGTCCCAGTGTGGCCAAAAGGTCTGCTGGGGGACAGCCTGCCCGTGCTCGGGAGCAGCACAAGTTCCCAAGCAGCTGGTCCATTGGGAGAGCTGCACGTGTCCCAGAAACAACACCCCTGGGGGGCACAGACAGATGCTTTTGGGTTCTCCTGGCAGGGAAGAAAGGCCCAGCAGCCTCCTCGTGACCTCAGAGAGGGGAACGGGCAGAGGAGAACCACCAGGCTCCAGTGGTCTGGACACCACGTGTCACATTTGCAGAAGCAATGCCAGGGCTGGCTGGAAGCACGACCTCAACAGCAGGCTTCTGGGATGCCTGGGACAGGCCAGTCCCTCGCTGGATTTCTTCAGGGCACAAGCTGAGAGAAAACAGCTTTTTCTGATCTTCTCACATTACCAAATCTCCCCGCTTGGTGTGGGGCCACCAGGCTGGGCTCATTCTGGCCTGTGCCAGACACACTCGAGCACCCATGAGCACGGTGCAACCCCCTTGCACTCAGATGGCACCTCCAGGGAGGTGAGGGACGGTGCCAGAGCCTGGAGTTTGGCCGTTTGATGGAAGGCACAGTGGAAAGCCATTGCTGCACCTTCCAAGAGCCTGGCAGTGGGGAGTAAGGATCACAACAAGAGCCCAGCGTGGCCCTGTGCAGGGACACCATCATCTCCTGCCAGTCCATCCATTCCTGAAGTTCTTGGAGGCTCCAAACTGGGGAACACCTAAGTATGAGACCCAAGCAGCTCTCTGTTGCAAAGCTGCTCTCTGCAGGTTGCAAAGCCCAAATGTTCCCCCACAGACAAAGCAGACCCCCCCAGGAGAGGCAGCAGGACCATGCATTCCAGCTTTCCACAGATATGCAGCTCAGTGTGGCATCCAGCCAAGGTCAACCCACTCCAAGGGAGCAGGGAAGCCACAGTACACAGGAAGATGCTCCTCCATCCTACCCATCCGTGGCACAAAAGCGATGGTGCTGCTGATGGCTGGGCAATGGTTGAGTAATGGCCCAGCTCTCCCGTTCTCTCCCGTGAGAGAGAGCTCTTTGAGTAATGAGAAAGACAGAGGGGGAGGAATGGGAAAAAAAAATAATCGGTGTTTCTCAGCTGCAGAAGGATCTGTCTGACTCCACACGTGCTCCCAGCCCAGCACAGAAGCAGGGGAACACAGGGAGGACAACATCCCTGGTCTAGAAGGATACCCACAAGCCCACAGGTCCTCACTGAGGATGAGGGCAGAACTCAGAAGACACAAATTACAGGGGTTCAGGATTCACTGCTCCTCCCAAATGGGGAGATGTAGAGGTAGGCTTCCTCCTGTGTCAGCCAGGACTGCAAGGACCTTGAGGGACATCTCGGTTGCTTGCCTTCACACATGGTCTGTGAAGCGGAGATGAGCTTTTCTTGTTCAACTCTATTCCCTGGGACCAGTCCTGGCCTGGGAGGCTGCTGGGATACATGAGCTCTGCTGGAGCTCAGAGACCAAACTTTATCTGAGATGATCTGGGCAAATGCTTTCTCCAGGACAATATCCAGTTGAGCCATTCCTGTGAGGACAGCACACAGCTTTGCTCCCAGCAGCAACCAGCAGGCAGCAGGACCCTCCAGCAGGAGACTCTAAACCCAGGTAAGTTCAACCAGAGCACCCTTCCAGGACAGGGACAGAGAAAGAAACTCTCTTTCCCAAAATCTCCTTTTAAGAGCCGAATTAGCATTTACTGCAGAGCCAGCAGTTGCTGGCCAGACCTCCAAACCCAACCCAAACAGCCAGCACTGCCACCACAGGCTGGGGATGCCGGGACCTCCTGTGAGCGCCTTGCCAGTGACAAGTTTCCACCGTGGGTGGCACGGATGCTGTGTGGGATGAACCCCCGCAAGAGAACATGTTTCTTAGCAAAGCATTTGAGATGAAGAAGGCACGAGGTGCAGCAAAACGGTTTGTTTTACGGATTTCAACCTTCCCCTCTCTGAAAACAAGTTGTTCTGCAATGACAGTTCAAGCTTGCTCCCTTCAAAAACATCAAAGGAAAATGCCTCAGCATCTCTGCCTTTGTTTTTCCCTTCATTCAGCCTAAAGTGCTCCTGGCTGCGCCCGGCTTCCCAAGCAGCCTCTCCTCAGCCAGCACAGCTCTCCTCCTGGCAGAGCTTCACACTCCCCCCCTCACTGCTTCCCAGGCAGCCCCAGCACCTCAGGCAAGGCGGTGGGAAAGGTTTCCAAAATGGATTGCCCTCTTCTAAACCCTTCCCATCGGGCAGGGGGCGGCGAAAGGACCAGGAGAGGAGAGCTGGTCCACATCACCTTACCTCGGAGAGCTTGACACGTCCCTCCAGGAAGGAGCAGTCGGCGGCGTTGTGGGTGCAGATGTGGCGGTACTTGCACCAGTGGCAGGGGAAGGAGCCGTTCACACAGGACAGGCACCTGCAGAGAGAGCAAAGTGGGCAGCGTTAGGGCAGGATCCACCGGGACACTTCTCGGGATGCTTCTGAGGGACAGCATCCACAGGTGATCCTGCATCCTTCACGCCTGGGAGGAGGGCTGTGTGCCGACAGGCTGGGAGAGGAGATGCCTGCACACCCTGGACCCCCTCCCCGGGCCTCGCAGAGTGAGGAGAAATGGCCTTTTGGGCACCGCAGGGTTTGTGCCCCAAGCCAGGCCAGCCACGCTCCCTCCTCCGCTTGGCAAACTGACCCTGCCCGCCCCGTGAGCTCCAGACTTTGGGAGATTTATTTGGGTTCGCTGAAAAGCGATTTTTAGCGAGAGGCGGCAGAACAAGGGCTCTGCACCGCGGGGGAAGAGGGGAGAACGGGCCAGACTAATGCACGCTCATTGAGAGGAAAATTATAACTGGCAAAAGGTTGGGTCAGATTAACATTTCGGGACTGTAGCGCCTTTCAGCCACTCACAATAGGTTGTGTGTGACCCCCTCCCTCAGCCCCCCTCGTCCTAACCCCTCCGTGGCCGCGCGTGCGTGTGTGTCTGTGTGTGTGTGTGCAATTCCACCCCTCCCTCCAGCCCACCACGCTTCCGTCTCTCTCCCCAGCCTCCTCTCTGGGCTCTTTGTGTGGTGGGATTGTGCATGCCCCCCTTCTCCCCGCTTCTCCTGGGGGATGCGCTCGTGCACTCAGGGATGCTGAGAGCCCCTGTGTTCTGCTCTGCACCCCTCCTGCTGAAAAAACAACCCCCAAGGACCTGATGCAACTCACCTATGACATACAGAGTCCCCTCCTTGTGCAGCCATTCACACAAGCAGCACCCCAACAGCCTGTCCCCTTGCTAATCCCACCAAAAACTTGCCCTCCCAGCACCTCAAGGCATCCCTCTTTGCAAGCACAGAGCCCCCCAGCTGGAGGGTGACTTTCAGGACCCTCATCCTGTGCAGATGGAAGGGGCTGAGCCCTCCCCACCACGCTGTCCCCAGGCAGCAGAGAGGTCCCCCATCGATGCAGGTCTCCCCGTGAGCTGCCCTCCTGAGGAGCAGCGGGATGAGAGGCTGAGGCATAAGCTTGAAGTCAAAAGAAATAATCAGCCTGTCTTGAAAAAAAAAGAAGAAATAAAAGCAGAAAAAAAACCCACAGCAGCTCTGTTTTTCTCCCTAGAAGGCTCATACCTGCTCTCACTGATCCGAGCACAAACAGGATCAGGCCCAAAGCAATTATATTTAAACAAAGGCAGGCTCTTCCCCTGAGCACAGCTCTGGCAGGAGGCAGGCAGCCCTGCCCAGCCCCATCCTGCTCCCAAACCCCATCCCACCTCTCTGCCTCTACGCCCCGGGAAACGGCAGGGAAAACACAGCATCACCCAGTGAGGCGGCACAAAGAGAACCTTCATGGAGGAAAAGGGACCCTTGGGTGGCAGGGCCACTGTGGTGACTCCCTGGCCCTCCGCAGACTCGTCCCTTTGGAGGTGTGGGGCCAGCAGGTGAAGGAGGCACAGCAGCGGGCAGTGCAGGGTGCAAAGGTACACACACACACCAAGGGCTTCACCAGCCCATCGATCCCTGCCCGCCCTGGGGTTCCACACACCACCACATAGACAGCAAGAGCTTCCCAAATCCAGGCGCGCACACTAAGGAAATATTTAATTAAGCTGCTTGCAAAGGGGGCTGGAAGTCATTTCCACGTTTCGCTCACATTTTCACTTCCAAATGAACAGCCCTTTTAGCTTTACCCACAAATATGCTAATTGAGATGCTCCTTATGCAAATATATGCAATTTTATTTCAGCTGCAGAGATTCGACTTAAAAGCAGAGCCGTAGCCTCCTATCTCTGGTTGCTTTGATGGAAGGAAGTGCAGAGGGTGGGGGGAAGTGGGGGACACAAACAAAGCAAAAGGACTGCTCCTGCCCTCCCGATAAGGGCCCGGGGCGCAGGCAAATCCAAGATTCGGAGGCAGCAGGGCAGGGAAAGCAGGGGTTAATGCTCATGGAAGTAGAGCAACCACAGAGAGATCATTTAAGAGAGGAGCGTGGTACAAGGAGTAGCAAGACACCCACCAGGGAATAACCACCAACTCTCCCATAAAATCTCCGCCAAGGAGAGATTTCCGGCCACCAGGTCTTTCAGGGTCAGCAAAAAAGCTCCCCAGTCCCCTCTCTACCACCTCAAAGCAGTTGGGTGTAGTCCCTGGCCCCTGGAGCTGCAGGTCCACTCTGCAGTTCTTCAGGGCCAAAACCATATCTTGGCTATTTCAGGACCCTGCTCACCCGAGGGTCTCCTTTGCCATTTAACTACCGCAGGTCCCAGCCGGTCTCTTGGTCTCCACTTGCCAAAAGACATGTACACACCTAAAACATCTGAAGTTATCCTCCACAAACACCCCAAGGTGCAGATATCCCCTCTCTCTTCAGGCCTCCCAGATGCCTCTAACGTAACTGAGCCATTTCTAAAGCCGCATCCCCAGAGATGTTTTTCACGCTCTGCCAAGGTTCTCCATCTGCCATAAGGACATCAAACGCCACCGTAGGAGCACTCACCACCCCTCTCACTCCACAGCACCTAGAGCCTGTCTGGGTCAGCAGCCTCAGGCTGGCCAAAGACTCTGTAAACCCCACTTTCAGCCTCCCTCGGTCCTGCTGGCCTCGGCATGTCCATTTGACCCCCTCAGCTCTCTGCGAGGCCACCCAAAAGCCAGGGCAGGAGCCAAGGCAGGGCTCCCTGGCTGGGGGTCAGGCTGGGTGGTGTGGCTGGGGCCGTATCCTCGGTGTGTCCGTGTGTCTCTGCTGTCTGTTCCCCGTGCAGGAGCAGGTTGCTCGGCAGCATGATGCCATCTGTGCCGTCTCTCTCCTTCCCACGGTCAGGCACTCTTCCCTCATCACTTCTTGCCTAAGAGGCTTTCATCACTCCTGATAATTAGAGGGAGGCTCTCCTTCATGTGTTGAATTCCCCCCCCCCTCCTCCCCGAAGCGTGTCAGGAGTGCGAGAAGCCCAGCCAGGCAGAAAACCCAGGCTGGGGGTGTAGCGCAGACACAGACCCACAGCTTGCTCCCCATCTACCTCCTCCCCAGTGCTGCCAGGGGCTGGGTGGAGATGAAACCCAGGCTGGGCAAGGGGAAGGGGGTCAGACCCACCAGCAGTGCCCCTCTTCCCTCCCAACATCCTGGTGCAAGAGGAGCAGCACCAATCTCAGACCCACATTTCAGCATCCCTCTGCACAAGGAGTGCCCCATCCCAAAACAAGACCAGGGTCACTGCCTGCCTGCAACCTCCCCAAGAAAGAGAGGGCAGCCGGGTGGCTCTGCCCACCTCTGAGTGACCCACAGCCTCCCAGCTCACTACACAGCTGGGTCAAGACCTATCGACACTGCTCCCCTCCACTTTCCAAACCACTCCTAAACTTGCTGAGGCCACACTAGAGAAATGCCTGACGTGGCTGCAGAAGAGCAGCGGTGCAGAGAGGATAGCAGGACAGTGAAGGAGCATCTCAGAGCTGGGCACAGGGCCACAAGCATCACTGCAGGACGAGCCCAGACCCAGGGTTGGCTTAGGGGAACTGGCTCCTCGCTAGGCACAAGGGCAGCTCTGCAGAAGCCACTTCCAGCCACCACAGCAAGGTTGCAGCTGCCTCCACACCTGATCCAAAGCAATACTGCAGCTGATGGGAAGCACGGAAAGCCAGCTACTCTGGATCTGTGCTCCTCACCCACGGTCCTTCCTGCACTCCCAGCCCCAGGAGAGCCCACATGCCCAAAGGAGCCCAGAGCTTTTCAGAGCACTGAGCAGGGAAGGCAGACAACAAAACCAGCATCCGCAGGGCTGCGATAAGCCTGAACAGCAAACAAGAGGGACAGGGGGTGCGAGCGTTGCACACACACATGTACACACACACACAAACACTGGGGCTATTTCCATGGAGCTGTGCATTCCTGGAAGAAGGACATGGAGCAAAGGACAGGGAAGAGGGACAGGGGCAAGTTCAACGGCACCAAGAGCAGACCAGGGGAGGTCCATTGAGAAGGGAAATTATAAACACAGTGCTGATGGAAAACAGCATCTGCGCACGCACAGCACGGCCCGCTTGCGAGCCCCCCGACCGCTCCTCAGACCTCCTCTTGGCAGGAGGATCCACATCCTTAGTGAATACTCAGCTCCAGCATGGCCCGCATCTGGAGCAGCAGCTGTCAGGGGTGAGGGGCTGAACTGCAGTGCTCAGGGCTTCACATCCATCTCTCTGCCCCAGGGACAGGGGGAAAAGCTGATCAGCAGCCGGAACGGGAGCTCAGTGTCCCCAAGCCCCTACACAGACCTACAGACAGCCCTGCCCTTCCCAACCAGCGTCCAGACCCATAGCCGGGAGAGCCATGGGGTGGGAGATGCCTCCCCCTCCTCCCTCTACCCCTGCCCATCTCTAACCAACACATTCTTGCCCTTCCTTTCATGTCAGCCTGATGTTTTGCCATCTCTGCTGGGTTTTGCCAAGGACCTTACTCACAAGAATTGGGCACACAGACTCCCAGCAGAGTGGTCCAGAGCATCCAGTATTGTGCTGGCTGGAAGATGCAGAATCAGGCCCTCGTTTCTAAAATCGCCAGAAACACGTAATTCACGTGAAACACCTTCAGCCGCCTCCCCTCACTGAAACACAACACCAGGCTGCACCAGCCCTCCTCCTTCACAGCAAACGTGACATAAACCAGTTTATCCCGTGTGGTCTCTGGGACTATCCTATGGGATTTTCCACCTGCCCCAGCCCAGGAGTACGCAGGGATCTGTTACCGCCTCGCAGCTCAGCTGTGCTAACTCAGATACACTCACTCAACTGCTTGCAGCCATCTGTCTGTGCCTCCAACAAGACAGCATCTGTAAGCATCTGGAAACAAGCGGCGCGGGGCCTGCGGGGAAGCAGCCGCGCTGTGTAGGGGCAGCTCGGAGGCACAGGCAGCCCAGGGCACGGCCAGACGGAAAGGCTGCAGCAAGGAGCCCAGTCATACAAGGGCTGGCATCATCTGACTCCGTCCCACGGGTGTCACCAGGTGCCTCAGCCCCTGGGGCCACGCATTAAAATCCCATTTACTTAATGGAGGCTTACAGGGAAAGCCTGACCTGTGCGACAGGGCAACATCAGACTCGCATCTCTCTGGCCAGGAGGAGCTAGAGCCGCCTGGTGTGTCTGCCCCTCACCCCAGCTTCAGAGAGATTCAGCACCCCATCGCTGATGGGACCCAGGTGTCACAACCATCACTGCAGCAAGGCACAACCACGAGCACGGAACCACCACGACCACCTCCCAGAGAGAAGACACAGCACGGGCATGCACAAGCACAGGTTTCCTGACTGCTGGGCTCCCCCCTCTCACCCTAAGACTGTGATTTTTCCCCCTTTCCCTGTGCCACTGCCTGGATTTTTGCTTCCACCTCGCAATGGCTGGTGATGCTGGGGGATCAGGTGATGTACTGGGCACGTCAGTGCTTGAAAAACCAGCAGTGCTGCAAAACCTACCCACAGCATCGAGGGAAGCCCCGAAGGCTTTCACCTTTTTCCCTGTCCCCCTCCAGTTGCCAGCCCCCTTCCCAGAGCCACCCTCTCCAAAAGGCCAAAACACAACAGGAGTTACGGACCAGAGTCAGCAAACACAGAAATAGCGGGAAGAATTACATCTTAGTATTCCCTGAAACTGCTTGCTGGCTTTCCAGGAGGATTCCCCGCTCGCCCACCTCACCAGCAAGCGCAGGCTGTGCCGGAGGCAGGCAGGGAGCCTGGTGTTACGTCTTTATCTTGAAAGAGGACTCATTTCCCCACAAATGCTTTGAAGAGGGAGTTTAATGCTGACAAAGACGACCTCAACATCTGCCCGCGCACGCGCTGGACACGGGCTGATTCATTAGACGATCAAAGGCGCCGAGCGGTCTTTCAATGCCTGTGCTTGATCAGTGCCCCATAGGAAACCCCCAGGGGAACCCACCCTGGTCCCTGCCACGGGGTTTTCTATCCCTTTCTCCACCACAGAAACCACAGTGTGTCCCCAGGCAAGCCTGAGTGGGTAGCCCAGTTCCCCCAACCATGGGCTGGCAGTGACCCTCAGCCACCCACGTCCCTCTTTGCAAGACACCCATTTTTCTGCATCCACCTCCAGATTTCCACTCTCCCATTCAAGGCACCTCTCACAGCGCAGCCAGAAACATCCCCTGCCTGATGCACAAGCCTTCAGGAGCAACATGCCACTGCCTGGAAATGTCCCCCTGAGCCCCACAGGAGTCCTGAGGCTGCCGGGGTGTAGTAAACCTAGCTGGGACCTCCAGAAGCTTGCCAGGTGACCCTGCTGGAGCAAGGAATGGTGCCCCAGAGACAGTGTGAATCCCAGACCAGGGCTCCACCCCAGGAGCCAGTGATACTGGTCTGTGATGGGGACAGTCCCATTGCAACAGGTAGCACGATAAAGCCCTGCAATAACAGATGGGACAGTAACAGGGTTCTACCAGGAAGGTATCCCCTCAGCCTGGACCATCACAAGCCAAATACGTGGGCAGCACAACCTCCTCTGTACCCCTCCTTCCCTGTAGAAGAAGGGGTTAGACATATCTTCCCTTTTGCAACCCTTCCCTGGACCAGGCTGGTTCCAGCAGTCCTCTAAAAAGCATGGGAAGAAGAGTTTTGCAGGGTGGTGAGAAACAGGAGAGCCAGGATCCTCACACAGCAGCAGCATCAGCCCCACAGCCTGCAACAGGGCTTTAGTGACGCGATTTGCTGATGCCTCTCCAGGCATCTGCAGAAAATAAGAAGGGTCAGACTCTCCCCTGTGTACACGGTGGAACTGTGTTGGCTTCCCTGGAGCTACCCCAGCTTACATGAGCAAAGAGCTGCCTTATAACCCTCCAACTTCTCCATAGTCATCTGAAAAATCTCACCTAAACTTTTCACCTTCAGCTGAGAAATAATTTGACACACAGGCCTCTGGCTCCCAACCTAAGCAAAGCTGCTCAAATATAAAAAGAAAATTTAATGCACGGTGATCAGAGATCTCCACAGGAAAAACATTAGCTTCGTGGAAAAGCATATTGTTCCTAATACAGAATTTATCAGGCTGACGTATAGATTTTCCTCCACAAAATATGAAACCTGGATCTGAAAGGCTATTAACTCCGAAGAGATCCATTAAAGACGTCTGTCTGCAAATGGTATTTAAAAGTATTGCATCATCCTAGGTATTGTCATGCTCTTTGGCTATGACTCGACTGCAGGTCACATAGTTAAAACTGCCTCCAAACCCTAAAATTCTTGACGTAAAGAAAATAATAATAATGTTCACCAGCCTAGAACACGGACTTTTCTATCAGCTCCAACCGGAGCCCATAAATATTAATGCATCCATAATTAGCCTTTTTAAATAATGCATCCAAAATTAAACATCAACGCAGTAATAAATCAGTCAGGGCTCTTTGTTGTAGGTTTGTCTGAGGTGGGGGTAGGTAGGTTTTTTTTTCCCTCCTGTGTCAGGCACATAAAATAAAATGCCAATTCCCACCACCTTTTCCCACTGGACCAAAATGATGGAGCCCCAATTGCACCGAATCTGATGCCATTTGTACTTAAAAGTCCTCTTTCCTTCATTTAGAAAAATAAAAGTCACATCTGCTTTTTGATTTGCAAAATAATGACATGCAGCCAGCCCGAGCCAAAGCTGAGCTAATGTTATTGAAACCACACGACGTGAAGGGAGACAAAGCTCATCTCAGGAGTCAAGGTGAGGGAGAAAGTCAAGTTTGCAAACTCTCTGCTCCCCCACCCGGCACATCGCTCTCGGGAGCCGAGACCCGCTCCCCGTGCAAAGAGCAGGCAGGGCACAAATCCCTGTGATGCACAAGGCTTGCAGGGGGCTCTCCTCTGATGCACCCCCCTCGGAGCTCGCTGCTGGGAGCCACCGGGGAGCCCACATCTCACCTGCTTCTCCCTCATCAAAGTGGAAAATTCGAAGAACAGGCTTTGGAGAAGCAACCTGCAGCAGAGGCCTCCAAGGCAGGCTAGACTCTTTGCAAAAAGCTGTCCAAAAGAGATCACTCTGCATTTGCTTATCTATAATTACTGATCAGCTGGAGCAACACCATCCATAGGAGGTTTCTGGCAGGGTAATGAAATCACTTGCGTTCTTGAGCTCCAAATTCTTTGCCCAAACACACCCCAGCATCTCCTCCAACGTTCCCACAGCAGAGCCATCTCCCCGCTGCTCATCAGGAGCTCGCTGTTAGAGGCTGTTTAGACACCCTGCTTAGACAGCACATCAATAATCCACACCTCCTCTATTTTACCACATGCATATCTCAAACCGCCTAAAAACCCGTACATGGAGTAGATTTCACAGCAGCCCGACAAGAAAGCAAATTCACAATTACTTCCAGTTAGGAAATTCTTGGGTAAACGCCCCAGGACATGCAGCACGTTCCACCCCATGTTGCTGTAACTTTCCAGCTCGCTCTCCAGCAACCCTGGGAAGCAGGTACCGTCGCAGGAAAACACAGGCTTCTCCTTTTGCGTCGCCAAGTCACTCCTATTAACTGTTTCCAGGAATAACAAGATGCTTGGCATTTTCGGTCACATGGATTATTGCTACAGTCTGCAATGCAGTAACTCGCTTTTCCTTCCACAGCTTTGCCAAACCCAAAGCCCTGATTTTAAGTGAGGTTCTGCCCTGATGTTACACATTCCCATACGCTCAAGCCAGCTGTGGGTGCTCTGGTCACCGTCCCAGTTTACAAGGGCAAAAGGAGGTGGTTTCTCACTGCAAACACCACTATACTCAATTGCCCTTTCCTCTTGCAACATCAGCACCCACAAAGCCAACATCTCTCTCTCCCAGCCTCACACCACCCCACCGATCCATTCCCAGAGTGATCTCAAAAAGCCCAGGCCACTTACGACTGATGGACGCTGCAGTTGTAGAAAACAAAATCCACGGAGGCAAACTTCTTCCCCGTCTCCTTAGATTTCAGGTAGAGCTTCACCACTCGCTTGTCCCCTGGGAGAGACCCAGGCAGAAAAAGGCATCAGAAAGGACACAGCATTCAGCCCAAGGCTTGTGATGGGCTGGAGGGAGCTGGGCATCACCATTCCAGCCCAATTAACTAACAAAATCCCCAAAACCTGCAACAAAAAGTGTTCACTCCCACGCACCCAGCCACCAAATGGGCCAACAGAGCCCAAGTACAGCTCTGAGCCCCTACAGCTAACTGCAACCCAAGGTGCCTTGGGTTGTACTGGTGGTACTGAAGAGGAGCTTAACAGTTCTGGGGTCAGCAGAATGCCCCAGAGCACATGGCCACCCACAGTACATCTGCCCAGGAATGGTCCACAGGTGGGAACAAGGCCAGGGTGCTCAGGACTGGTGTACAGACCACTACAGCGTCAGCAAGTAGCTGTGCCCATGGGTTGGTGGAGACCAGGGACCAGCTCCCCATGAGTAGCAACATCATCCTATACCCTGAGAACCCAACTTGGGTCCTGCTCAGGGCCTGGGGATTGCTGTCACGGGAGGACTGTTCTCGTCCACACCTGGCTTTGGGGCAACAATGGTGACAAGGTTTGTCTCAGGCTTTCTCCCCACCCCAGGGCCCAAGCTCACCGCGGCCCCTGGTGATGGGGATGACATCCTTGGCAGAGGGAGAGCTGCAGTAGATCTTTCCATCTTCAATGCGGCTCTCAGACTCAGTGAAGTCTTCAAAGGAGCAGTTGACTCCTGCTGAGAGGTCTGGGACGTTCCAGGCCTGCAGAACCAGCTGGGGAGGAGAGGCAAGAGCATTAGTACAGAAAACTAGCAAAAAAGACTCCTCCTTGTCTGCTATGTGTGAGTCCAGCCAACAGAAAAGACCAAGGGTGCAATCCCTCCTCCACCACCCACAGAGGGAGACCTGCCTGGGGCTTTCACAAGCAAGCCCCATCCATGGATTTACCCGCTCAAGCAAGAAGCGTAGATTTAAGTGGGTTAAAAGACAGAATGACTCACAGCCTCCTGTCCTCTGCCCTCACCGTACCACAAGCCATTACACCTCACCTCTACAGAGACCAAGCACAGAGTCAAGCTAAAGAGTGTTTCGCGGAAAGGCATCCGTGCCGGCAGAGCCGAGGAGGGGAGGAATCCACCTCTTACTTCACAAAGTCATTCCCAGGGTCAGCAGTTCTCACTTTACAAAACGCTTGCCTTATTTCTAATTTGAATTTTTCACAGCTTCCAGCCATTAGTTCTTGTTATGCCTTTCCTTGATAGATTAAAAAGCCCTTTAGTCCCTGATATTTGCTCCTTGTAAAGGCACTTATACTCTGTAATCAAGTCACCTCTTAATCTTCTTTTTGATAAGCTAAGCAGATTGAGCTCTGGAAGTCTCTCACTGCAAGGCATTTTCTCCAGCCTTCAACTCATTTACATGATGTTTACGGGAGGTTTTCAGCCTCCCCCTCTAAAAGCTGGACTCCAGCCCCAGCGCAGCATCCCCGCGCCGACCACCCCAGACCTCCGTGCAGCGTCCTGCCGTGGGTCGGGGACATAACCACCCCCAGAGCTGAAAATGTCACCCAGCTCCTGGCTTTGCCCAAGGAGCATGGAGAGCCACACAGCGAAGGCTCAACCCCAGCGCTGTTTTCCAGAACGCTGGGCAAATGCTTGTTTTCTCCCTCCACATCTAACTTTAGACTTGGCAGTACCAAGCCCTAATTTCTCTGTTAAACCAGCCCCGCTCAGAACCAACCGTTCTGCAGAGGAATCTCACCCCATACCGACCCCCAGCCTCAGCCTCCTAGCAGGTCCCATCCACAGCCATCTCACATTTATTTCCACTTTTTCAACAAACGTTAGCCCCTGCAGAAGCGGTTTCCAAACTGTTTTCATCCGGTGACAATTCCCCTCTGACGAGGACTTTTTGAGATTTGTCACGGAGCCAGTTCTTAATCCACTTAACACGTGCTTTATCAATATTGTATAATGCTAATTTTTAATCAGAACGTTGTGTTGTACCAAGTCAAATGCCTTGTAGAAGCCTAAAGACATCACATCCCCACAGTCCCTCTTCTAATTCAAGTCATAATTTCATCAAAGAACAAAATGTGGTTTGTTTGACATAAAACCGCGTTGACTGGCATTAATTATATTCTCATCCTTAAATCTTTATCAGTTGCATCCTGCGCTTGGTTTTTTTCCCTTTAGTTTTTCTAAATCTGATGTCGAACTACGCACTCTCTGGCCATTTGGGCCGTTACATGTGCCCTTCCTGCATTGGGGCAAAAAAAATGAGAACTTTCTCTGTTTCCTGGGCTTTTCTCAACATTTGCTTATTTATTCCAAAATGTTATTTAGTATTCTATTCTTACAAATATCCACCGGCCAAGGAACTCCACAGCAGCTCTTTTAGAACTCCTGAGTGCCAGACATCCAGACTGGCAGTTTTCAAAACTTTATTGCTAGTATACGCTGTTTCGTATTCTCTTCACAGTGCTAATGGCCTGGAAAATACTTCGGGGAAGTCCGTCATCCTTTCTGTCTGCACAGAGAGAGCAGCGACTTGTGCATCGAAGTCTCATCCCAAAAATAGCTACTGCAGGCTGGGGTCAGAGACAGGCTATTGAGCTAGATGGATCGCCGACCTACGAATGGCAGCTCTGATGTTGGTGTTTGTATTATGGAGAAATATTTATTGCTCGCTTGTGTCTTTTCTGAATAATCATCAAGTGGTTTATTATCTCCATCAATAGACCAGCCCTCATCAATGCCCTGCACTTTGCTCTGTTTTATTTATCTCGGACTTCTCTTTCCCTTTCTCCCTATTTGTCATAAACTCGTTAGTTATTTTTAATCGCCGCCTCCCCAGCCGTTGCCCCCAGAAGGTCAGGAGGTGGCTGGGGGTGAGGGGGTGTGCGGACAGCAGAGGTGGCTTACCGGGACCTCGGACATGGTGACCGAGATGTTCTTTGGCTGGACGGTGAGCTGGACACACTGCCGCAGGTCGGAGGCGAAGCGCTGGGGCTCGTCCGCCCGCTCACACCGGTCCTTGCGCGAGCAGCTGGAGGGGGTGAAAGCACCACGGTGAGGAAGGGAATTGAATCCCCCGGGGTCCTGCCCGGCTCTGGGCTGATGCCCTTTGGCATGGAGGTGATGCCCAGCTAGGGACCATGGGTGCTCCAGTCCTGTATGGGAGCTTTGCTTTCCCCTCATCCCAGCACCGGGGACTTCTGGGGTGTTTTATCTTCAGTTTTTCTTATTGGCACAAGGATGCCAAAGCGGGGAGCCCGTGGGCAGGATTAGAGGGGCCGTGCCGGCTAGGGACCATGGGTGCTCCAGTCCTGTATGGGAGCTTTGCTTTCCCCTCATCCCAGCACCGGGGACTTCTGGGGTGTTTTATCTTCAGTTTTTCTTATTGGCACAAGGATGCCAAAGCGGGGAGCCCGTGGGCAGGATTAGAGGGGCCGTGCCAGCAGCTTTGTCATGTCTCATGAGCACAGCCTGGATGCTGTGGAAAGGGACAACAGACCTCTAGGACCACTCCATCCCCACGTTTCAGGGCCAAAGCGCAGGAGGGGACTCCCCAAGGACACCAGCGGTGGGAATGGACACTGTTCCCAAACCGTGGTTCACTGGTGTGGCCGACCCCGTGGTACTTACATGTTATGGAGGACGCACCAGCCGCAGTGGGGGTCCCGAGAGCCCAGACACAGCTCGCAGCTCTCGTACTGCTCACAGCTCTCCACCGGCACCCGCGTCACCTGCGGGGAACAGGCAGGGAGTGAGGGGGGACAGGCTGTGTGTTTCCCTGCTGTGTCCATGCCCAGACCCTGCCGGAGATGGGACTCACCTTGGCCCACAGCTCCCACCCCGTTAGAGAGGAGACAGCGGCAGGGAGCAGCCTGAGCCCCCACCATCACCCAGGCAGCACATTTCCAGGTGACACCTCCACCTCAAGGAGGCTTTTACCCCAACCAAGCTCCTTCCACCATGGCATCCTTGCCGGGCTGTGGGAGTGGGCTGTGCTGGCTCAGCCCCCGCATCAGGGTTGACAGTTGGACAAGATGATCTTTAAGGTCCCTTCCAACCTAGAAGATTCTGTGATTCTGTGATCAGCTCCTGGTGTCGGCCAGGCACCCTGCGGCTACCGCAGCCCTGCTCCGAAAGGGTTACCGGTCCTCTATTAATTGCTCCTCCAGATTTGATTAAAATCCCCTCGTTCTCCAAGCCCTTCGAGCTCTGTTACAACTGTTCATTTAATTACTTTCCACCAGCGCTCTGATAACACCGAGCTGGAGCAGGGAAGAGAGTGGGTTTTATTAAGGAGAGGGGAGGAGAAGAGGGGGGATGCGAGGAGCCGGCAGCACTGGGCAACTGTCTGTGCCTGCTGCGCTCCTGCCTCAGTTTCCCCACTGCTCCCAAGGGGCAGGACTCACTTGTTAATTAAAATTTGCAAACTTTTCTACTTGAAGGCTAAACCTGGGGTGCTCTCCTTCCTCCCAGCCCAGCAGGGGTTGGGCTCAGTGTGATGCCTACAGGGCTGGCATAAGGCTGGCCAAACAGTACCCTCCAGTTTGCACACCAGTAAGGTTATCTGTAGTGTTCCCACTTGTTTGTCCCTGACATTACTTCAGGCAGGCTGCGGTGAGAGGGTCAGCAGGGGGTTCCCCCCAGTCAGATCCCACACAGGCGTATGCTGGCTCCCAGCAGCCACAGTAGCCCTTTAGGAAGATCCCTAATTCTAGTCTGTGTTACCCCCCCACACCTGCAACCACATCTCCAACATCTCCCCCGAGCAGGGAGGCTTAGCTGAGCCAGGCCTGGGACAGAAACATGAAGGACTCCAGACCCAGTTTCTGCCTCGCCTGGGAAGCTCCAGGTTTCCTGCAGCACAGCAGAAACCAGAGACAGGCGCTGGGAGAGGGAGGGAGAGGGCTCTGCTGTTCCCACGGGACCGTCTAGACAAACCCACGGTTCGGCTCCAGCATCCTTCCCACTCCCAACCCCCCGGGCTGGTGGCCAGGAGAGATGTCACGGTCCCAGCTCTGCCGCGCTCCTACTCACACACACCTCTGCCGGGCTGAGGAGCAGGGATGCTGCAGGATGCAGGCACACCACAGGGCAGAACAGCAGCCCCTGTGTCACACCACGAGGTGTGATGCCAGACCCAAACAATGGCACCACCGCGGCATGAACCTGCTTCACCCGCTCCACTGCAGTGGATGAATTTGCACCAGCAAGATCTCCCGCAGGTTGGGGATCACGCAAACACTCGCAAAGCCAAACAAAACTTCCTCCTGTGAGCCCCAACCGCGCTGCCAGGTCAGCAGCACCAGAGCTGGATCGGGTCTGTACCTCTGGTAGAAGAGAGGCAGGGACGAAGGGGTGCACACCAGGCCCTGGGGTCACACCAGCCCCATGTCCCCTCCGCCCCAGAGGAGAAAAAGCCATTTGGAACAAGGAGCTTCTGCTAACCTGCAAAAGCCCTGCTCTGGAGAGGATGTCCAGAACAGGGAGGAGGTTTATGGCCAGCCCCTTGTAGCAAGGAAGGGTCGGGCAGCCCTCAGTCCCCAGGGACCATGGGGATTTCAAGCAGCTGCTGCTAACAATTACTGCCTGGGGCATGTCCCCAGCGAGGAGAGGAGCAGCAAGGCCACCCGAGTCAGTGCCTCAGGGCAGAGACTTTGCAGAGGAGCCAGGAGGAGCTGCTGTTGTTCCTTGGGACAGGAGTCCCCAGGGACCAAAAGGAGCTTTACAGAAACAAAGCAAAGCTGCCACTGGGGAGCTGCCCAGAAGGCTTCCCAGTGCACAGGCTGCAGCTGGGGCCGCAATGTGGGCTGCCATGTCAGGAGACCAGAGGGGCTGTCATACCATCCCCTCCCCTTACCTGTTTCTCGGTCATGGCGTAGATGTGCTGGCGGTCAGGACTCAGCACCAGGTCTCGCAGGATGGAGCTGCCCTCGTGGGCCACAACGTTCTCGTACTGCAGCGCTTGGTGCTTCCTCTCGGCTGGCAAGTCCACCAGGATCTGTGGGGAGAGCAAGAGGGGGTGAGCAGGGTCTTACACACACCCCAAGGAGTGGGAAGCAGAACGTACCTCATTTAGTGATGCCACCTCTCTGTCCCACGCCAGCACACCACGGCCATGTGCCACCACAGCACACCACCCCATGGCCACCACAGCATGGCAAGGCAGCAGCCATGCTGCAAACATCCCTTTCTAGAAGACCACACTGCAATGTTTTCTTCCCCTTTTTTGCATTTGTCCCATGTTTATGTTGACAGTGTTCACCCCTCTCCAGGGAGGGAAGCCACATACGCGGGGCTCCTCTGCGCTGCCCTGCTTCCCACACTGCCACTCAGCCCCAAAAGCCCCTCCAACTTGCAGCATGGCAGCAGAGAGCCCCCAGCTTGCAGCAAAGCAGCAAACCCTGTCTTGCCACAGCAGTACGGAAAGCAGTTCACACGCCACGCCGCACCGAGCCCCGGCCAGGCAGGATGCTGCGGCGCAGGCAGGCAGGGCTCCCATCTCCCCATCCATCAGAGGAAATGCTCAGGCTCGTGACCAGGGCAGTCAAGAGGGTCTCAAGGAAACTGGGGGTCAACAGAGGTTCAGAAAGCGCCTTTGTTCCCTGAGCAGGAACGTGGCAAAGGCTTTAATCCCCTTACGGCTCACAATTACGTTAAAGCTCTTCCTAAGTACGCTTGTTTCTGGCTGTACCGGCGATAACCACATCACGAGGCACCACGGGGCCGGAGGCACCCACCGAGCAGGAGCTAAACTCAGCTGTGCTACTTGCCGTAACCTGATTGCCACCTCCACAAGCTGGGGACGCTTACTGCTAATGACATCCCTCACGATCTCCCAAGATTTGGGCCGTCCCGCAGCACGGGGCAGCCTCAAGGCAGACAGTGCCGGAGAAACGGCTGAGTGGGTTTGGTCTGCTCCCACGGGATGGGATAGGATGGGATGGGGGCCACCCCAGCAACACATTCTGCAAAAATAAAGAGCAGCAAGCAGCAGAGAAGCAGTGCATCCAGCGAGATGGAGCAAATGCTGCCCAGGACCAGCTGCACATCGCTGCTGGCACACACGGGCAGCCGGTCCTGCACCCCTAGCCATGGCACTCGGCAACCCCCACAGCACAGGGGCAAATCTGCTGCTTCGAACCAGCCCCCAAAATGCATCCCACAGCCCTGCCCTGATCATCATGCCCACTCCCCCCCAACATAGCCATGGCCAAGCGCCTTGTGCCCCCCCCATGGTGGTCGCCTCAGCACCCCCGGCCACCTCGTCCCCCTCCTGCAATAAATCGCCACCGGCATTTGCATAGTTCCCAATCAGGAGGATACGGGGCCAGGAAAGCAGGATCCCGGTGTGCAGCTGATTAGCATGGAAATGTATGCGGCTCACAAACAAACCGGGGCCCGTTTAATTAGAGCGGCGCCTTTGATTCACCGCCAGCCTCCTGCATGCACCAGCCCTGGATTATTTTTAGGCAGTTTTACAAAACAAATGTATTTAATTAAGAAAGAGACCCCTGAGCAACCAGAGAGCGACGAGTCCTGCACGGCAGTGAGCAAAGGGGCCACCCTCTCCCCAGGGGACGTGGGGACAGGGTTTGCAGGGCCAGGTGTAACTCTTGGGAGCCCACAGCACAGTCAAAAACCCTCTGTACGTCCTGCAGCATGACTGGAGAACCTTCACCATAACCCAAACCCTACCTGCCTTCTCAGCATCCTTTGCCAGACCCATACACAGGCTCTGCTCCCCATCACCCCCACCCTAGGTACCACTGTGTGCTGGGGAACACAGAGATGCTGAGAGCCTGTTTTAAAGCCTCTCCCTGCCCTTTTCGTGGAGGTTCTTTCCACCCAGGACCACATTTGCTCCTACTCCAAACATCAGAGGAGGTCAAGCTTCAAACATCTGCAGTACAGGGCCACGCAGCACCTCCTGTCCCAGGTTAGGTTACCTCCTGTCCCACGGTACCCAGCATCACCCCCAGGACCCAACCCTCCCTCCCTGCATCCCCTTACGCATCACTCCTCTCCTGGCTCTCAGCTTCTTCCCTACAAAGACCTGTCCAAGCCAGCTCTCCAGAGGAGGGTAACGGGGAGCATCCCACCCTCCCAGCAGCAAGGGAATGTTTCTCCCCCTTGCTACAGCAACGTGACAAACGCACCTTTCCAACCCTTTTATGGGCTGCAGTTGCAGCACAGAAGAATCGATATAGTTTTACCCTGGTTCTAAAATAGATCTATGGCTGGATGTCGCGCTGGCAGTAATTTTTAACTAGCGGGGTAATTTCCCCATTACATTATTGCACTGCGCAGTGCTGGGAAAGAGAAAGAGATGTATTAAAAAAAAAAACAACAGACGCGAAGCACTTCCAGTTAATTTGAGGCTCCAGGAAGATCCTAAAAATATTCTCAATAGTCAAAAAGGGCTGGAGCCCAGCCTGCCACATGTCAAGGTGCTCTGGTGGGGGGCACGGGGCCACCCCAGGCATGCACACGTGAGAACCCTCCTCTCCAGAGCCTCTCCTCCTGCTAAGGATGCTCTAGAGATGGGTTTGGGATTCAAGAAAATGAGATTTGGAAAACCTGTCAATCAAGTTGTTTTCTGGCTGGCCAAAAGGCAGGACATGAGAGATTTTTTGAGTTAGGTCATGGTAGGCAAACCCAGCCTACTGCTCCTCCCCAGCACCAGGAGACTACCGGCAGATAGACTCCAATGTCATCCAACACCAGGAGGATCCAAGTGCCCACAGTGCCCACTGCCATGCGGGCAGAGATGGGAACCCTGCATCAGGGCCTTTCCAGTGGGATTAGCCTGATGGGAATGTGCCCATCCCAGCTGGCGGGAAGGGGACAAGCTGGTCAGACCATAACGCAGCAGAGCAGTGCATGGGATGCAGAAGATGCCTCCCAACAGATCTCTTACAGATGGTAGGGGGGGATAGGGATGGCTTCCCCCCCTCTCCCCACACCCGCGGGGCAGGGGAAGGGGGAGAGGATGCGGTTTAATCAGAGCAGCCCCCCTCGGAAACACGTTCCTTCCTGCCCACCCTGCCTGCCTTCCCACCCGGGGGAAAAGACATTTACCAAAAATAAATAAATAAACCAACCTATTAACCTTTCTCCTCATCCTGACGCTGATATAATTACCCAATACTAATAATTACTCGCACTAATTTCTTGCTCAGGATTCCTGCCCTCGCTCTTGCCTGCCTCAGGCTGGCTCCAGGCATGGGCTCGGCGGCGCTGCATCCTGTGAGGGGCTGGCAGGAGCCCCGGCATCGGCTGGACCCTGGAGCCATACCACAGTGGAGGAGAAGGAGCCAGGGTGGGCTTGTTGGCCTGCTACCTCATTAAGAAAACAGAGAAGACCGGAGGCAAGAAATTACAAGGTCCCTGCTGGCGTGAATCATCTCAAAAGCAAGCACGGAGGCTGCTCTGCCAGAAACCTACATGCACCCCCTCCCCACCCAAGCGAGGAGCCCACCCCAGGGGGCAAGCACCCACCACAGCTTCGCTCTGAAGAGGGACGGGTTTAAGATCTGGTCCCCCAGAAGCCAAGTGGGCTGGTGGAGGCAGTGCAAGGCCAGGAGATGCAATGGCATCTCACCTTTCCAAGAGGTCCTTCACCTCCCAAGCCAGCCGTGGAGAACCCCAGCAAAGGAATGATAAGGGACAAGAAGCCTTCAACCCCCAGGCACTCCAGCGTTACAAGTGACCGTGCATAGCACACACCAGCCAAACGGAGGTAAAGTCCTGCCCCAGAAGGTCCAGAGATGGTTCCTGGGGATGGTCTTGTCTTGGCTGCAGATGTGAGTTTCAATCCCATATAGGTTTTGGAGGAGGAGAACACATTGCCTCGCTAAGAAGCGTGCAAGTGGTGAAAGATCATGGCCAGACAGCAGGATCAGCAGGTCCAGCTGCTGCCTTGACCTCAGTTCTCCTTTACAAACCATAACCCTGGAGCATCCAGAAGCTTTGGCAGGGCCCAGGCCCCACTGCATCCAGTGCTAGTGAAGAGCCACTGCCCCGAGGAGCTGTAGAAGACAAGGCTGGGACTGGAAACCCAGGAGAGAGAATGGGAAGCAAAAGCACAGAGACAATCAGAAGAGAGATGGCTCCTTCCACTGCAGCACACTTGCTCCCCGGGGCAAGATGCCCTCCAGGCTGGTCCAGGTGAGCAGGCACCTCCCCACTGCCATCACCCAATTGCTGTTCCCCCAAGGGGAGAACCTCCCAACGTCCTTACAGTCACCAGCAACAGGCACAACGCGGAGAGGAGCATCTCCCCAGGCCCGCCTTTTGGGAAGACAGGCAATGAGAGGAATGAAGGGCAGCAGCCGTGACCTGGCAGCCACCCAGCGCTGGCAGCGGGTCCGGAGGAGGACAGCAGCAGAGGATGGGGCTTTACAGCTCAGCCCGGGCCAGGGATGCCAGGCGGAGGGGGAGGAAGCACAGCCGGGGAGGGAAGGCAGCTGCAGACATGCCAAGGCTGCTTTGGGATTTAACACGTGCCGTCAGGGATCTGGCTGGGGTCTGGCCAGGGTCAGGGGGGTGCTGGGGTGGGCCACCGGCTCCCTGCAGGACCAAAAACACACGCTTGAGGGCACAGGCGGAGGGTCCCCAAGAGACCCAGTCTCACCACAGGGGACACCCCACAAACCCACTGCTGGGAAGAGGCGGCTCTTCACCCCCCCACAGCCAGACTCCCCACGGGGGTCCCCCACCCCAATCCTCCATCACCCCCCTCCCTGGGCTCTCAAGCTCCCGTCCTGGGTCCCAAGCGGTCCCCTGCAGACCCCTCCTCCGGGCAGGAGAAGTGCTCAGCCACGCTTTGTACTCTTATCTGTACAGGGCTGTGATTAATTCGCAGCGGCTGGCAGCAGCTACAAGAGGAGGGCGCTTCTGCCCGCCTGCCACACTTCAAAGGCAGGGACTTATCTGCCTCAAACACACTCCGCAGCCTTTTCACGGGGACCCTTTCCAGTTCCACGGGGCTTGCACGGCGCTGACGGGCGACGCGAACCAAGGGCTTATTTACGGGAGTGCATTTCAAAGCCTCTCTCCTCTTCCCTCCCAACGCTCGCCGGGGAGAAGCAGCGAGTCCCCCCAGCCCCAGGGATGTCCATGGGGGTCGGAGACTGAGCAAGGGGGGACGAGACAGGGCTGGGAGGAGAGGATGCTGGATCAAAGTCTCTGGTGCTCATGGCTCAGGCACCACCGAAGCCCCAGGCTGCCATACCCAAACCAGTGGGTGCCCAGCACTGTGCTTTGATTTTGGCACCATCCACCCAAACGACACAGGAGAGAGCAAGTAAAAACAGGAGAGGAGCAGGTCTTGGCAGAGATGACCCCTAACCCATGGAGCCACCTCCCAAGAGGCAATAGAGGACCCATGCAGCCTGACCACCCCAAGGTGGAGGTGACAGCTGCCGGGCAGTGTCACACAACACCGTGCTGACGAGGCTACAGCCAGAAAGGGAGTATCTCGTGTCCATCTAGGGGGGCTGGCGGGGGACAGGGGTCACCATGGGGTGCCAGCCTGCATGGCCCCTCCTGGCACATGGCCTGGCTTCACCCCGAGGCAGCAGGCGGCAGGGGGGGGGGACGGGGACACCGGCTGCCCCTCCGCATGCCTCCCCTCACCAGCCACCCCATGAGGACCAGCAGCTGCCCCTCTCCGGTTTCCAAAGGAGGGTGAGGGGTTTAAAACGACGTTCCTGGATCAGCTGCTCGGGACACACACACACACACACACACTCCTCTTCCCCCCTCCCCAGGAAGGTGCAGGGGCTGCCCAGAGAAATGTGGGGCCAGGAGCAGCTGTGGGACCAGAGCATCAGCTGTCCCAGGGGGCACAGCTGGTGGGACAGGGGGCTGGAATAGGGGGGCACTGATGTGCCAGGGGACAAAAGCGGAGAGGAGGTGGCAGGGGAGAAGGCAGTGACTCCTGCTCCCTCCCACTGTATTGAAGGTTACCAAATTTTGGCACCTAGGGTGATGAAGATTTGCCAGTATCAAGAAAATCGCCACCGGGAGAGCCCCGGCCATGCTTTACCAGGGCTCGCTGGGTGTCTGCTCTCTGTGGGGTGGCGAGGGCACCAGCAGGGCTTTGGGGATGCATCTCCCAAGGGCTCACACCCGGGGCTGGGGACAGGACGGCCCCGCAGAAACATCCCAGCTATGCAGGGCGGGCTGGCAGCCGGCACCCCGGCTATCTCCGCTCCCCGGCTGGCCGCCCCGCCAGCTGCCTGCACAGGAATGCACCAGCCGGGCAGGGATCAGACACATGCCTCCTCCTCATCCTCCTCCTCCCAGACGGGCAGGCAGCTGCCTGCTGCCGACTGCTGGAACCTGGCACGCCAGGGCCCCACGGAGGTGGATGCCAGCATCCCGGACTTCTCAGCCGGGAGGAGGTTTTTTGCTGGCTCCTCGCACGGGGCTGGGATGCTCCTGCCTCATCATGAGCCTGACAAGGGCAAGAGGAGCTGCCCAATTCCACTTGGTGAAACCCATTTGTTTTATAAAGGTGAACGCAAGCAAGGCTTTTATCCCAGGTCCGACATCGCCCTGAGCAGGAGAATATTGGGGCTTTAATTAAATCAGTATAATAAAGCAAAAAACAAGGAGATACTTAATCTAAACCAACGCTCATAATAGCAACAAACGCCAGTGACTTGCTGATGCTGACAGATATGACACCAGTTCATCTAACCGGTTTCAAAGCACATGTTGCTGCCCTTGGTGTTGTCCCCAGGCAGTATCCTGAGCTCAGCCACACCGACTGAGGACAGACACACTTCGCTGCACCTCTCTGGGAAGGTGGGGTGGGAACTGGGTGAAGGCACTGGGGTTTGCCATAGGAGAGAGGGGGAGGCACAGGGGGGTGACCCTGCCCCAGCGGAACTCACAAACACAGCACCACCTTCCCCAAAACGCCTCAACCGCCTTTGTCTTTCGCTCAAGCTCATTTCCATCTTTTCCTCTTGTTCAGCCACCCACAGGAGCAGTGTTCCCTTGGCAGAGCCAGCCAGACCAGCATGGCACGGCACAGCACTGACCAGCTCCTCGCCCACCCTCTGCAAACCTTCTCAAAACCTCCCCTGACCAGGTCTGCCCGCATTGCCCCACCAGCGGGACAGGGAAGTACAGCCCCACACACCATCCTGGCAATTTTGACAGGACTAAAACACCATCAGAAAAATCTCTGTACCAAAAAACAAACTACTGGAAAGGGGGAGGCAAGTGCCACATCAGAAAAATCTCTGTACCAAAAACCAAACTACTGGAAAGGGGGAGGCAAGTGCCAGAGCACCGCACGGGAGCAGCACTTCTCACCACAGTCAAACCCAGGCACAGGAGGGAGTGATGGAGACAATGAATAAGGGGAAGGAATCAGAAGCACCCCCACATTGGGGACCACATGGCACGGGACAGGTAGAGGCACTTGCCCTGCTCCCCTCCCCAGTAAAGCCCCGGGTCCCAGCCCCAGGGCTGCTCCCGCGGTCTCGAGCCGTCGATTCCCCAGCTTTGCCCTTCAAAACTCTCCTGGCTCAGTGCCCAGTTTGTATCGTCTAGTCACTCAGGAGCAAAATATCTCTATTATTATTGCAATTATTTCCCAATCAGCATTGCTCAGGGCTGAGGCAGTCAGAGGGGGGGGGACCCCGACAAGCGAATCGATGGGCAGCCTCTGCCCCGGGGGCTGCCGGGGACGGGGCGGGAGGCACTGACAGCTGCCAAGCGGCACAGGGAAGGACGGGAGGAGGACAGGAGACCCCGGGGACCCCTTTATGTGATGCTGTGGACTGGCAGGGTGGCAAGTCCTCGGTCTCTGCTGACCCGAGCAGAGGGGATGCAAAATAACCTCTGCCCGGAGCGTGTGTGCAGCCACCGACCCCACGCGCTCTGGATGAGATGCAAATGCTTTACCTCCAAGGCACTTCACGGCTAAAGGGAACTGATGGGAGCTCCAGGGCGTCCCCAGGGACACCACAGCAGCCACTGGGGCATCAGCTCCCGGAGGAAGGAGCGATGGAGCATCCCAAAACTACCCCTCCGGCAGCACGGTGCCAGCACCCAGCTGTGCCCTCTGCAGAGTAAATGCACAGCAAAATCCCCAAAACCTCACCACAGACATGTCCCTCTCGAGGGAGGGGAACGCAGGCAGGTAAGTGGGTCTCAGTTTCTCAAGCCCCGGGAAGAGAGGAGGGAGCTGTGGAGGTAAGAGAGCCCGGTAACAGACGGGGAAAGCATTTTAGCCCTGCAAAATGGAAGGGAAGGGCAAAAAAACCACACAGCAAAATGAGATGGGGACCTTTCTCACTGCATCCCACTGCTCCCCTCCGTGTAGGAGAAAGCCCTGGGTGACAGCAGTGAAGGGCAGAGCACATCGCAGCAATACAGGATTATTTTTTCCCCCCGTTCGTTAATTACTGTAGGCATCCCCAGCGTCCCAGCAGGCCCCGGGCACGCTGAAGCCACAGCAATGTGTCACCCTCCCGGCTCCCACGGGACTCAGGCTGCACGTGACCAGCCTGGGGCGAGTTAATACCTAAATGTCCCAGAGAAGTCCCTGGGAAGAAAGCTCTCGCCTGAAGGACTCAGCACTCAGTATTCCAAACAAAAGCCATCCCTTCGCTGCCAAGGCACCGGCTCCTGCAAGGAGACCGCATCCCTCTGTCCCCTGGGGACCAGCCCGGACCCTTGGTACCAGTCTCCTGCAAGGCACAGCCCATCATCGCCCTGGCTGGTGAGCAGAACAGACCCAGAGCCGCCATCCCCAGCCTCTCCACAGCTTAGAAGCACCACTTATTTTCCTAACAATGCTACTTAGCTCAATAAGGCGGCACAAGCCCTCCCTTTCCAAGCCTCACTGCACTTCTGAGCATGCAACCAGATCAAGATAACCCCAACATGGACGTCAAGAGCTTGTCCCACCATCCTCACACTCCTGGCTGCTTAGGACATGCCTATGGCCAGGGGCTCAAACCCCCGCTGCCTGCCAGCAGCGATGGGGATGCTCCCCATCCAGATCTCCATCCGGGGGTACCAAAAGGCAGGGAGGAGGCAGCGGGGCTTCACCGAGGAGGAGGAGGCAGTGAGGGAGGAAGGATGAGCTCCCGGGGCTGCAGCACAGCTGGAAATCAGCTGGATCCTTCCTCCTGCCTTGGCTCCAGGAAAATAGCTGTTTCCTTCCTGGTCTCTAAAACAGCACAGCAGCAAGAGAGGAACTGCCTGAGGACAAGGCAGGGGACTCGGTCTTGCAAATCCCTGCGGTCAGGTCCCCCCCCTGCCCCAGCAGCCCCACACACAGATTCAGCACCAGCCAAGTCCCCCTTTTGTCGGGGCTGCCTGCACCACGGCTTACGTCTGGATTTATCCATCCATCCATCAGACTGTAAAGCCTTCTGCAGCCCCATCTCAGCAGCTCCCCATTCATCCAGCTCCAGCCGTGTAAGTGCACCAGCTGTTATTTCCACGGCGTGCAAGCCCAAAGCCATTTGCTGCAGCAATACATTGCAGTGAGGGGGATGTAATAGGAACTAAATCCACTGCCCATTCACCTCCACCCAGGGAGAAGGACAACACTGACTACACGGGGGAAATTCGGCTTCACCCGTTTAACACCAGCTTTGATCCCTTCCTACTGATCAGGCCTCTTGTTACTGCAGCTCTGGGCTGTCCTGGTGGTTTATCTCCATGGACAAATCTCACCAGACTGCCCAGGAGAAGCCGATAAGCAATAAACAATCAGGTTCTAAATATCACAGGGCACAGTGACAACATCAAATATTACCACCCAGCACAGACAGCAGGATTGGACACGCAGAATCTCTTAAAGATTAAATGACAAAATCATACACCATATGATGTACTTCATGGGAACGTAACCCATGGCATCAGGAGGCAGCAGAAAGTTACAGCCACACTTTTTTAATGTTTTTTTCTCTATAGATCAACATCTTTACTATTGACGTGCCACAAGCAAAACTGCAGGCTCTGCCTTTCCTCCCAAACCAGTCCCTGCTCCAAACATAAGCACCTCCAAGATTAGAGAAGAAATCTTCCATCGTTCCGTGCTCAGTGTTGCCAGCGATAACAGCCGGCTAAGCCTGGCTTGGGGCTGAGCACACTGGAGAGTGCCTGCAAATATTTTGCTTCAAATACACTCAGACCCTCTCACTCACTCCACCCCGAGCTCTTGACGAGTTTGCTAAATCCCCTGCTCTCACCTTTCCTTTGCATTTTAACATTTCGTTCCCACACCTTAAACCTCTGGCCCTCCTGCAGCACCTCCAGCCCCTAGAGCCATGTCCCTGGCTGTGCTACACCCTCCTCTGCATCTCCATAAAGCCAAGGGGAAGCTATGGGGCCATGGCTCCCCACCACGCAGAACCTGGAGTGATGAAAACCACTTCTCTGCAGTGGGCTCTCCGTTCAAAACCAGGATGAAAATTAGGCTCTTCAGTGCAGATAGCAGCAATTTCGCAGGAGAGATTGAGAAGATTTAAATATAGAGATTGCTTTCCCCAAGGATGCTGCTCGAGATATTTAAGAGCTCAGGTTTTACACAGCATGGATTTCCTTTGGCACGGATGCAGAACTCCCCGCCTCGCTTTTCCAGGCAGCAATCCCTTCTTCAGGCTGTCAGGGAATGCCAGGTCCTGTTGGCTAATGCGGAGCTCATCAGCGACCACCGAGCTAACCCGAGAGGTAAACTGGCATGCAGGGGGACTTGAGTCCAAATAAAGTTTTCCAGGCATGACAGTACCCAGCCACAAACTGTTGCAACCCCAGCTCTTCCTGATCCATGCAATGGGAAACAGAGACCCACTAACTTCTTAATAAATTACTCCTGGGAATGCAGACCTGCCCTCTGAAAGCCCAGCTCTTGGTAAGACCAGAGCAGAACACACACCGCATTCAAACCGAAGTTCTCAGAAGATCTTTGAGGAACACCTACCACACTCCCCCACCATCTCCACCACTTCCAAGGGATCTCAAGTAGAGCTGCCACAGCTTGCCACCACTGTGGCCAAGGAGCTGGTCCCAGCCAGGGATGCAGGTTGACGCCCAGCAGCCCAGTGAGAGATGGGCAAGTGCCAAGCATGGCTGGACCTTGCTGGCCCAATGCTGGAGGGAGTCAAGATGGGAACAGGCAGACAGCCCCCAGATAAACAGCTTTATCCCGAGATGCAACCCTGGCAGGCACCCATTGCACGCCTGAATATCTGTAGAGGGAGGCCAAGGGGTGGGAAATGATGTTAATTAAAGTTTTAATTACTGTAACCAAACGAGTAGTATAATTACTTTATTCTCACAGAGACTTCAAACTGATTAAGGACCACGTGCGCAATCTTCGGGTTGATGTGGTTTTTAATTAAACGTGCCGTCAAAGAGGGTGAGAGGGGTGGGCAGGACGATGGCTCAGCCCTGCCTGCTCCTGCCTGGACCCCCGCCGAGATGTCGTGTGAGGAGCGAGCCCCGAGCTGGCAGAGTCACGAGTCAACAGCAGCAGCCAGTGCAAACGGACAAGGATAGATGCTTTGGGAAGACCAAAGCCGGGATGCACACAGGTGTCTCAAAGGAGAAGCCCCTCTCCTATACATTGGCCCTCAGCTTCACATTCCCCCAAAACATCTACCTTTACAAACATCTCCAAAAGAACCCCGCGTGGGCCCTGAAAATATTAATGAACTGGTGCTGCCAACTGGAGGGAATGATTAAAAAACAATTTTGCAAAGGTATCCTTTTCAAATAATAATAATACTAAAAGACAAAGCAGTAGAAATTAAATTCCCAGTCCCCTACCTCAAATAAATAGTATCAGAATTTGAAATGAGACATAATTACCCCAGCAAGGTTAAAGCCGCTAATGCACGCAGAATACAGAATCACCATCCATCATAATCATATCTCATATCGCAGCCATTATTTATAATTAGGAGGCACGGTTTAAAAAACACGTAAAGACGCCCATGCAATGCAGTAATTCTTCTGTTATTGCTCCTGGAGGGCCAATCCTGCTCTGATTTGCGGAGTCCGGGATCAGGTAAAAGTAATTCCCCAAAAAACCCCAACAGTCATTCCCAAAAAGCTCCTCGCTGGGAAGGGAAACCCACCTCAGCCCGCCTGCGAACCCTGCCTAAGTGCCAGGCTGGCAGCAGCAGGACACAGACGGGCTGCACTGGGTCCCTCCTGGCTATTTCAAACCCCAGCAGGTCCACAAGGCACCCAGGCAGTCCTCCTCCCTTAACTATACTGAGTTTATCTTTTTACCCCAAAATACCAGTGCAGGAAGAGTGGAGCTGAGCAGACACCAGAACCACACGCCGGCTCAGAGAGGCAGTGGCATGCAGGCAATAGCTGGCCTGGTGGGCTTTCTCCTCTGCTGGGTGGTTTTTTAACCTATTTTTAATACCACAGAACGAGTTGTATAAAGAGCTGGGGAAACCCAAAAAGCTAACCCCAGCGCTGCCGAAAGCTGCCCTCCTTTGAAGCGCTGCCCTTGTGTCCCAGTGAAATATTAACGAGCTACCAGCGAAGCGGGAGGAAATTACGCTTAATATATTCTGGGGAAGTCCACAGACGGCGGTGCCTACACAGCAGAGCCCGGCTCCAGAGGGACCTACCTCCAAATCCCTTCTCCTCCCAGCAATGAGGAGCAGCGAAGCTGCATCCCCGTAGGGACGTGCAGTAGCTCCATCACAGGCACAAGCGATGAAGCCAGCACAGAAAAGCACAAAGACCCACCAGGACATGGTTTTGTACCCTTGAGTGGTGAGTTAGAAAACAACACTGGTTGGAGGAGGTGTCTCAGGGACACAGGGCTGTGATGGCTGAGGCTACGGTGAAAGCCCAGGGATGAGAGCGCAGAAAGGACAGACACACGCATGTGTTAAGTCTAAGCTACGGTGTTTTTGGAGATGGTAAAACAAGCCGGGGTAAAGGGAGGGGGGGGCTGAGCCACAGCCAGAGAGGCACAAGTCCCAGGCAGAAGAAGCTCCCCTTCTCGCTCAGCCCTGCCGCTGCCTGCCAGCAGCCCAAGGCAAAGAGCCGAAGCCGGCTCACCCCGCCAGTCTCATGACTGTTACTCACAAGCAGAGCTGGGCTTCCTCAGGACTTCCACTAAGCTGGAAAACAAGGAAAAATAAGTAGAAAAAACCCCCAACTAATCCCCAACAAAAAGCCAGCTTGCAGACAAACACTGGTCTCCAAAACCCAGGAAACACGTTTCTAACGAAGGTTGCGGCCAACACAACGGAACACCCACTGAAGCTTCCAGCCAGGGTCCCCTCCCCAGAGATGCCACGCTCCTGGGGTATGAGAGGGCAATGGGCACGGGGAGAGGCTGGGGGGGCACAGGGCTAAGCCTGACACGTGGACTCTGTGCGGAGCAGCACCATGCTGCTGCCACCATGAAAGCGTACAGGAGGCATCTCGTGGGCTTGCCCTGAGCATTTTCCAGCTCTTCCTCCGTTTCAGACAGCCAGCACTCTACCCAGCGTGGCACGGATCAGGCCAGCCTTGCAGGATCAGACAAGTTCCTGGAGAAGAGAAGACTCTGGGGAGACCTCATAGCAGCCTTTCAGTATCTGAAGGGACCCTGCAGGAGAGCCGGAGAGGGACTCCTTGTCAGGGAGTGCAGTGACAGGACAAGGGGCAATGGTTTTAAATTGGAAAAGGGGAGATTTAGATTAGATATTAGGAAGAAATTCTTTACTGTGAGGGTGGTGAGACACTGAAACAGGTTGCCCAGGGAAGCTGTGGATGCCCCATCTCTGGAAGTGTCCAAGGCCAGGCTGGATGGGGCTTTGAGCAACCTGCTCTAGTGGGAGGTGTCCCTGCCCAGGGCAGGGGGGTTGGAACTCGATGATCTTTAAGGCCCCTTCCAACCCAAACCATTCTATGATTCTAAGTTGGGGGAAGACCACCTCGGGATGCAGGAGAGGGGATGCTCCCCATGGGGCAATGGTGGGGAAGCACTGGAAAGCCAAAGGGGACTGGGTCATCCCCCCGCAGCTTGTGCTTCCCCAGACCCTAAAAGGGCCATCGGGCACCTCACAGGGCTCTGTCGGCTGTCCTTCAGCTGTACCAGCCCCGATAGCACACGCCAGAAGGACTTTTAACATTGGTAGCAGCGAGTTTACCGCAAGAAAAAGGAGGAGAGAGAGGAGGCGGCGCTTTGCAGGATCAGGAGGAGGATCACTATTTGCCCTTCCAAGTGCTGAAAACTAATCCCCCCCTTCCCCCTTTTTATCCCATTGAAAACTTGACAGAACCTCCTAGCGGCTTTGCAGTTGAAATTGGCAGGTCTTAAATTAATTGACTGCAATTTTACACAACAACATGTTTAGCTGCGAGCTGGCCCGCGGCCCGCTTGGCTCGCCACCGCTCCCCAGACACTTTTCAAGCAACCTCCAAAACTTCATAACACATCGGAGGCGAGGGGAGCAGGCTGCCAACGTGACCCGCTCCCTGCCAAAAAACCAGCCCTGCCTCCCCGCGCCCCCGCCCCGACCCTGCTCCAGCTCCTCCGGTGTTTTCCCCGGCTCTCGTTAATGGCTTGTTAAATTATTCTCATCGTCTCCGAGGATTTTTTTGCTCCTCCAAACGGCGAGGAGCATGGGGCAGGCTGGGTTACGGGCCCATTGCTTCGCCATGGAAACGGCAGCAATGGGACCAGTGCAGGCAACCGGGGCGAGAAAAGTCAGGGTTGGCTTTTTTGTTGGTTTTTTTTTTTTTTTTAAGGATAGATGCTTTGGGAAGACCAAAGCCGGGATGCACACAGGTGTCTCAAAGGAGAAGCCCCTCTCCTATACATTGGCCCTCAGCTTCACATTCCCCCAAAACATCTACCTTTACAAACATCTCCAAAAGAACCCCGCGTGGGCCCTGAAAATATTAATGAACTGGTGCTGCCAACTGGAGGGAATGATTAAAAAACAATTTTGCAAAGGTATCCTTTTCAAATAATAATAATACTAAAAGACAAAGCAGTAGAAATTAAATTCCCAGTCCCCTACCTCAAATAAATAGTATCAGAATTTGAAATGAGACATAATTACCCCAGCAAGGTTAAAGCCGCTAATGCACGCAGAATACAGAATCACCATCCATCATAATCATATCTCATATCGCAGCCATTATTTATAATTAGGAGGCACGGTTTAAAAAACACGTAAAGACGCCCATGCAATGCAGTAATTCTTCTGTTATTGCTCCTGGAGGGCCAATCCTGCTCTGATTTGCGGAGTCCGGGATCAGGTAAAAGTAATTCCCCAAAAAACCCCAACAGTCATTCCCAAAAAGCTCCTCGCTGGGAAGGGAAACCCACCTCAGCCCGCCTGCGAACCCTGCCTAAGTGCCAGGCTGGCAGCAGCAGGACACAGACGGGCTGCACTGGGTCCCTCCTGGCTATTTCAAACCCCAGCAGGTCCACAAGGCACCCAGGCAGTCCTCCTCCCTTAACTATACTGAGTTTATCTTTTTACCCCAAAATACCAGTGCAGGAAGAGTGGAGCTGAGCAGACACCAGAACCACACGCCGGCTCAGAGAGGCAGTGGCATGCAGGCAATAGCTGGCCTGGTGGGCTTTCTCCTCTGCTGGGTGGTTTTTTAACCTATTTTTAATACCACAGAACGAGTTGTATAAAGAGCTGGGGAAACCCAAAAAGCTAACCCCAGCGCTGCCGAAAGCTGCCCTCCTTTGAAGCGCTGCCCTTGTGTCCCAGTGAAATATTAACGAGCTACCAGCGAAGCGGGAGGAAATTACGCTTAATATATTCTGGGGAAGTCCACAGACGGCGGTGCCTACACAGCAGAGCCCGGCTCCAGAGGGACCTACCTCCAAATCCCTTCTCCTCCCAGCAATGAGGAGCAGCGAAGCTGCATCCCCGTAGGGACGTGCAGTAGCTCCATCACAGGCACAAGCGATGAAGCCAGCACAGAAAAGCACAAAGACCCACCAGGACATGGTTTTGTACCCTTGAGTGGTGAGTTAGAAAACAACACTGGTTGGAGGAGGTGTCTCAGGGACACAGGGCTGTGATGGCTGAGGCTACGGTGAAAGCCCAGGGATGAGAGCGCAGAAAGGACAGACACACGCATGTGTTAAGTCTAAGCTACGGTGTTTTTGGAGATGGTAAAACAAGCCGGGGTAAAGGGAGGGGGGGGCTGAGCCACAGCCAGAGAGGCACAAGTCCCAGGCAGAAGAAGCTCCCCTTCTCGCTCAGCCCTGCCGCTGCCTGCCAGCAGCCCAAGGCAAAGAGCCGAAGCCGGCTCACCCCGCCAGTCTCATGACTGTTACTCACAAGCAGAGCTGGGCTTCCTCAGGACTTCCACTAAGCTGGAAAACAAGGAAAAATAAGTAGAAAAAACCCCCAACTAATCCCCAACAAAAAGCCAGCTTGCAGACAAACACTGGTCTCCAAAACCCAGGAAACACGTTTCTAACGAAGGTTGCGGCCAACACAACGGAACACCCACTGAAGCTTCCAGCCAGGGTCCCCTCCCCAGAGATGCCACGCTCCTGGGGTATGAGAGGGCAATGGGCACGGGGAGAGGCTGGGGGGGCACAGGGCTAAGCCTGACACGTGGACTCTGTGCGGAGCAGCACCATGCTGCTGCCACCATGAAAGCGTACAGGAGGCATCTCGTGGGCTTGCCCTGAGCATTTTCCAGCTCTTCCTCCGTTTCAGACAGCCAGCACTCTACCCAGCGTGGCACGGATCAGGCCAGCCTTGCAGGATCAGACAAGTTCCTGGAGAAGAGAAGACTCTGGGGAGACCTCATAGCAGCCTTTCAGTATCTGAAGGGACCCTGCAGGAGAGCCGGAGAGGGACTCCTTGTCAGGGAGTGCAGTGACAGGACAAGGGGCAATGGTTTTAAATTGGAAAAGGGGAGATTTAGATTAGATATTAGGAAGAAATTCTTTACTGTGAGGGTGGTGAGACACTGAAACAGGTTGCCCAGGGAAGCTGTGGATGCCCCATCTCTGGAAGTGTCCAAGGCCAGGCTGGATGGGGCTTTGAGCAACCTGCTCTAGTGGGAGGTGTCCCTGCCCAGGGCAGGGGGGTTGGAACTCGATGATCTTTAAGGCCCCTTCCAACCCAAACCATTCTATGATTCTAAGTTGGGGGAAGACCACCTCGGGATGCAGGAGAGGGGATGCTCCCCATGGGGCAATGGTGGGGAAGCACTGGAAAGCCAAAGGGGACTGGGTCATCCCCCCGCAGCTTGTGCTTCCCCAGACCCTAAAAGGGCCATCGGGCACCTCACAGGGCTCTGTCGGCTGTCCTTCAGCTGTACCAGCCCCGATAGCACACGCCAGAAGGACTTTTAACATTGGTAGCAGCGAGTTTACCGCAAGAAAAAGGAGGAGAGAGAGGAGGCGGCGCTTTGCAGGATCAGGAGGAGGATCACTATTTGCCCTTCCAAGTGCTGAAAACTAATCCCCCCCTTCCCCCTTTTTATCCCATTGAAAACTTGACAGAACCTCCTAGCGGCTTTGCAGTTGAAATTGGCAGGTCTTAAATTAATTGACTGCAATTTTACACAACAACATGTTTAGCTGCGAGCTGGCCCGCGGCCCGCTTGGCTCGCCACCGCTCCCCAGACACTTTTCAAGCAACCTCCAAAACTTCATAACACATCGGAGGCGAGGGGAGCAGGCTGCCAACGTGACCCGCTCCCTGCCAAAAAACCAGCCCTGCCTCCCCGCGCCCCCGCCCCGACCCTGCTCCAGCTCCTCCGGTGTTTTCCCCGGCTCTCGTTAATGGCTTGTTAAATTATTCTCATCGTCTCCGAGGATTTTTTTGCTCCTCCAAACGGCGAGGAGCATGGGGCAGGCTGGGTTACGGGCCCATTGCTTCGCCATGGAAACGGCAGCAATGGGACCAGTGCAGGCAACCGGGGCGAGAAAAGTCAGGGTTGGCTTTTTTGTTGGTTTTTTTTTTTTTATTAATTTCGATCCATCTTCACACATTCTACTCTCCTTCCACTTAATACCCCGAAGGACAAAGCTCAAAGCAAGAGATGACGACACAGTGGCAGGTCTGCCGCGTCCCCATCCGGGGCTGGGCGCTTGGGGTACCTCAAAAACACACAACCCCAGCGCTGGGGAACGAGACGGAGCCTGCAGCCCTTCTCCAACCCACCCACAAAAACAGCCTCAGTTTTTTTAGGAAAGGGTCCGAGCTGGCACGGCAGAGCCTGCCCGTAGGGCTGGTCCCATCTCCAGGTCCCCGAGCCTCCCCGCCAGCTCCCGCGAGATGCTGGGGCCAAGCACGAGCCCCAGCGATGAGTCAGCCCCGGCTCCCAGCCCTAATCTAATCCCGTCCCCGGTGCCGGGCGCCTTTCCAGGGCATGTCCACAACATGAAAGGCATGCTCTCGCCGCGCTGCCGGGTCGAGAACCAGAGGAGGAGGAGGAGGAAGAGAGGGGAGGATTGCTCGGGTTCTGCCTAGGACTTGGGTCGAGCAGCTGATGCTCTGCGAAAGCCAAACTGGGGGTGGGTTGTTTTCTGTGATTTCATTGCTTGAACAAACAGAAACATCCTGTATGTGATTAAGAGCCTTCAATGAAAAACACCCCAGCGCTGGAGCCCCGCAGCTGGGGCCAAAGGTATGGCTGGGGCTGGAAGGCAGCTCGGCCACACTGGGGTGAGCAGGGCTCCCGGGCAGACTCACGCAGCCACAGCATCCCAGGGATGCTTCAGACCCTGCACGGAGACAGACACAGACCCCCTAGGAAATCACCTCCCCCATAAAATGTTGGTTTTTTCATGCCAACCTCCCCAAGCCCTCACTTGCTCTATGGCACAGCAGGGTTACCAACAGCCCAGGAGGGGCAGAGGATGGCTGCCTGGGGAGCGGCAGCCCAGGCGCCAACATCGCTCTGAAGCATTAATTCTTTCCTTTATCACCTCCTGCCCCAGGATATCAAAGTACTCCGCGCATGCCTACAGCTTGCTCCTCCTTTTGGCTGCGGGCACCACCATCCGCAGATGGCACGGAGGAGAAATGGGGGGCACAGGAGAGAAGGGACCCGACCACCCCACATACCTCCCCCCAAAAAAGGGAGGACTCCAGCTCCTGCCAAAAACCAGGACTTGCCTGGACTTGTGCGGCCGTCACCTCCGCAGCCCCTGCCCTCCGCTCCGGCAGAGCTGCCTCTGGGGAGCCGCGCCAGGAAAACACATGCTTTTGTTTAAGGAGCACAGGCTGAGGAGGGGAAAAAAAGAAAAAAAAAAAAGCAAGCACTTAAATGTTACACACACACAGAGAAAAAAAAAAAAAAAAAATTGAAGTTTTGAAGTTGTTTCTCTTTGGCAAGGTTCAAAATAGGGCAAGTTTTTTGTTTTTGCTGGGAGGCTTTAAAAAAAATGTATTACATCCAAACCATCCTTGAAACATTCTTGACATTTATTACCATAAACTTTTCCTCCAATTAATTGCTTCTATACAACTATCATTTTCCTGATGAAAAACACCACCAGAAACTCGCAAGCCATTAAAAAAAACACTCACTCGCTCTCTATTTCTCTCCATTTCACGAGCATAAGCAGAGTTGGGGAGGTTGGGGGGGGGTCAGAAACAACAGTTTTGACTCAACAGCCTTGGCCAGTGAGAGCTGTTACCCGCGGCAGGGACACCGAGGGCAAGGCTCACTAGATGCTTGCAAAAATACCCCGTCTCTGCAGGTATGCGGTACCACCTCCGGCACTGACTCAGAAACACACAATGGGCCAAGTCTCAGCTGAAAAAAAATCATGTTCTCGGGGATCTGGGCTGGGTTGACAGCCAAGGCTTTCGGAGTGCGGCGGCGGGGATGCTCTCAGGACCACGGCTGCACATGGAGGGGGGTGGGAAATGAAGCCAAGCAGAGGTGAGCGGAGATACCTCCGTCCCAGGAGGGAGGCACCGACAGCCACCTGGGCGGATATGGTGTTGGGGAGAACCGGAGCTGTTTGCATGCTCTTTAATTGCTTCCATTTCCATAATGAAGCCCAGGTCTGGTTTCGGCAGCCCGGGCGAGCAGGCATGGGGTGGAAAGGCATCCCCGACTGCGGTCTGAAAGGAGGAGGCTGCAGAGGGGAATGCGAGCCATGATGCTGGACTCCACCAAGGGGCCCAGAGGAACCTCCATACCTCTCCCTAAGCTGGTGGGGATGCAGTTGCTCTCCATTCCTGGGCTCAGTGGCTAAAGCATGGATGAGGCACAGGAGGACACGCTGGAGGCACCCCAAGCAGCACACCCCATGGGGACCAGGGGCGGTAGGTGCCACCCCAGGCTGTGCCAGCCCTCACACAGCCTCAAGCCAGAAACCCTGACGCTGCCACGGAACCGAGTTACCACCATTTAACAAGACCTCCTGCGGACGAGCGGCAGCACCTCCTCAGCGGTGGTGCCACATCGTTACTCAACGTGCCCTCCATCACCGAGATCAACCACACTTTGAAGCTCAAGCGAGCACATTTTCACCTCTCTATTCCCTCCTACGCCAAAGGCAGCAATTTTTGCCCTTTTTTAAAACAAGAAGCCACCGGAGGAAGAAGCCAAAGCTCACACATCCCTCATCGAAGCCGACTTGTCCCCATGGGAGGAGAGCCCAGGCATCTCACTCCCGAGTTATTTGCTCCAGCCACGGGCTCGCACTTTCCCACCAGCAGATTCGGGGGGGGAAGGAGAGGCAGGAAGGAAACCCCCAGCTGAGATGGGGAGTGTTTATCTCACCTGCTAGAAGAGAAACACATCTTTAATTTTAAACGTTGAGCGTAAAAACAGATCCCTCGAGGCTCATAAACATACCAGAAAGAGAGGGAGAGTAACACGGAGAAACCCTGGGGAAATAAACAGAGAATTCAATTTGGGAAGTTTCCATCCCTCGCACAGGGCGGGAATCAGCTGGCACGGACCACGCAGGCAAGGCGCAGGTTTGGGGGTCTTGTTCAAGGACTTTGCTCATTTATTACAAAAAACATCACATGCATCACCCCCCTCACCCCTCCAAGCATGGCAGCGGTGAGCCAAACCCCATCCAGCATCTCCATCCAGGGGGGCAGCCTCTGCCATGAGAGCTGCTGGTCCAGATCACACCGTGGGAGCCCGCTGCCTGCACCCCCTGGCCCTCCAGCCATGCCTGCCACCCCCAAGACCCCCATCCCAGCCTCCCTGCCAGCAACACTGAGCTTTTCTGGGTGACTGCGTACATACCAGCCTCGCTAAGACACCCACTTCCCATAGCTAATTACAGACGCAGTCACCCTGGCCAAGACACAGGCCTATTTTTGGAAGCTTAAAAAAAAAAAATACATATATATATATATACACACACACACGCACATCAGAACTGCATCATATTTTTCCTCCCTTAATATTTTCAGTTGCAGCAACAGCTACTGGTTAATTTTTGACTGCCATCAATGGAAAGCAAAAAGCCAGGAGCGGGTAGTGAACAGCCAGTCACTGACCGAGCCCCCAACACCAGCAGACCTGATACCTTCACAGCTTCCAGGACTGCAAACTGCTCTACAGCCCTCAAGCTTGCCCATAAGCACCCCTTCTGAACCCAAAACCCACCCTTGGATGGACTTTTGCTGCATCTTTCAGTGAAAATTTAAATTTAAGTCCTGGTTGGGAAAAACACCACCAGTGACATGAGTTTGGTGGAGCTCGTGTTTTGGTAGGGGTTGCTGTTGGGAGAACTGGGAGGATGTGAGAGGGCTCAGAAGGACTTCTGCAGGTGAGAAAAGTCCTGCTGGAGACAAATGGATGACACCAGAGTTTCTGCTTCCCATCTCAAAAGAGGCAACATCCATGTGTCTCCAGCTCCGTCCTCCCTGAGCTTCACTGGAGAACAGCCACAGCAGTGGACATCATCCACATGTCCATTTAACATCATCCCTTCACCCGTCACTGCCCCAGCTCCCACCCACACAGCTCCAGAGGTCTACCTCAACCAGCAAGGACAACGAGTTGTCCCCAAAAAGGCAAGGAAGCCCCTTACCTCAGCATCCGCCCAGCCCAGCCAGCAGCATTGCCAGTGTTAAGCCTCCAGCTACGGCAGCACCAGGTTTGCTCTGCGGATGCCAGCACGTAATTAAGATCTTCGGGGCTCTGTCAATCACCAAGGGGAAAGAAACGGCAAGGAAACCTCTCCTGGGACACAGCAGAAACCTCTCTCCAGACAAAGGGAGAAAAGGACCACGGAAGACAGAGTCTGTGGAGAGCAAACCCCCTCCTGCCTCAAAAACTCTCGTTAACCCTTCTCCTCCTGGCCAAACAACAGAGCTTGGACCCACAGGCTGTCAGCCCACATCACAGCAGGATCGGGGAGCAGGAGGGAAAAGCTACACCCCAAGAGCGCACACAGCCTGGGGAGCACCAGGACAACCACCCCTTTCCCCCAGAGCATCAACCTTTCCCCAGCTCGTCCCCAAAGAGGGACAGCCCGGCGGGATGGAGCAGCATCCCCGCTATCCCGGCGCCGCGCGCAGCCACGGCAGCGCACAAATTGCTTCATTAAATTTCATCGCATTAAGCCAGTTTCATGAATTGTCCCCGGACTATTGTTTGCCTGAAAATTAAATTAAGGCAACATTTGTTGTTTCAACGAGTCTGTCAGTTAGGGACGGGGCCAGAGGAGGGGATGAAGGCGCAGGCGGGTGATGCCATTTCGGCAGCGGGACTCCTTTGGGTGGGAGGATCCGGCGAAGGTGGGAAACGCAGCCACGGCTTCCTTCGCGGGGGAGGGAGAAGGGAAGAATTAAGCTAACACGCTGCTTCAAACCTAAGCCAACTGTGCCAGATATGGAGAGGCGAGCCAAGCTGCCTGGGAAGGGAAAGCATCATCGTTTTGGAGCAGATAAAGGCTCCGATCCGGTCCCAGCAGCCACTCACCAGCGGGGCAGAGCATCATCCCATACCCTTCCAGGCAGCACGGACCCTGGCTACGTCCACACGAGGAGCTTGGCATGGCAGTACGGGGCTTTTTGATCTTTCCAGATTACAAAGCTTTGCCATGTCCAGGAACACTCTGAAAAATTTCTCATTTATTCTTCCTTTTCCCTTGAGCGGCTCCTCTCTGCAGTATCAGAAACAAAGGTGACAACCTTCCGCTTTGTAAAGAAAACCGTTGAGTGAAGCGAACTATAAATAGCACCCAAAACTGACCCGTATCCCCAGCCGAGGGGAATGAAATGAAGACGAGTGAACGAACAGCTTCAAGGTCAGAGAGACGTGGTTTTTTCCCTTTGTTCAAGGTCTGGTAATTTTTATCCACGCAGGAGAGCAATCCAAAATACATCATTAGGGTCGTAGCTAATAAAAACCACGTGGGCTTTTTTCAGCCCCACGTCGTTTCGTTTGCCCGTACAGGGATTACGGTGGGAAGGAGATGCTTCCCCCAGAACTGGCTTTGCACCCCCTGCATCTCCCCACCAAGCTCCCCAGCCACACCAGATCTGTCCGGGCACAGAGAGACCGACCAATGCTGCCCTCAAGAGCACAGAGCATGGCAAAATTAAAGTGCAATCAGATTACCCTGCCTTTCTCTGCCACACCATAGGGATGCTCCCCATCACCTCAGCCCGTCCTCAGTCTGCAGAGAGCCGGCTTGTCACACGGCGCTGGCTGTCTTCCTTCTCTCCAGCTGCTAAATGGCATTAAAAGAACTAAGCATCCATTAAATAAAACTTTCCCACTATTGCTTCCCATGTAGACAATTGCTCTCGATGCCACAGGGAGGTTTTGTGCCGGCGGCTGGGTGCACAAAGAGCGAGGAGGTGCCAGGATCATCTCTGGTACAGTATGGACCACCCAGGGAAAGCACCCTGGGGTCCTGAAACCCAGTGCCAAACCCCGAACGATGGCACTCCTGCCCATTGCATCCCCCGCTGCATCTCCCTGCAGCCCCACTCTCCCCCACTGCAATGCTAAGGAAAGGGCAGGGTGGGGGGTGGTTATGAGGAAATTTCCCAGCTTGGAAGCAGCCAAGGAAGGTTCAGGAAGGTTTATTCAGTGCAAAGCCCTTCAACACCTGCCCATCGCATCCCCCACTGCATCTCCCTGCAGCCCCACTCTCCCCCACTGCAATGCTAAGGAAAGGGCAGGGTGGGGGGTGGTTATGAGGAAATTTCCCAGCTTGGAAGCAGCCAAGGAAGGTTCAGGAAGGTTTATTCAGTGCAAAGCCCTTCAACACCACTCCTCTGATCAGTCAAGAGGTGAGATATGAGAAATTCAAGGACCCACCAAAGGGTGGGAGAGTGAGAAGGTAGGGCTGGTGTGCTGCAGCCGGAGATATTTTGAGCACTGGTAGGGGTAGAAAAGATGAAAGAGAAAGGCAAAATGGAGGAAAAAAAGTGAATAGGGAATGGTTCCCTTCTGGGTAGAAAGGAAACATGAAGTGGAGGTGTTACCTGCAGTCCATCCCATGGACTCAGGGCTCTGATGCTCCTCCTGCCCCTGCCTGAGGTGCTCTGCCCCAGCTCTGTCCACCCGCCCGCATCCAGCCACGGGACTGAAGCGAGAACCCATCAAGCTCCCTTCATCGTGAAGTGCCACCATCCAAAACACTGAGCATTATCCTTACTGTGGTGGCCTAAGCCAGGATTAGCACCCACATCCCCCAAGGCTGGGAGACCCCTTTTCTTACCCGGCTGGCACATCCAAACCCCAGTGCGGGGGCTCCAGCTCCGCTGCCCTTTGAAGAGCAGAGCTCTGGGCATCTGCTCATCCCCAAGGCACGGCAGGATTACCAGCACCGTCCTGAGCCCTGGGTTTGTTTGATTTGTATCACACAGGCCAAGCAGGATGCAGGCTGAGCGCTCTGGTCCTGCAGGACATTAATCACAGCACACCCCCTGAGCTTCTCGGGTACCAGACAGGACAGGGTTGAACTCCTGTCCCCTGCCCCGCTGCCCAACAGCGGGAGAAACAGGGGCACAGACCCTTGGGTCTTTACGAACACCCAGCACCTACCCCATCTCCTCCACCTCCGTATTTCACCCCATGATGCCAACCCGTGAGGCACCTTGCTGTCACCTTCCCCATCAGTACGAGCCTGCCATTAGCACCGGTTCTTCTGCTCCGTTTCAGAGAAGCCCATAATTAACAAGGGCCAGGGACAACGGAGGGCAAACAGCAGCTCTTCTGAGCAGCCTGGGGCTGAGCACTGTCCCTGTCTGGACCTGGAGCAGAGACAAATGACCCCCACATGTATCAAAGCCTCAGAAATGGATGATGGGCTCCAGCAGACACCAAGGGGCAGCGAGAGACACATCCTGCATCCCTAAGTGCCACCCCACACCTCCACCTCGCTCTTGATTTATGACAGATTTTCCTCCCAGTCTGGAGAGGAGGACTCGGGGGACTCAACCCATGAGATTAAGGACAGACGACCTTCCCCACTGTCACATCTCTACCTGAGGCTGTGCTGGGACATGCGGGGACCCAGACAACATTGAAACCAGCTCGGCCCCCGCTGAGGACACATCACCCTTCCTCCAGCATCTTCCCTCCTCCAGCAGGCCATGGGCTCAGGGCAAATTCCTCAGGCACCATTAATCTGGGTTAATGAGGCTGCACGAAGGGGAGGCAGGACACCAGCACTGCCTTTCCCACCCAGACATACCCGCAGCCCCTGACTCCCAAACCAATGCCTGCCTGATGCGCCACAGGGCTCCCTCCTCCTCCCTCTTCTCCACTGCCTTTGGTGGGAGGCCGGGGCTATTCTCCCACCTGAAAAGCCAAAATTAGTCAGTGTTCAAGCCTGTGAATAGGCACAATGGCTCCAACAGGAGGAACCCAACAGAGCTGGGGCCTCCCAGCTCATTTCCATCTCAATGGGGTGGCTTTTCACCCTGCCCTATCCCCCATGGGGCCACTGCAGAGGTCCCCAGGAAGAGTCAAAGTCTAAAGCAGGAGTCATGCTCCTGCTCTTCCCAGTAGAATAGGGGTCGCAGGCAGGGGGCACAGCCCCCCATTTGAGGGCAGAGAGATGCAGAGAGACTGCTCAGTAGCTTCATGCTTCACCAACCAAACCAACCCCGCCAGCCTGGAGGGAAAACCCAGTGCTTGCTGCCGGTGCTGCACGACCCCAGCCATGGGCAAGTCCACACCTTCCTTTTCCTAATGCAGCCTCCCCAGAGGTTTAGGGGGACCCAATATCTCCATCAACAACCTCAAAGCATCGCTCTTCTTCCAGCGCAGCTGAGCCACGTCCACCACTGCCTCACACAGCCCCACAACAACAGGGGCAGGACCAGAGATGGCACACAGGCACAAACCCGCAGGGTCTTGCTTTTTTTTTTTACCTTTCCCAACCCTATTATTTCCAGGGCAGCAGCCCCTGCTGAGGCACGCGATGGTCTGCAGGGACTGGCTCTGAAGGTGATGCTGGTACAGACCTGCCAGCTCCTGAGCCCGCCCCATGAGCCAGCTCAGAGGGCTACCGAGGGCCATTTTGCCCTCAAACCCCTTTTTGGGGACCATTACAGAAGCCAGCTTTGCACCCCAGCAGCCCTTTTGACGGCACGGGGTCTTCAGGATCCACCTCCACCCCTGAGCCTCCTCCAGCTTCTGCAAGGCGCCGCTCCCCAAGAAGTCACCTTGCCCCGACATGGGCGCATCCCAGCAGCGATGCGGCCTTACCCATCCTCCCAGCAGCCGCAGTGGGCTGATGGATGGGGGCGAGGCGGCGCGTTGCCCGCGGGCACCCGGCGCCGGAGCCAGGGAGAGGCGAGACGAGGTGCACCGTCAGCGCTTTCGGCGGGGAAGGTTGGAGCGGGGCTGGCGGCTGCTGCTGCCTCCCCAGCTGGCCAGGAGCCAGCCTCCCAGCCCTCGCTCACCTGCCGGGCTTTGTGCAGAGAACGGAGCAGATGGGGAAAAAGGAGGGGAATAAAAAAAATTTAAAAAAAAAAAAAAAAAAAGGGTTATGGCTTGTGAGTCAAAAAGCCTGGAGGCACGGGAGGGAGAGGGAGAGGAAGGGAGGGAGCCCCCCTACACCTCCTCGGCATCCCCAAGGCTGCATGAGCATGGCGGAGCATCCCTCGGAGAGGCAGGGGCATGGAAAGGCTCGGCCCCATCCATCCCGCATGAGGCAGGAGCCCCACAGCCCCGGCGGCGTCCCCCTCAGGAGTCACTCCAGGACGGAGCTGGCAGCTGCCTGCAGCCCCGGCCCCGCTGCCCCGGCTGGTCCCCGAGGCCAACGGGTTCACGATGAATTTCTAATTGTTTCCTCCAACAATGAGACATCCTGTTCGGAGCCAGGCGGCTCAACAAAGCCCGATGCGAGGAGTGGGGCTCCTTCCTGCTGAGCAGGAGCGGGGCGATGCCGAGTGCTCCCCACCATGAGCGCTCCGCCACCGCCCCCCTCCCCATCACCCCATCCACTTAACACGCCAGCTCTCCAGCCACCACCTTGATTAAAACAGCTTAACGACTCCAGCGAGAGCTCTCGAGGGCGGGGGGGAGCCGCCGAGAGGTATTTGATGGATTCACTTTGGCAACCGTCGGCTACCTTGTCATGCCAATAAAATTATTGCCATTGATTGGGGCGAGGCGCGGACGCATGCTCCGAGGAGCAGATCTCTCTCCCGGGGCTGGGCGCAGGCTCCCACGGGCGCATCCCAGCAGCGATGCGGCCTTACCCATCCTCCCAGCAGCCGCAGTGGGCTGATGGATGGGGGCGAGGCGGCGCGTTGCCCGCGGGCACCCGGCGCCGGAGCCAGGGAGAGGCGAGACGAGGTGCACCGTCAGCGCTTTCGGCGGGGAAGGTTGGAGCGGGGCTGGCGGCTGCTGCTGCCTCCCCAGCTGGCCAGGAGCCAGCCTCCCAGCCCTCGCTCACCTGCCGGGCTTTGTGCAGAGAACGGAGCAGATGGGGAAAAAGGAGGGGAATAAAAAAAAATTTAAAAAAAAAAAAAAAAGAGGGTTATGGCTTGTGAGTCAAAAAGCCTGGAGGCACGGGAGGGAGAGGGAGAGGAAGGGAGGGAGCCCCCCTACACCTCCTCGGCATCCCCAAGGCTGCATGAGCATGGCGGAGCATCCCTCGGAGAGGCAGGGGCATGGAAAGGCTCGGCCCCATCCATCCCGCATGAGGCAGGAGCCCCACAGCCCCGGCGGCGTCCCCCTCAGGAGTCACTCCAGGACGGAGCTGGCAGCTGCCTGCAGCCCCGGCCCCGCTGCCCCGGCTGGTCCCCGAGGCCAACGGGTTCACGATGAATTTCTAATTGTTTCCTCCAACAATGAGACATCCTGTTCGGAGCCAGGCGGCTCAACAAAGCCCGATGCGAGGAGTGGGGCTCCTTCCTGCTGAGCAGGAGCGGGGCGATGCCGAGTGCTCCCCACCATGAGCGCTCCGCCACCGCCCCCCTCCCCATCACCCCATCCACTTAACACGCCAGCTCTCCAGCCACCACCTTGATTAAAACAGCTTAACGACTCCAGCGAGAGCTCTCGAGGGCGGGGGGGAGCCGCCGAGAGGTATTTGATGGATTCACTTTGGCAACCGTCGGCTACCTTGTCATGCCAATAAAATTATTGCCATTGATTGGGGCGAGGCGCGGACGCATGCTCCGAGGAGCAGATCTCTCTCCCGGGGCTGGGCGCAGGCTCCCACAGGGGCTGAGTCAACATGGGGAGGGGGCGAGGGGTCCCCCAGGGGGATGGGATGGGGACACGGAGTGGGAGAGGGCAGGAGGAAGAAGCAGGAGGAACAAAAGGCCCTTGTGCTGGGCGGCCAGCTGGGGAGAGGCAGCAACAAGGGGCAGGAGAGGATTTCCAGGAGCTGCGCTGGGGTCAATATTCGGGGAGTCCTCAAGGGTCACTGGCTGACACCGGCGGGACCAGGGCAGACTTTATGCCCTAAAGCTGCTCCCCTGCTCCCCAAAAAAGCCCCACCGAGGCACAGACAGTAAGTAGGGTAGCCGGCAGCAGGGTCACGAGGGGGGCCATACGCTCCGGGAGCCGGATTTCACGCGCCGAGACACAAAGGGCCCCTTTTCATCCGGAGCCGCTTACCCTGAGCACTAAGCCCAGGGTGACGAGGAAGGACCCATGGGGACGGGGACCAGCAGAGCCGGCAGGGAGCCCGACCACTTCTCCTTCCAGCTCACGTGGACCACAGTCAGGTCATGCATCATACCCCAAGAGGCCAACACATGGGGGCTTCTGTGATGGGAAGAGCGCCAGCAGGCAACAGCAAAATTCCCCAAAAGCCCCCAGTCAGCAGCTCCCCCTCCCCACAGCATCTATTTGCAGGCTACACTGCCCAGACACACGGAGGGTTGTGAACGCACCAAAGCATCCTTCTCCGAAGCTATAAGAGAACCCTACTCAAAGGGGGTGCCTCTGTGGGCTGCCCTATCTGGTCCCCCCAAAGAACCCCTGTCCCCCTGTGCTCGGGAGGGGGCTGCAGGGGAGCCCCTGGACCCTCCCCAGGACGGGAGAGCAGCACCGCAACCCGTCGTGTAGGGACGGGGATGACCCACTTAGCGCGAAGAGTTTATTTATTAGTATTATTATTATTAAAGTGGAGAAGCCAAAGAAGCCAGACGTGGGGCCAGTTCAGCTGCGCTTTCCGTGGGAGAGAATAAACAAGCTGCGGCAAGCGTGAGCCCCGGGGGGGTTGGAGCAGATTCCCCGACGGAGACACGTCCTGATGCGTTCATGCCTGAGGACAGCCGGTTTCAGGACGGGGCAGGGAGCTGCAGGGATTACGGTGGCGACTGGGCAGCCAGATAATCCCCAAAAAAATGAGAGCTCGGCTGGCTGGGAGGGATGTGTCGCTCAACACTCTCCTGTCGCCCACCGTCCCACGACCATGCCCCACTTAGGGAACCCCAGCGCCTGGATCCCAGGTGCTGCTGGATGTCCCCTGGGGGGGCTGTGGCAGGAGGGACAGCCGCAGCCTCCTTGCTCCGCAGCAGCCAAGGGATGACAGGGAGCCGTCAGTTCCTTCCAGGGGGGGAGCTCACCTCTCCTAAAAACAGCCAGGAAGCACCCAAAACTGGGTCAACCTACAAGGGTCACAGCGGAGCCCTACGGCGGCGCCTTGTTTGCATAACGAGGAGCAGATGGCAAGCTAACGAGGGCAGCCCGGTCTCTGTGCTGCACCTCCCAGGATGCCCCATTGCCCCAGCTCCAAGCTGCCTGCCCAGTATGGTGGAGTTACTGGAAGGGGGGGCTGCACCATCAGCACACCCCCTCCAGCACCCTCCTTCTTCCCTCTCTCCCTACAACGCTTCAAGCACCCCCAAAATCGAGTCCTCGGTGGGCACAGGTTAAGAGGTGACTACAGGCGCAGTGTCAAAGGTGTGACTGAGCACTCCCATTGCAATTACACACACAGCTTTCTGCCTGCCCAAGAAATTGGAAAGACAATCTGGGAAAATGACAACCGCCCAATAAAAAGATTGTCGAGCGAGGACGGGCGGTTTCCAGGGAAAACCCAAGCATTAGGAAGCAAGACTCGCTTCCCCTGCGCAAATCCCCCCCGGACATCCCCGCTGCAGCATGCTCATGGCTCACGTCCCCATGTCACTTCCCTGTCGGCGGCACCCTCAGACCGCAGGGTGGAAGGTCGGGTCCCCGTCACACCGGCTCGGGAAGTGGCTCCCCGCCAGCCCCGGCAGCGTGAGCAGTCATCCCCGCATGGCTCACCCGGGCAGCGCCAGGAATTCCCCAACCGCCCCAATCCCATGACTGCTGGCAGGGAGGAGAGTGAGCACGCGGGGCCCGAGGGCTTTCCAAGCCCGGCCTCTCCGCATAACTCGGGGCCAGTCAAAGATAATCCCCCGCCTGGTAACCCGGCGGGGGCACGCTGAGAAGGGGCTGCCACGGGCTTCGCTGCTGTGACCCACTCAGCATCCCCTATCTCCATCACCCCAGTGCCACCCCATCCCTGCCAGTTTCACAAATCTGGCATTGCTTGCAATATCCTTCCACCCCCCCCCAAAAAAAAATTAGGGTCCCCCTGCAGCTGCGGCGGCAGCAGGTGCTGCCCATCACCCTGGCCTCGTGGCGGCAACTGTTGGCGGCAGGGCTGGGGAGAGGCTGCAGGGCAGCCAGAGGCTCGTGTGGCTTTTTTAGAGGGGGGGATACAAAGGGAGGCTCTGTCTGCACGCAACAGCCTGGACAAATGCTGGGCACAGGAGCTGCCATCCAAGGAAAATCCAGACGCGGCAGTGACTCTGCCCTGACCTTACCCCGGTCCAGATGGCGAGATGGGTGCCCCCTCAGCAGAGCAGCATCCATTACAGGGCTCCCGGGGATGGGGAGGGGGGCACCCAGCTGTCAGCACAGCCCTCCCTCCCCAAAGGAGATGCTGGGGGGTGCCAGCAAGGGCAGGGGGGGACCAGAAAAGTCACCAGGCTGCACCAAGCCTAATGCAAGTGCTTGCCAAGGGGATGGGGGAAAAGACTGACGGCTCCAAAGCAGAGGGACTGCGATCGCTGCCGAGGGATGCACCCTCTGCCTGGGGGAGCTGCCTTGGCCACACTGCTGTACCCTGGCCAGGCATCCCGTCCCCTGGATGAGGACACGTTGGCAGCACTCAGGGACAGATCAGAAGCCCCCCAGGCAGGGGGGAGCTCTCCCTTCCCCCCGGCCCCATCGGCAGCCAGGCGGCAGGATCGGGGGATCAGGTAGCTGCTGAGGCAGCGCTTTGCCGGGCTGGCGAGGCAGGGGCTGCCACAGAAGGGCTGGGCTGCCCAACCCAAGGTCACAGCAGGGAACAAGTTGGGGACCCAGCATCACAGGGCCTGCAAAGTGCTCCCTCGCAGCTATCAGAGAGCTCTGCCACCCCAGGAGCTCTGAGGGCTCCAGGCAGGATGAGTCTACAAAACCTACCCGGAGCCCAGGTGCTGGGACACGCTCCTGCTCCATGTCCTTGTCCCCTGCAGGGCCAGAGAGCCAGAGCAGCTCTTTGGGGGACTGAGTTTAGAAACCAGCAAAAAGAAAGTTGGGGAAAGCCCTGCAGGAGAGGAGGATGCTCAAACCACACCTGGGCTCCAAGTCCTGGCCTCAGCCATGGCTTTGTAGGATGCAGCCTGCACCCTGGCCACCCACCCATCCTCAATTACCGCTTGGCTCTAAAGGCACAAAGACCAGAGAGAAACCAAAAAAAGGAGGGAGAAGAAAAAATAAATCTGCCATGTAAAAAGCAACTTCCAGCCCCGCTAGATAAATAAGGAACCAGAGGCGTAACACTGTCCCTGTGGCTTTGTGAACCCTCCTACCACACGCTCTTTTCTTCCCATCCCCATTTAAAACCTCCCATCTGGAGCCCAGCGGCAGGAGAAGCCGCCAGCAACGTGACACCAGTCCCTCTGGATCCCTCATCGATCCGGAAGGGAGGACGAGCTGCCTCCATCAGCTCCCCACAGCCCCGCTCAGCCATGGCGCCACTGTGCCCACCCCCCTGGAGGACCACGGAAAGCAGAGAAGACCACCAGTATCCTGCCCCCCACCTCAACACATGCTGCCCATGTGCCCCCCTGCCCCTAAACACACTGCTAATAATTGGCAGGGCTGCAGGCAGGTCAGGGGTCCAGGGGGAAGATGGGCAGGGAGAGCAGGATACACAGAGGCTATGGCCCACAGCAGCATCCTGCTCCTGATTCCTGCCAGAGAGGCAACCCTGTATCTTTCAAGGCATCCTGACCAGCACAGATGAGGAGAAGCAGCAAAAATGGACGGCGCTGTACCCAGGACGGGGCGCAGGAGCACCCCACAAGCCACAGGCCAAGTCCTGGTCCTCCTGCCCCTGGCAAGGACCATACCAGGACCTTCATGCTGCCTTTCCCTGGCTAAGGATGCAGCTAATGCAAGCTGTGTTTATACAGGGCATGTACAGCTGTAATTATAGGCACGATGTTATGATAACAGGAAATCCGTGCCCTGTGGAGATGCAGGCAGAGAAAGGAACGCACGGAGCTATTTGCTAATTGCCACCAACAAGCAGCCTTTTGTGCAACGGCAGGGTATAGGAAGAGAAATTTCCCCTGCTCCAGGCTGGAGCCACCAGCATCCATCTCTGCCCAGGTCAATGGCAAAGCCATATGGACCAGACAGACAGAGCCTGCCCTGTGGCAACTACAGGGCAAATCCACCTGCCCTGAGACACAACAGGACAGGCTTCAATCCACCAATGGCTAGAACTCAACTTCCCTAGGTTATAACCCTTCCAAAAGACTGAGGTTTTGTAAGTTTGATTGGCAAGAGAGGAGCAAAGGGAAACTGCCCCCCCCCACCAGCCCTTTGCACACTACCTCTGATACATCAACTCATGCAATGATGGATGCACAGCCCTTCCTGTACCCACAACAGGCAGCAAGTTGAGCACTCATCCCTCCCCACCAGCATCACTGAGAGCTTTCCTACCTTTTTGATCTTCCCGCTCCGTGTGCCCGCGAAGACGACAGTTTGTCCTCTGTAGTCATAGGCAGCCACCGAGGTCATCCCATCCTCCTTATCCACGAAAAGCGGGGTCCCCTCGATGGTGACGGTCCCGCCCAGCGGCTGGTTAAAATCCTGGCCACAGAAATTGTCGTCGATCTGCAGTGGCTGTCAGAGGAAAATAGAGGAGAGGTGAGCTTCTTACCAATGCCTCAACATGCTGGGCCTCCCAGATGGCCATCAGCCATCCATCTCCCACCTCCACCCCATCGGCTACGCTAGCTCCGTCCCTTGCCCCTCCTGTCCCAGCCATCCCACCTCAACAGCCAAGGGAAGAGATGAGCTGATGCTTCCCTGAAATTCCCTACGTGCTGATGTAAGACACTTGGGACACATCCAAGGCGTGAAGCCCCTCTCTGCATCTGAACAAGCTTTGCAGATGAAGACCAAGGTGCTCAGTCCTCTGCATCTTAGAGAGCAGCATCCCTGCTCCCCCTCCATCCCTGCCATTGCCAGCTCACACACGGGGGATGCTGGGGGGAACTCCCCAGCACACACACACCCCCCCTTCTCCTCCTCACCCCAGCGGTATCTTCAAAAAGAAAACGGCTTGGCAGTAAGGCAGGAGGGGCCGAATCCTGCACCCCAGCCTTCCCCAGAGACAAAACACTTCCCAGCCAAGGCCGTGCCAAGACAAACAGGTCGGGGCTCCTGAAAGAGCCTCACTTGAGATAGCAGAGCCTCCAGCAAACACGCTACCCACCTGCCAGCCCTGCTCCTCCTCCCGCAGGAACGGCTTTGGGAAATCCCCGCATTTTTCTGGTGCTGCCTTGCCCCAGACAAGGCGCCTGGCTCAGCCAGCTGCCTCCTTGGTTCAGCGCTCACCCACAGGTCTGGGAGAAGCTTCTGCAAGCTCTCGCCTGCACTAGTGGGCAAGGAAAAGCCAGAGGGATGCCCCCTGTGAAAGCCAGGATGCAGGAAGGGGAGCGGGACTGGGACCAGCCCCGCAGCACTCGCTCCCTCCACCGAGCATCCTCACCACATTGCCCTCACCTGCCGAGCAGAACAACAGACCCTGGCCATGGGTATCTGGTCAGGGAGAGCACATGGGCTTCATGGAGGTCACATGTGGTCACACAACACCAGCAAAATCCATCACCAGCATCCCCCGGCCCATCCCAGGCAGCAAGGGGTTCCAGCCAAACCCCCGAGGGTGGCAGGGAGCCTGGGTGCAGGAGGTCAGGGTGGCAAGGCAGGCACGGCCGATGGGGAGACACAGCCTGCTCCGGTCACGGGATCCTTCCGCTCCACCGGGTTCCTTACGTAACTTTGAATTTAAAGGGGAGAGAGGTTTTTTGGCAAGCAGCAGCCTCCAAATGCATGCCAGTCCCCAAGGGGTTTTAAATCCATGCAGCATGTGCACGGAGCATATGGGAAAACACCGAGCTCCCCATCTCCACGTACACAAGGGCTCCGTGATTCCCACTCTGCTGCCCGGGAAGCGAGGGTCAGCTCCCACCAGCAACCTGCACTCACCCATGGGGAGGCACAATTCCCTCTCTGCTGCCCGGGAAGCGAGGGTCAGCTCCCACCAGCAACCTGCACTCACCCATGGGGAGGAGGGAAAACTCAGCGCTTTTCCATACCCCAGGCATGACGCACTCGCAGCCACAACGGCTTCAGCCTCCCACAGTCACGCCGAGGCTGCTCGCCCTCCTCTCTTTGCCACCACACTGGCCCCGTGGTCAGCGGTCCCCCACCAGGCTGCAGCCGAGGCTCAGCGCCGCGCCAGCCTTCCCGTGAGGGAGGACTAGGAATGATGCCAGTTGGTCACATTCAGCCTCCCCAGTCGGTCTGGGGATGCTGGGCTGCTTCCTCAGTTATTCTGACTTCTGGTTGTGTGGGTGCCTGAGTTAGTCTACAGCCAGATTGACTCCTTCCCCTTCCCACCCCAACCTTTCCTCATCCTTCCCTACCCTGGGGAAGCTCCTACAGGCAGGTGTGAGAGATGCGGGGATCCCCAAGACAGGAACATGGGGCACCACACACTTCACCAACCACAGGGAAAGGGAGGAGGGAGAATTAGGTCTTCTCCACCCATCCTCTGAATCCCAGCCTTGCAAGCACCCTCTCCTATCCATCACATGCACTAAGCATCCTCCTCTGCATCACCAGGCTGGACAGTTTCAAACAGCAGATCTGAGAAAATGATCTTCCCAACCACTGAGCGAGATGGGAGCGATGCTTCAGCCGATATCCAGCTCCTATCCGGATCTCCGAGATCCTTCAGCTGCTTTGCTGGGAAAAAAAACACCCTCTGGCCCTGGCAAAGCATCCCAGCACCTTCCACCCGGCCACAAGCAATAGCAGAGAGGTTACGGGCAATGCCATGGAGGCATCTAAGCCCCGGCAGCCCCTGGGTGCAGTTTCTGCTCTCTCTACACTCAATCTGCAGCTTCCCCAACCCCTCGCCTGCTGAATATGCAAGAGGAGAGATGTTTACGGTGTTTACTCCTCTCTGCTTTGTCTCAACAAACTCTCTGGGAAACGACAAATACAGCTGCGCTCCGGGACCACGAGGAGCACCCGCCGCCGCCGCCGTGATGCAGACACCACCTCGATAAATAATTACGCCAACAATTAGCTCATTAACAGCAAACTGCCTCGTTAGGGGAAGCGCAGGCAGGCAGCACGGTGAGGTCGGGCCAAGGGCGGTGGTACAGGGGTTATGGCACCAGCAACCACCCCTGGAGGATGCGGGCTGGGGGGAGAGGCAAGGGGGAGGGATGGAGGGAGAGAGATGGAGGGATGGACGGACAGCAGGACAGCTGTCCCCAGGCCAGTGCTGGCAGGGACCGACACGCTCCATGGCACGCCAGGGCCAGTGACCTTGCAGCGTTTCAGCTTGCAGATGCTGGGATCTGCAGGAGGCATCGAGCTCTGCCCGCTCTCCCATTTGCAAGGGTGTTTGCACGGACCATGGACTCAGGCCATTGCGAGGCAGGGGTTGTTTGTTTTGGGGGTTTGGAAGTATTTTTTTATCTACTTTTTTTTTTCCTTTTGTTTTTATTTCAGTGCTTTTCTTTGGAACCCTTCTCAGCTGCCCCTGGCCCCCACCTCTTCGGCACTGCAGCCGCTTCTCTCTCAGCACTGACCCATTTCCCCCCAAAATAGGGTCAGGAAACTCAGATTTCCCGAGGGAAGGAGCCTGCCAGAGGAGGGAAAGCAGCAGCACCAAACAAGCAGGCGTTTCCTTGATGTGCCTTGTCTCATTGCCTCCCTTCAAGCCCACTTACGAAAGCAATGAGGGAGCAGACAGCAGAAGCAAGGCTCATGCCGCTCAGAGTTATTAATTAGCCAGTAACCCACCAGTTAACACCATTACAGGCACACCTCATCCCCCTGTGTGCCCCTCAGGGGCCGCGATGGAGGATGCAGGGGGGCACGAAGAGCCAGGGAGGAGGCTGCAGGAGGCAGGTACCAAATGCCAGGCTGGGATGCCAGGCTTTTTGCACGTGAATCACTGCCCAGGAATAATCCCAGTGTGGTACAGCTCATTAACACATGCATTTCTCCGGATACCCCAGGGAAGGATTTGGCTTATCCTGCCCCAGTTTGGGCCCGTTTGTCACCAGCCATTGCCCTGTGCCAGCCGGCTGGGCGACAAGCCCCACCAAGGGCTCAAAGCTCATTTTGTCCCTGGGGGAACCCAGGGAAAGCTGCTGCTCACATCCTGCTGGCTCTGGGCACCGGCTCTGCTGGTGCTGCCAGCCCAGGGGTCAAGGACTCCGGGAACCCTGAATCGCTCCCTACTGCAGCATCTCCACTTCAGCTCCACCTCGCTGCCCTTTCCCAGCTACATCTGATCGTCGTCCCCCTGTTTTGGGGACAGGCATGCTAGGCAGATGTGCTGAGAACATCTGGCTGTGGGCACACGAACCTCCAGTCCCTGCACTGTGCTGGGGAAGCAAAGAGCCGGGCTACGCAACACCGAGCACCTCCTCGGTGAAACACCACGAGCAGCAAAACCTCTGGCCAGGCTCAGAAGCAATTTAGGCAGCGGTGCTGGCACAGAGGAACAGATTAGATCGTCCCTCAAGGTGCCTTTGCTGCTTGTGCTTGGGTCTGAGCACACTGACCAGCACGAGCTGGATCCACTGCTCTTCACGCTGCTGGGTCACCGAATCCCAGAAGAGAGAGAAAAACAGGAGACAGGAATTTGCTCTGCTCACAAGCACCAGGGAGGAACCACTAACATCTCCTGAGCTGGATGCCAGGCCTTGGTGGCCTCTCCTCCTGGCTCCGGCACCAGAGGATTGGAGCTGCCCTCAGCGCCAGTGGAAGAGCATCCCTTGTCCCAGCTCTGCTCCACATCTGGGAGGGGGCACCAACAAAGCCTCCTCCAGCATGGACCAGCCTCAGCCCCTTGCTACCACAAGGGCGTGGAGCGAGAGAGTTCCTTGGATATTCTCCATAGGGATGGGGTGTAAATCCCAAGCAACTACTGACTTGAGCAATTACATCCTGCCTCCTTAAAAATAAAAAAACAACATGCTCTGTATTTTCTGGCCAGCCCTCACCACCGAGAGATCCATCACTGCCACAACCCACCCCAAAGGTGGCTGCATTTTATTAGGGGCATGGAGGTTCCTGCCAGAAAGAGGTTACGTGCTCCATGGGGTCTGGTTTGGCTTGCGCTCAGCACAGCAAGGGGCTGAAGGCTTGACTCACGATCCAGCCGTGCCTTTCTAGGCTCTTCTTGGCAGCTGGAGAAGAACAGGGACAGAAACCACCACCTGGACCCCCTGGGGGAGCCCAGCACCCCCCAACCCAACCCATTGGAAAGCAGGAGCCACCCCATCATGGTGTGCACCCTTCCACCCCACAAGAGCCACGGCTACAGGACCCAAAGAGCACCTCAAGGATCTACCTACTCATACAGGCTCAGCTACCAGGTAGCGATCCCAGGACCCTCCTAGCATGAAACCCCCCCCACAAAGGGGTCAGAGCCCCCTCCCCAAAGCCGGGGGGCACGGTGCTGCTGCCGGGGGAGGCAATCTGGGAGTGCGGGAGGAGGCAGCGAGCATCTCCTCCGCCGGAGCCAGCAGCTGCGCGACCCAACAGGCAGCAGTGTAACGATTTCATCATTTTCCAGCAAAATTGAATTAGTTCAAAGCCAAAATCTGATTTGCGAGCCCAGCGCTCTTGACAGCAAACCCTTTACTTTGTCAGGCAGCTGTTAGCTGTCTCCTCCGGAGCTGCGGGGAGGACGGTGGGAGGGAAGGCAGGGCTGCTCCACAGGGACACCCTCTCACCTGCCTGCACCACCAGGCACCCAAAACCCTGCTCGGGCAGGGCTGGGGGCTTGAGGTGGGTGCTGAGGACCAGCAGGGGGTGGTGGGGAGAGGTGGGCAATAGCAGGGGTGTCAGTACCTCTACCAGACCCTCCCAAATGCACATACCAGCAGCCTAAGCCCCCTCTCTGCCACGTATCTGACCCTGCCTGGGGACCACGCAGCCCAGCTTGGTGGTGCCCGAAGTAAGACCCCCCCATCACCCGGAGCTGTAGCCTCCCTGTGACCTCTTGCGGTTTATAGCGTTGCCTGGGAAAAAAACCCAACAATAGCAATAGTTCTGCTGAAAAACAAACCCAGAGAGCCAAGCAGGGAGGTCCCCCTGCTCCCCACCACTCGTAGGCCCCACACAGAGTGGCTGAGCCACAAGCAGGGGCCAGAGGCACCCACGTGAGCACCAGGCAGGAGGACACATCTCTGGAGACAGAGGGGAGTGCTCCCTCGGCTCTGGGATGCCAGCACTCGACTCCTGCACCTCTGGACAACAGTTTGCACTGGCTACTCTCAAAAACCCACCTCATTGATGGTGCCTGGTGCCCCCTGTCCTCCTCTACAGCACCACATGGAGAGGAGCGGTCCCTCTACGCTAAGCGTCTGATATTGGGACCACCAATCTCCCCTCCTCCCTCCATTGGGTCTGCACTTCTGTCCCCCACATCCTGCTGCCCCAACACCTTCTGCTTGGCCACCACCAATCCCCACATGACACAACACTCACAAATTCACACGTGCCATCTGCAAGGGACTCCCCAGCCAAGCTGCAGCAGATGCCCAGAGGACTGAGCATCCTGCCCTCCCAGGACTCACCAACAAACTCCAAACCCACAGGGCACAGGCATCAGAAGCAGACACCTGCATCCACACGGGGGCCCTTGCTTGGGTTCTCTCTCTGTGGGCACCAATGAAACCCAAACGCAGATGGCCACCCTACAATGAAGCCATGATCTCCACGAGGAATGCTACCAAGCAAGCTGAATGCCCAGCTCCAGCAGCACACCAGTGTTCCCACCGGGAAAACACAGCTCAGGCCAGGTCATCAGCAAGGATCTGGCCAGGAACCAGAAACAGCCTGGCTTGGGTAGAGACGAACAGAAACTTACCGAGTTGATGCAGCCCAGCTCCTTATTCAAGAGCCAGGGCAGCGACAGTTTCCCTTCCCCTCTGTAGCACGACTGGATACGCTCCTTGATCTTATCCTTGATCTTCTTCAACGTGAAGAGGCAGAGGACAGACTCCTTGGGAGGCTTAACCCTGTTTTTCTGGCCCTGGGAGAAGATGGTGAAGAGGATATCCTCCCTCTCCGAGATGCCCAGGTACTTAGCCAAAGCCTTGCCAGGCTTGGTCAGGTAGGCGTCCTGGATCAGGCGGTACTCGATGCCATCCTGCACACAGCCGATGGGGAACTCCACGTAGGAGTAGAACTTGGGGTCGTCCACACAGAGGCGGACGATCTTGGAGGTGAAAAACTGCTCCCCGGTGGAGTCAGGTGAGGTGAGCTGGGTGTCCAGCTGCAGGGTCAGGTAGTAAACAAACTGCTCACTGCTGAAGCTGTAGATGTAGTAGATGTCGAAGGTGGGGAACTTGGAGAGCGTATCCGAGGGGATCTTGAGCTGGGAGGAAACAAACTCGTCCTGGTAGACAAAACCAAACATCTCCGCATTCTCCTCGTTGGCCATCAGCTTGCGGCTGGAGAGTGTGGGGAAGTACTCTGACTTCCCATCAATGGGCGTCCCAATGAAGAGCTTGTTCTGCCCGTTCAGCACCTCAATGATGACCCCAGACATGGTGCCTGACTCGTTTACACTGGAGAGGTAGTGCTCCTTGCGGTGGTGGGGCTCACCCAACTTGAAGAGGTCGTCCAGCCGCAGGAACTGGCAAATACCTTGGGAGGCACTGCCACAGGCAATCAACCGGTTCCCCGAGTAGTCCACCAGCAGCAGTTTGTTCACATTATTGGTGGTGACCAGCCCGTGTGGGCAGGACTGAACACTGGGTGGAGGGTAACACTTCTCATTGTCCTCCACAGGCCCCGTCACGTGAGTCCGCAGGAGCGTGAGGTTATTGGAGAGCTTGTAGATCCGATTAACAGCCCCCACATAGACCTCCCCGGTTTTGTTATGGACCACTAAGTGTGTCAAGCTCCAGTCTGTAACCGGGAAAGTCCTAAAGGGAGACTTGGGGCTGCCTTCCGCCAGCGGTAGCCAGGTGCTCCCCAAGAGCAGCAAGGTCCAAATGTTGATGGACAAGTGGTGCTTGAGCCAAAGGAGCCACATTGCAGCAGCCTCACATCCAGTCAAGGCCATGCCCAAACCCAACCACAAAATAAATAGAAACAAACCCAAACTAAAAGGAGAAGGGAGGGAGGAGGAGCTAATGGGACACAGTCTCCTCTGCTTCTGCTGCGCTCGGCATTCAGGACATTGTGGGCACGGCCAGTCCGGTCAGCCCTAGAGGGAGAAAGACAAGAAGAGTGGGGTTAGGAGACTTTCCTGCACGGTGTCAAGCCTGTTCCACCCCACCCAGCAGAGACTCTGGTGCATCACGCTCTTCTCGCAGGCAGCCTAACAAAATGCCCCCCACCGCCCACTTCTTGCCCTGGAAGAGGACACATCCTCAGCTCAGGAACCAAGGGAGCCTGCGAGATGCTAAGGACATCCTCCTTAGCATGTCCACAGTATGTCCCAACCAAGGAGCTGCCACGCGCTTTTTCTCACCATCCCAGCCTCAACCACCATCACCACCACCCAGTGGTGTCCTAAAGAGGGGCATCATCCAGCCCTCGTCCCCACCCAGATCCTCTTGGGAAGAGCAGCAGCCACCTGAGCATGCCTGCAGCCACCAGCTGGACCCAACCCGCACATCGCTGTCAGCCAGCAGCCTCGCAACGCGCTCCGGCACACCTACTGCATACCAACACCTCGGCTGGCCCCAACTTGCTTTCAAGACCACCAGCAGCACCACAGTGTCAGCCAGGCATGGCTGCTAACAAGCCACAAGAGAAGCCCCCCATCCTGCTGCCCCAGCCCCGCTCCACCACAGCGCTGGGAGCAGACGCAAAAACCCAGTTTGCAGGAGGCCCAGCCCAAGCCCCTACGCAGAGGAGGACCTTTTGAAGACGGTGGGAGAGCTGAGAGCCCTGGCGTGCTGCCTGCCATCCCTGCCACCTGCCCGCCTGATGAAGCCCAGGAGGACTGCGGGCAGCAGGAGTCGGGGGGAGGGAGGGAGCGGGCACGGCAAGGAGAAGCATGTCCTTCTGGCATTTATATGCATTAAGAAAGGCAGGGCCAGCCATCGGGCAGTTGGCTCGAGAGGCTCCGGAGGGACGAGGGGGCACAGCAGGGAGGATGGAGAGCTCTGCCCGCTGCTGGGGCTCACCAAGGCAGAGCAGCAAAGCGGCAGGGAGCCAGCCGAAAACCCACACCAGTGTGACCTTTGCGTCCCCAGCAGTGGGGAGATGGCCGCAGGCTGCCAACACAGACAGCTCTGCCCTCCCTGTCCGCTCAGCAGCCCCTCGGTTGCATCCCCTCCCCATCCTCTCCATCCTCCCCAGAGGCGCAAACACCCCAGGGGGGTTGTGAAATCCCCCTGCCAGCACGTGTCCTGTCCCACGGACACCGTCACAGCTCCTCCACCCAAGGTCCGCGTGTCCTGTCCCACCGACACCGTCACAGCTCCTCCACCCAAGGTCCGCGGTGGGGCCAGGAGCTCAGCCCTCAGTTCCCCACCCCAGCCATGGCAGATAAGCCTCTTGGAAAGGGAGTGGAGGAGGAGAGCCTCCCTCTCCTTATCGCCCATCTCTGACTCAGCCCGGGATAACCCGCGGGAGGATCCCCACCAGGGAGTGGCACGGGCAGGAAACATGGCCCGGGGTGACTGTGTGGCTCTGACGGCATCCCGGCGCAGGCAGGGGTACGTGGGGTGAAACGGCAACCCCAGAACTCAGCAGCTCACACCCTGGAGGGTGCAGCATCACCAGGCCAGTGGCTGGGCCACACCGCAGCCTTCAGCTCTGCTGCCCCTTCCCGAGCCAGGGAAAGGTTGGAGGATCTTTCCCCCCACCTTTTCCCACTCCCAACAAACATGAAACCTTCCTCTCCCTTTCCAGGACAAGCCCATCCCCGGCCATCCCGCATCCTTGCCAGCATTGCTGGGCCCCCGGCACTTTGGGCAAAGCCTCCACACTGCTTCCAAACCCTCTCTGTGCAGATCTGCCAGCTCCACCAGCTCTCCCCTGCCCAGGTGCTCACGACCCTGGTCCCTTCCACCCCTCCAACACACCCCCCTCCACGGCAATAACCTCAAGGGAGGTTTGGGAAATGGAAAAAGTGCAACACTGAGACCAAAGCCAGACACCACAAAGCTCCATAGGTGTGAAGACAACCAAGGTATGGAGCCACCAGCCTCCGAAATGGTCCTAATCTCCCGTTCCCACCACCTTTTGCAATACTGGGAGCATCCTAACAAAAAGCACTCGGCCACCACTGCCAGGGCGAGCACTCCCAGGGCCAGCCATGCTGTGCAGCACCTTCATTTGCACCAGCTTATAGGTAACAGCACAACCATGAACACCCCAGATTGGAGCTTATCAGCCCCAAACCACACCGAGCTGTGGGACCAAGCCACATGGTTGGCACAAACCGCCTGGTTCAGAAACCACCAGCCAGTGCGGTTTCCTGCCAGGTTGTTGGAGGGAGGTTTCCCACCCCAAGAAACCAGCCTGGCTTTCACCAAGCCACTGCGAAACATGGGGCTGAGGCCCTCCCGGAACAGTACACCCAGCTCCATCACAAGGAGATCACCAGCGACACAGAACTCCAGGCCCAGCGACAAGCCACAGAGAGGAGAAGGAGCAGGGAAGGCAGTGGAGGTAGGAGCTCGGTGCAGCACGGGGACGGATGCCAGCCGGAGCATCACCCTGCTGGGACAGGTGATGGGGACAGGGAAGCCACTTTCTGAGTGCGTTTCTATGATTCATCGCTTCTATTTCGGGGAACGGGAGAGCTGGAGGTCGGGCTGCTGCTACAAAGCAGGGCTAGAAAGCCCAACAGGAGATTCCCAAATTAATGTAGGGAACTGTTACTCGGAGCTAGAACAAGAGCAAAGCAAGGCAGAGCTGAGGCCAGCAGAGAGAAGACACCCTGCAGAGCTCCACCGAGATTTCTGCTCCTAAATATATGTTAGCAGCAACATCTCATCCTAGTGCCCTGACACCAGCAGGGGGTCCTGCTTAAAACCATCAGCAGCGATTATTAAAAAAAAAAAAAAAGCTGGCAGGAATGGTTAGTTTGTCTGCTTTCTTCAGGATTAAATGATCCTAGTACCTGAGATGTGGACTGAATTAAAGTGGGGTCTAACTGCAGCCCTGCACAGGAGGAGAACAGGCACCCACATGGCCCCAGCTCCCTGCCCACAGCATCAGCTGGGGAGGAGTGGTGTGGGGACCAAAGGGCATTTCTCTCCCGTCCCACTGCCTCCATCCCCCACGGGGAGGTCACAGCATGGATAACTGCAGGGCAGCTCCTCCACCGGCACACGCTTTAAACCACACAGCACCCAAACCCCCCCAGGGCTGCACCCAAGCAGCACCTTGGCATGGGGAGGACCCAGTGCTGCTGGCAAGGGAGACCTGTACCATGCACACCACCACCACCACCATCCCCAGTCATGGAAAACCCCAAGCAGACACCATGGGGCTGAGCCCAGTCCTGAAACAGGCTGCAATAAAATAATACACCCCAGTACGGGTCCATACGTGCCAACTGGGAGAGCAGGACCGAAAACACACCCCATTATGCTGCCCGGGTGGGAAGCAATGCAGCGCAGAGCATCCTGGAGAGCATCCCCGTGCAGGGCTGGCTCACCCCGCAGTTGGGCCACGCCACCAGAGAGACAGCACCACAGGTTTGTCTTTGTTTTCCATGTACACACACATAAATATATATATATACACACACACACATACATAAACATAGCAGGAAACCTGCCGTCAGAAACAAAGCCGGTGAAGTAATCGCGCAAGCACCAGATCCGCCCCAGCCCCTTTCATCCCACGCCAGAAAGGACATTTGCTCACGGTTTCACCTCAAAAGCGGCCACACTGAGACGGTCACGGCTGCTGCATGACCTGGACGGGGGCTGGCTGCCTCGCCACAGCCAACGCTCACCACGCACCCCCACTTCAAAAGAGCCTTTCATCACAAAGCCACCGGCTTGCCCCGCGAACGCCTGCTGCAGAGGTGGGAAGGGGTCACAGTGGTCACCCCCCCAGCCCGCAGGCTCCACAGCCCAGCCAGAAACCTGGGTTTGGGACAGGAGACCACGCTTGGGGAAAAGAACCATCACTTTTGATAGCACAAAGCAGGAGGGCTGGGATGGAAAAACTAACCTTAAAAGGCAAAGGACTGGACAGAGCATTAAGGACCAGCTCTCCCCTCAGCCGGGCAGCCAGTCCGGAGCACTGGGATGCCGAGTCAGCAGGGGCAGCTCAGCTGCAAAGCAGCAGCTCTCACGGAAACAAGGCAAATCTGGGCTTTAAAACACGCCGATGAGCACAGTGGGGCACATCGGGCACCCACAGACCCGCTTGTCATCCCCACTCCTGCACCACCAAGATCTCGGCGGGCACACACCACCGCTGGTGCTCCCCATCACCACATACGCCCCAGGAGGAGCCCCGCAGGGACAGCGGGGGGTTCTGCACCCCCAGGGCAGGGAAAGCATCGTTTGTCTTGCAGAGAAGCTGCTCTCAAGCAGTAGGACAAAGCTGCAAACCACCCCAAGAGCTTTACAGCCTTGCACTTTGCAAGGGAGCCTGGAAGAGTGAAGCGATGGGATTGAAAACCCCCATATAACCGACCCCCAAAAGGGGAAATGGCATTTAATGAGTCTGTACCTGCAATCTCTCCAAGGCACTTTCAGCTCTCAGCAGAGACAGGAAACAGCCCGAGAAGGAACCGGCTCCATTTTCAAACACACGAGCTGCTAGGCTGCCAGTAATTAGCAAAGGGGAGAGAGGGGAGATTATCCGGGGGAGAGAAAAGCCCGCAGGCCACAGGAGAGTCAGCCTCACCATCCAGCTGGTGTATTTTTAGGTTCATCTGCCTGGGAAAAGCCTTGCAACAATGAGGAAAGGCTGGTGGTGGTACCGAGTTAGAGCTGCACTACATATGCAATCCTCTGCAACAGGGCTAAACTTTAACTCCTTCCTTCACCACACACAGTCACTAGAAACTATTTGGCTGGGGACTCTCCCTAGCAAGCAAGTTAAATCATTACAAATCTTATCCCTGGCTCAAACCACACCCTGATGAAATCAATGGCAAGCACTGAAGCTGCCCCACTCCAATCTCCATTGCTATCACCCGCATCAGGAACGTCTTCAGCATCTTCAGTTTCCTCCAAGGCTCCTGCCATCCCCCCCAGGGCAGGAACCAAGGACCTCCTCCTGCCTTGCCACCGCAGCGCACGTGGGTACAGCAGCTTCCACTCCTGCCCTGCAAGGACCTTCTGGGCAAGGAATTCAACCTCTTCTGTCCTGAGAAACATGACAAGGAGAAGAGCTATCTCCTGCCCAAGGGCTTCAAGAAGCAGCTTGACCCTCAGCAAAAAGGGGCATAAAAGAACAACTAGCAAGGAAATTAAACAGTATTTCTCAAGCGCGCAATTCCCCTTCCCCAGTCCTTTGCAAGAATTCACTTCACGCCAAGGAGAACAACTCTGGAGCCCTGCAGAGAGCCGTTCCCAAACAGGCTCATGAGCATTTCTGAGATGGAAATGCAAGTTCCCCCCAATGACAACATCCCAAGGTAGAGAGGCACACAAGGACAGTCTCAGCAGGTCCTGCCAGGACTGCGTGTCCTTGCTATGGAAACCAGGCATGGACCAGGACCTTACATATGTTCTCCAACTCCATTCAGCGATGCTAGAAGTGCAAGCTGATGGCTGTCTTTTGCGTTATTCTCACAATTCATATGGGTATCAAAGTCCCTACAGAGAGAAGGCTTTCTATATGCAGCTCATGAGCTGGATGTGTACTTCCCAGGAGGAGACTGCACATCATCCTTCCCTTGAGCAGCCAAGGGAGCAACACGAAGACCTGAACAGACCAATGCCTGAGATGGAGACCAACACACAGCCCACAGCTGACCATCTGCAGTGGCTTCCTACTACCAACATCCAGGCCAGCTCGAGGCTTCACACCCCAGACTGATGTGAATTTTGCCATCTCAGATCAGGACCACTTAACAACAGTTTGTCCCCAGCTCCAGAGCAAAGTCCAGACAAGTCCCCTGAAGGCCACCTTCCACCTTGGCTTTGGCCCCTGCATTCCAGACCCTGGTTCTCACAACCCATCAGTCCACTGGCCCATGCAAACATCCCAGAAAACAGCCCTGCTAGCAGAGGTCACCTAGGTCCAGCTGGACCTACAGAGAGCCAGAAGGTCACTCATAAACCAGGTTCCACAACAGCCAGCAGAGAAGTCCAACAAGAGGTCCTCTGGTCACAGTCATCCTTCCCTTCTCTGATCTCATTCCCTGTTCCATAACACATTGCTCAACATTCCCAAACTCGCTGCTCCATGTCCTTCACTGGGCCAGGGCAGCCATGAACACAACATGATGACCTGACCCTCCCCAGATGCACCTCTTCCAGCCCAGCTCTTCAGGGAGGGCCTTCCCCTCTCGGACACACACATCTCTGTACCTCCTGACCTGTGCTTCCTCCAAATCCCAGAGCAAATCCCGGGAGCTCCCGCTTTGCAACAACACGCTGGCACAGAAGGATTCCCGAGTGCAGGACCCCCTCTGCCCCCAGCGAAGGGAGGTCGCTCCGGAGCTGGCTAAATCCTGGCTGAGTCAAAATTCCTCCTGGCTTCCTCCTGGCCCCGCGCTGACACCAGCCTCACGCCGTCACGTGGCGAGCTGAGTGTGACCGCTTCAGAGTTCGGTCTGATTAAAACAGACCACAAAACTTCTCCAAATGAGGTTTCACAAGCTAAATCCCAAGCTGTGCCTGCCTTTCCCTTCCCTCTTTCCCATCCTAGCCATGCTGCCCCGAGCTCCGCTGCTGGAATTGGCTCAGGACCCGGCTCTGCTTCCCCGGCGAGGTCCCTGGCTCAGCACAGCTCCGTGCTTTATTTGCCCAAGGTGGAGCAGACCTGGGAGCAGCGAGTCAGCCCGAGAGCTAACGGAGCCAGGCTTGGCAGCGGGATGGGCAGAGAGGGCAAGAGCCCCAAGAGCCTCCCCAGAGCAGCACCACCGCAGGGGAAACTGCTCCCAGGGACTAATGGGGGCTTCATTAGCAGCCAGATGGGTGCAGGGCATCTGATAAAAACGGGGTGGCAGGGGCTGTGCCTGCATTCTGCCCTCCTGCTGGCAGTGCCACCCTGACCAGCACCGCGGGCACAGGACCCCTGCCCCAGCACACCCCAACCCCGGCTGCCCCCACGGTGAGGGGGTCTTACCCATCCCAGATGGGCACAGCAACATTCAAAGCATGGGCACAGCACTGCCCAAGAGGTGCCAACTGGGGCAGAGCACAGAGCAGTGCTCCTCATTTCCCTCCAGACCCCGGCTGCGGGTGCAGGCTCCCCCTGATGCTGTGCACGAGGGACCAAGCCCCCATCAGACGGTAGCATCATGGATCTACTCACTCACCACAACACCGAGAGGACACGGCCGCCTGCTTGCGCTGGGAGGGCTGCCCAAGCGCCTCTGCCAAAAATCCACTTTCTGCTAATGAAGGTGGCTGGATGGCAGCTCCAGCGAGCGCCGTCACCCTGCAGGAGGGCCAGGGAGCCGTGCAGGGCAAACCCAGCGAGCCCAAAGGTACCCTGCTGGGAGTCCTGCTGCCAGCTGATATGCGCCCCTGGCATCCCCACATCCCTCACCATGTGGGCACGGGGCCGTGCAGAGTGGGACCTCTCCCGCTCGTGCCGACAGCCCCGTGGGCACCACCGCAGTGCCAATGGTGAGGGATAATCACAGGTGCTGGTGGAAGCCCGGGCTGCCCCCGGCGTCAGGGGCTCGGCGGTCGCTCTCCTTCGGAAGCGGCGCTGCCTTCCTGCCTTCCTCCTCCCCCATTTCTTCCCGATGACATCAGCCTGAAAAACAGGTTCTTGACTTCAGAAGGGCTCATCGGGCCCATTCTGGTCCCGCCGGAGACCGGGAGAGCCCCCCCTCCCCCCCCCAGCCCCCCGTGACTCCAGGAAGGATGCAGCCATCCAGGAGCCGGACCCTGAGATAAGCAGCGGCAGGCAGGCGGCAGGCAGGGACGCTGCTGGCACGCCAGCACTTCGAGGAATAAAAGCCACGCAGGAGGAGACGGGGGTGGAGGGAGCGCGACGCTGCGGAACAGATTTTACATGTTTTCCAGAGCCCTCGGCAGCTGGAAGCTGGAGCTTGGGCTCACACCCCAGCCCTGCCACCGCTCAGGTATGGGGCAGCCCAACCCACCCAGCACAAAAGCCAAAACCCAGAGCTGGCTCCTGGCCCCCCGAGACCGACAGCAAGTCCTCATGCTGGCCAAAACAACAAGCCAAGGCTTAACACCGCCCAGCAAAGGCTTCCGAGGGCCACAGAGCTGGACTCGGACCAGCAGCAGGGAAGGGGGTGGGAGGGGGGGGGAACATGATTCTGCGAAACATCCTTCCCACCGGCCAAGCTGGAAGATTATTTTTAAACTCCTCAAATATTTTTGGGTTTTCCTCTTCCCCTGTTGAAGCTAACAGTCTGCACAGGAAGAGCCAAGCAGCCGCCTGTACGTGGAGCACGGCCGCACGTAGAAAGCAAACAATTTATTGCCATTACAATTACCTGCGATGTTATCGGGCAGCTCGGAACCGGGGATGGGGGGGTCAGCATTTGCAGAAGGAAATGCGGTTATCACATCGTGTCACTCCAAAGGGGACAACCATCCTTCCTCCCACCCATCCTTCCTCCCACCCTGCCCCAGGGAACGGCCGCCAGCAGCACCCACTGACCCTAAAAAGGGGGGAAACAGCCCTTGGATGTGTGGCTGCGCCATGTGGGAAATTTCTTCCCCCACCCCCCCCCAACACTGAGCGCCGACGGGAAATCTGCCTCTCCCTCTCACCAGGGATTTACTTCTCCAAGAGCTGGAATATTTTGACACACAAGCAGTTGCTTCACTAAGCACATAAAGCAAAGGGACTCGCAGAGATTTCCTTGGATGGAGGTAGCACCGGTTGTGTCCGGGGCCCGAGGATCAGAGGATCGGGCCCCGGACACAACCGGTGCTACCTCAAGGAATGGCTTGGAGCATCCCCGGAGGGGGAGCATCCCATCCAGCTTCCTGGTGATGATAGGAAACCAGCCCTGCTCCTAACCCCTCACATGCCAGACCGCAGCTCTGCTCCACCAAACTCCCAAGAAAACACGAATCGCTCCACATTTATCAGTTCAAAACACCCGTGCAATTAGCGAGAATTTTTTTTTTTTCATTATTTATTTTTTTTTTATCCTCCCTCCAGTATAATTATATACATTCTAATGCAATTACCACCCCTGTATTTTGTACATTAAACAGTAGGCAACCCAAGGAAGAGAGAGGCTTTATTTTTCTTGGCTTCGCCTTGCTGAAAATAATAGTATGTTGCAAAACAGCTCTGGCAGAAGGGTTTATCTTCACTGGAGAAAGAGGGGGAGCAGATGGAAAATGGGAAGGGGGATGGAGGGTTCTCGGGAAGGGAAAAAACGGGATTGCAGTGCCCCTCCACGCTGCCCTCACCCTCCAAGTCCTCACACCTACCTACACCTGGGAACCGTCCCCGATGCCAGGGGCAGGGCTCGGAAACAGCCTCAGCCTCCGTCCTCCTCCACCAGAAAGGAAAACCAAATCAAGCAAATGGTCGTCGGTTACTCAACCCCCCGAAGCCGGGGTCATTACCCGGATTAAAGTTCCCGATCTCCGGCCGGCAGCACGGATAGCAAAGTGCAGCTAAACTGCTCCAATTGGATTACTACCGCTCCTGGGTCTCCATGCCAAGTTGGCCAGCGGATTGTGGGATGCCCAAGATGGAGAGGTGGGTGCCGAGCCCCAGGGCTGATCCAAAGGCTGCCAGGGAGGAGGAGGAAGAGAGAAGAAGAGGAGACAGACCCCGCATAGTGGGTCCCCCAGAGCCTTGCAGCCCGTCCCCAGCACCCCTGCCATGATCTCACCCCGAGCACTTTCTCCAGCAAAATCCCTCACAAGCTCAGCTCAAGGAGCAAAGAGGATATCGTGCCACAGCTCGCACCAGGCCCCGGATCAACCCCAGCGATAACAAATCTCCTCGGAGGTTTAGGCAGCTCACAGGGGTCTGAGTCCCCAGAGTCTCCAGGCACACACCAGCACGCAGTAGCTCGCAGGTCAGGGATGGACTCAGCCACCCCACACCATAGGGACGGATGGATCAGTCAAAATAGTCCCCTTTGCACCACAAAAGGAGAACTTCACAAGAGCAAGGAGCAGAAGCGTTTGTGGGGCATGAGCCTGACAGTCTGGACGTGGAGTTTTTCTCCAGACTCAAACATCTCAGCACACCGGCAACAAGGAGGAGGTTTGCCAAGCCTTGGCTAAAGGGAAAATAAACTTCTAAATGTTTTTAATTCAGAGTTTTAAGTGGTGGCTTCCGCCTGGAACGAGGGCTGGAGGCAAGCGCGGGATGTTCAGGGCAACAAGGCAAGCAAGGACACCACTCCATGCCCGGCCGCGCTCCGACAAGCCGATGGGAAGACGTGCATCTTGGCTACACAACATGCCGAGTGCAAGGGAGACGAGCCATGCCTGCCCATGCCTGGCACACAAACCATCAAGATTTGTTGGCTTGAGCTTTTCTACTCCATAATGCACAATGTCTAAACCTGACTTCCATGCACAGCTGGAGGACCACGTTGGGGTATCTACAACGCTTTCCATTCTGCATCCATGGCCAGGACTAAGAGGGGCATAGCTGAGGCTGCAGGTCAGAACCAGCGGCAGAGCACACTGCAGGGAGATGTTCCCCACAGCACTGCCCAGAACGAGTCATGGGCTACAGCCAAGAGAAGATGGTGATCACCTCCAGCCTGAAGCCAAACCAGCAACCCAAGCACTGGCCAATGGCAAACATTCCCTCCTCCCCATTTCACATGGAGCCACAGCACTCACCACCTTGCTAGGAAAAGGGGCCCCAAGCCCAAACCCAAGAGAGGTAAAGGATGGGAGGGGGCCATGCTGAACCAAGCTCCCCATCACTCATGATTTCTGGGGCCTTTCTCCACACTCATGGCACGTCATCGAGCCGCTCACCAGTTAAATGCTGGCCAGGATCCCTCTGCCCACTGCTTTCTTCTGTATAGCACACAAGTATCTAATGATACAATTTGGAAGAGACATCAATGGATCACGGAGAGCTGCAACTCCACGCATATATCCCACCAGCAAAACCCGAGCTTGCAGGCAGCGAGGATGGCACATGGGCATCAGGGTGATCCATGCCCACCTTCCCATTCCCCCACAGAGGGGTGGCAGCACCCCCACAGCCCTGCCTCCTCCAAGGTCCACCTTCCTTCTGCCATGCCAGGGGTGCGTAAAAACACGACCCACTGTGGACACAAGCCACCACAGCACCGAAACCCCCTCCGCGGAGAGGCGGCCACAAGAAAGCCCCGCGGGACCGAGCGGAAGCCTGAGGCTGCAGGCAAGGCTCTCCCCCCGGGTTTGCAGGGACCCGGCGGCGCCAACGCAGCAGCTCCGGGCTCTCCTGCTCGGAAATTCCCAGCTCGGGGCCAAGCCGGGCTCTGGCCGGTGGTTAGTGCTGCAGCCGGGAGCAAGGCAGGCAGCAACAAAGGCCCTGACCCACGCTCAGCCTCGGGAATAAACACGGACAAGTTTCCATCCTTAAGTCAGATCCCAGGGCCGAATCCTTCCCTTTGACACCTTTCGGATGTCAAAGAAGGCGAAAACCACCGACGTGAATCACCCCAGCATGACATTTCCACCCGGGGAGCGGGGCCGGGATGGAGGAGGGGAGGCAGCCCTGCCAGCAACGCAGCAGCGCCGCTTTTTATTACCCTCTTCCATCTCGGCTGCGCAAAGCTCCGGAGAAACAGCGCTCGCCCGGAGCCGCCGTCTCCGCCGGAGCCGGGAGTTTCTCTTCTGGCTCGGCAGGGCCCCTCCGCCTTGGCCGGGGAAAAGGGCTTTGTGTTAGAGAGGGAGAGAGGGAGGGAGAGAGGGAGGGAGGACACGAGGGCTCTTCTCCAGAGCTCCGTGCACAGCCCCAGCCTGCACGAAGGCGGATGCCTCCGCTCCGCTCCAAACCCCACGCGTGTCTTGCAAAAAAACAAAGAAAATTAAAAAAAAAAAAAGCCAAGATGGGGTGGAGGGGGGAAAAACTCCTGCTGGTGCCACCGAAACTTTAGTCTTTGGGGTAGGGAAGAATTTCTTCCCCCCCGACCGCCGCCTCCCCAACACAAGCACCAACAGGAATCTGCCTCTCCTCTCGCCAGGGATTTACTTCTCCGAGAGCTGGAATATTTTGACACACAAGCAGTTGCTTCACTAAGCACGTAAAGCAAAGGGACTCACGGAGCTTCTACAACGACGCTGAGATTTGCCTGGATACGGGTAGCACCGGCTGTGTCCGGGGCCCGATCCTCTGCGGAGCCCCAGACACAACCGGTGCTACCCCAGGGAGGGACTCGGAGCATCCCGGCAGGATAAAAATCCCAACCTCCCCGCATCCCCTCGGGAAGCAGAGCATCCAAGCTCACCCGCTCTCCGGGAGAAGCGGCACCGGCAAAACCCAAGCCGCAGGCAGACGGGGAAGCAACCGGATCGGTTTGACAAACACAAATCAGGATAATTCAGAATCCAAAACTTCCTTACCAGCCTTCCTTATGGCTCCGCGCCGCTGCCAGCGCCGGCATCCACCGGGGCAACCAGCGAACTGCACCACGGCAAGCGGGGAGAAGCAAAAACAAACAAAAAAAAATACTAATAATACCTTTCCCCCCTCGCAGCCGCTTAAGAAATTATCCGAGCATCTTCCCAGAGGTTTCTGCCCCGCTGATTCGCCTTGGCTTCTCCACCTTTCCACCCCGTTCGGTCACCAGTGTCTTGAGAGAGAGACATCGAGTCACTCATTTTACCCACTGAGTATATACAAAAGACCCTGAGATTGTTCAGGAAGCAATTAGCCGCTGTTCAGAGGAAAATGGTGTTTTCAAATGGATAACCTTTGATGTAGTCAATAGCCTCGGCTCTTCTTTTTTTTTTTTTTTTTTTTCCTTGCAGCCACACACAAAAGAAAGAAAAAAAAAAATCCAGCGAAAGGCTGGTAATTCCCCCCGACACAGCCCTCGCTCAGCAAAAAGGGATTTTCTCGCAAGGCGGAGGAGAAGCAGCTTCGGAAAGGCAGCTCATCTGCCCAACTTTTCTCCCCTCCGTGTCCCAGAGCGTACGAGAAGGATCATGAATATTCATCCCCCCCCCCTCCCCGTTAGCAGGTTCGGCTTTTGTTTTGTCCTCCCCGAAGCAGGAGGAAGGGGGGAGCTAACAAGTGAGGTTAATGCCCGTCTTTTCTCTCCCATCCATCTCCTCTTTAACCAGTGACCTTCATGTTA
>NW_015090880.1:13059028-13059947 GCF_001431845.1 Calidris pugnax
GGCGGCCGGCCGCGCACCGGCGGGCAGCCCCGCACACAGGGACCGCAGCCTCCCCCGGCTCGCCGGGAGAGGTGCCCGGGCTCCGCCAAACTACACCGCGATCACAATAAGTCGCGATTATCAGGAGGGGCGAGGGCGCAGCCATCCCGCAAGGCGCCCTGCCTCGCCGGGCAACGCCGACCCGCTCTGCCCGCACCCCAAACCGCACCGTCCCCCCGCCGGCTGCCGGGGAAAAGGGATGCGCCCGGGAGGAAGGAGGGTTTTGCCGAAAACGGCGACTCTGCGGATTTCGGGGCGAACCCAGCTCGGCTGCCGCGCCCCGCGCCCCGGCGGGATGCGGGGATGCAGGAAGGGGGATGCGGGGAGGTGAAACAGCGAGGATGCGGGGCAGCAGGATACGGGGATGGGAGGGAGAATGCGGGGATCCGAGACACGGAGGACGCGGGGAGCCCGGGAAAGGCTGCGCCCCACGCTCACGTCTCCGGCGGTACCGGACTCGGGTGGGCAGGGGGGCGGTGGGCTCCCCCGCGGTGCGGTACCGGGGAAGCCAACCCCGCCGGGAGCCGGGGCGGGAGGGAAGCGGCCAGCCCCGCCGCCGCACCGGGCAGGGAGGGAGGCACCCCCCGGGTCCCGGCACCCCCCTACACCCCGGCGGGACCCACCGCCCCGAGAAGGGAGGCGGCCCCCGCCCAAGTCCAGCCCGCACCTGCCCGGTGTCCGGCACCCCGCTGCGAAACCCACGCGGGGCGTGGGGTGGATAAAGGAAAAAAAAGGCTCGGTTCCCGGTGGGTTCGCGTTCCCCCCCGCGGGAGGCGGTTCCCGCGGCCGCGCTCCCGGAGCCGCGGGGCGCAATGCGGGCTGGCCCCGGGCGGCAGCAGAGCGGCGGCGCCGGCCCGGCCCGGCCCAGCCCAGCCCAGCC
>NW_015090880.1:13060678-13086205 GCF_001431845.1 Calidris pugnax
GGGGCCCCGACGGAACGCCGCCCGCCGCGCGCCCCCGCCGCCGCGCGCACGCGCACGGCCGCACCGGCGGCGCGAGGAAAGGGGCGGGGGGGAACGAAAAAAGGGGGGGGACGCGAGGGGAAGGCGGAGGCGCTCGCTGCCTCCAGGGGGCGCCCGAGGGGAGGGAGAGGTGGGCGGAGACGCCCCGCCTCCTCGCCCGCCCTTAAAAGGGCGATGGCGCCTGGGAGTGGGCTTTAAAAAGGGCATGGTGAGGGTGGGGACCGAGTGCGCACACGCACACACACCCCCCCTCAATGCGCCCCAGCTTTGGGGCCAGGGCCCACCCGAGGCAGGAGCAGCGCTGGAGGGTCTTCCTCGGCCTTCCCTCCCCTGCAGCCCACGGCAGGACCACCTTCTCCAGAGATGTCCATGCAGCATCTTTCCGCTGGCACCGCATCCACTCCGCCCAAAAATAAGATTACAAAGGGGAAAAAGAATAATAAAATCCATTAAAAAAAAGATAAGTTGGAGGGCGGGGGTGATCGTTTGTCTTTTTTAAGCACACTCAGTGCCAGCCACTTTTGTCACCTTCATTCCCCCACTTTTCATCCCTTGCTTCTCCCTCTGGCCATGGCTTCCCTGCCCCAGGCAGAGGTGGTCCCTGCCTGCCCCAGCACAGAGCATCTGTCCAAGGGGTCCTGCGTGTTCGTGTAGGCAGAAACCTTCCATCACCCATCAGTTGGGAAGGGACCTTTGTAAAGACCAACAAAAATAAATACAGCATTTATAATGAGGATGTCCACCAATTTCATGAGCAACCTTTGGGATGGAAATGGCAGGGAGAGGTTCTATCCAGACCTGCCCAGCAGCAGATGGAGCTACAAATGGTTATACTTTACTGGAATCCCACCATGTGATGCAGCACAGGGGCCATGGGGTCACCTCTCCATGGGCAAGCAATGCAGGGTGGCTTGTTCACCTGGGTTTTCATGGGTGCAACCAGCCAGATCTCTATCACCATCAAATCTCAGCGCTGGGGCACACTTTGCCCTTTAGACAGGGAGGAGCTGTTGGGGTTTGGGAGTTGCCCCAAGCCGTGATGGAAGGCATGTGCTCACCTTGGGCGTGCGCAGATCTCGTCTGCTGGCATCAGGCAGGCGTGTGTGCTTCTGTCCGGGCCAAGGTACGGGCACCTACACAGCTCCTTGCCCTCACTGATGGGAGGAACTGACTCCTGAAGCCACAGCAACCGGGAAGCCTCCTTCAGCAAGAGCAGCACAGAGACCACTGCAGGTCCTTTGGGAGAGGATGTGGAAGGAGAGCCTCAAGCACCAGAACAGAGAAGGAAAGGGTCTCCTTGGAGGCTCCAGCAAGGGTAGGAAGGAGGATGGAGAGGAAAACTGGTGATTTGGCCAAGTACAACAGCAGAGATGCTCTTCCCTTCCTCAGTACTTCGATTTTGCTCATACCTTGCTCGAAGCCCACCTGAGAGCAAAGGTGACCATCCCCATGACTCAGACAACAGGACTCTCCCAACACAGGCTCTTCTCCTCATTTATCCCCACACCCTGCCCTCACCAGCATCCCTCTCCTGGAGGCCAGGAGGAGCCGGGAACGGGCACATTCCCCCGGGATGCCGTGTCGGTGCCTGCCACTCTCCCATCTCTTGTTTGTGCAGACGCACATGGGGCCCAGACTTAAAAGCTTTCCAGACTGAGAAGAGAAGAAATCAGGGAGCTCTGCCGGCAGGGAAGTGGCTGGGGTTTGGATCACTTCCCCCAGATTGAAAGAAACGCTTCTCTTTTTTTTTTTTTTTTTTTTTTTCCTATAATGTTATTGTTTTGCCAACTTGTCAATTTGTCAGCAGTCTACAAATTAGCAGCGTCCTAAATCTGCCATCAGATCATCTGGGCAAACACAACCTTCTTCTTGTGTGATAAATTAAATGTGATGATATACCTGACAGTCTCTGTTTAACATTCGGTTTCTACAAAAGAAGCCTCATTTTCCCTTGAGCTGTAAGGAGCGAAGAAGAAAACATATCGCACATTAACTGAAGTCATCAGCAGCGGTGGAATCCAGTCATAAAAGGGAACAAAAACAACAAAATTGATAGAAGGAGCATTTAACCTTTTTTTTTTTTTTTTTTTTTTCCTTCCTCCAAGAGACTAAATTTAGTGAATTCCTTTCACATTAAAAACTTGTCAGGTATTCACATCCAAAGAGGCGGCTGCTGCTCAGCTCTCTCAGGGGACTTACCGAGACAGTGAAACCTCTTACACGTATAAAGTAGAAGGGAGAGATATTCAGGCAATCTCCCACCGCTGCTTTTAAATCCGCTCTCTCCCAGGACTGGCACACGGGCACCTTGGTTCCATGGCTGCTGTCTCCTCCTGCAGATGAGAGAGGGATGAACTCTTCCTCCCAGGGCAGGACCGAGTGGTGCATCAGCACTGACCCCCAGGCCACTGCTGTCATCCCCGTGTCCCTCTGGCACAGCAGCGGTGGGAAGGAAAGCAGAGCAATTAATTTTTGCTGAAAGATGGATTGTCAACATCCATCCAACAATGAGGGAAACCAAGGTGGTGGAGCTGAGAGACCGGGGTCCTGCTTGTGGACACACCACCAGCCCCCTCCTGAGGTGGCTGAGATGCCAAGGAGGGTCCAGCCCCAAGCTGGGGAATAAAGACATTAAGAAAACTCAAGCATCCCCCGTGCCAGGAGCCCGGGGTGCAGGGTCAGGGAGGGACCTGGCGGGGAGCATCCCGGGTTTGTAGTGGGTGGGAAGCAGCCCCCGCATCACAGAGCTCTGATTGCTGGTCCAATGGCTCATCCAACACCGTGCCCGGCGGGCACTGGGACACGCTTGTCACTCACATGGCTTCCCCCCAGGTCTGGGCACATCACCCCCGCAGAGAGACCCTCGTTATCTCGGGAAGTCTTGCCTTTTATCCTACCTCCCATGGGGCTTTAATTGCTCTCTTCATTCCCCAGCCTTCTTGTGCATCTTTACCCCCCCCTCTCCCCGACAGACCCTGCCGGCTGACAGCCTCGCCGTGCCCCGAGGACAACCGGCTTGAGTGGCACCTCAAAGGCACTCCACAGCTCCGTGCTCAGCAGGGTGCTGGGAGGAAGGGCTGGAGGCAGAAGAGATGGCTCCGGTGGCAGCTGGACCCAAAGCCCAGCGGTGAGGGGTTCACCCGGCTCCTTCTCCTTGTGCTGAAAGCTGACTCGGCACTTCTTGCCCACAACTTTGACCGAAATTACACTGAGAGACAATCTGTTCTCGGTGTGGCTGGTCTGTACGTTACCGAAGAGACCAAGGGGCATTTTGTTCACAAAAAGCAGCCTGACAACTACTTTGTAAAAATAAAACTAATTGGGGGAAGGTTATGATGCTGGAGAGAGCCCAACGAGATGAGGAGGCTCTTCTGCTCAGCTCAGGGGGTTGACCCAGTCTGAGTGGTAAGGGGTAAAAAATAATCAGCTAAATTAACAATTTTTTAACTGTTTGCAATTTTTGACTGCCAAAAATCTCTACTAAAAGGCAAACTCCCGCATGGTACACCCAGGTCCTCAAGCACACACCACCTCTCCTGGTTATCACCCATGGACTATCACAAAATGAACCCCCCCCAGAACCTGTGGGCAGAGTTTAAATCCCCTGCGCTGATCAACAACACACAGGGATGAGAGAAATCCAGCGGCTTCAGCTCAGAGGCCTTTTGGGTTGTGAGATCTGGCTGGCCCAGAGAAGAGCCTACAACCCAAATGTGGGCTTTGGGGATCTTCACACCCAAACCCTGCAGCTCAGCTCTGCCCAGCCAGTCCCAGGGCATCTTCCAAAAGGGCACGGGCCCCAGGAGAGGATCATCTCTGCCCAGATGTCAGCAATGGAGTTTTTTTCTCATCCCATCCTTGCAGACATCTTCCCTCAAGACCCAGGAACAGAAAGGCTGGACAGACCGGCTGGGGAGGCAGCTCTGGGTCCAACCAGAGGGTTTGTCAAAGTTTTCCAGGAGGCGTCAGCAGCTCTTTAAGCTTCTTGACAGCCAGGATAACAAACTGTGTCTGCGGAGCTCTGGGGATCCAGGGTAAAATTAAAACGGGTAATGAATAGAGCCATTTTTCAGGGGATTGCAGCTGCAGAGGCAGTGGGGCCAGCGGGCAAAAGGCACTGAAGAGGGACATGGGGAAGGAACCCGAGGTGGCACCGAGGCTATCACCAGGACGGCGTGTGTTCCTCCTGTCCCAGCTCTGCTGGAGAAGAAAGGCATTTTGCTGGCTGCCAGTGCAGCTTTTATCCTGTGCCTGCTGCTATGGGCACCCTTCGGATCGGTGGGGTCTGCAAAGCATCACCAACCAGTGGCCCCCTCCTCGCCCTCACCGCACCTGTGTTCCTCAAAATGGGGTATTTTCTATTAAGAGGCCTCAATGGACAGGCTGCACTGCCGTTAATTACAGCAAAACGCTGCTCCCCAGCCAGGGCAGGGAATGAAGAGGTCTGAAAGCAAAGGGGGTCACCTCAAAGGGGATCGGGAGAAAGGGGTCTGGGAGCATCCTTGCTTCCCCAGGCTGTCCCATTGGCAGCGATGCGCCCTTTGATTTGGGATCGGTGCTGGGAGCTGTGTTTGTGGGAGATGCTTTAGGGGACCCTGCCAGGTCTGTAAGGAGAGGTCCAGGCATTAGTGACACCATGTGGGACCCAGGGGAAGAGACCTGGTGTGACGGGAGAGGACGGACACCCAGGAGGACAGTTTGCTCTGCTCTTCTCCAAGCTGATCCCCAGCTCCCAAAAGACTTGCCTGCCCCGGTGACTGTATCCACCAGCCAACAAGCCACGCATGCACCATTCCCCGGTGGGCAGGGAGGTCCTGCAGAGATCCCCCCCGGCCGCACCTGCACCGGCTGAGCTCCTTCCTGGCTCCTTCATCCCGCAGCCCCGTGACTCACAACGGCGCTTAATTAGCAGGAAGCCTGATGCAGACACCTGTCAACTCCTCCGAGACAACCAGCATTTCACGTTAGCTGCCCCGGGGCTGTTCGGCAGGAACAGCTCGCTCTCCGTATTGATATTCCTTCATCTCAGCCTATTTTCCAAGCCGTCAAGCTGCCATCTCAACCCTCCCAGGGCCGGCAGCGCCGGGGAGAGCAGCCTCGTGTCCATCAGCTCCTGGACTCTGCTCCCATCTTTGCAGCCGCTCAGGAGCACTGGATCCACTTTGTGCCTCCCCCCGGCAGCCTGAGGGCTCCCCACCAAGGAAATCAGGCAGCCCTTGATGAGCCAAACCCCACCGTCCCCGCACAGCCTCCACCTCCAAGTCGGGGCAACTTTGAAGTGAGGAAAGAAAGTCACTTTCTGATGCCCGAGCTCTGCAGAGAGTCTCTGAGAGGTGGATCTCTGCCACCCTCCCAGCACCGTGGATGCAGCATCACCACCCTGGCCGTGGTGCGGGGATGCCCACTCCACCAGGAGACACAGCCATGGCCACTGCGCTGGGCCCTGCAGAAGGTTACCTGGGGTGAGCTGAGGTTCATAGATGGTCTTGCAGAGACAGGAAAAGGAAGGACAGATTGACCCAACTGTTACAATTGAGGTATAATTGCTAAAAGTGTTAACTCTGAAACCTAATGGTTGAGGGCTGAATAGCAACCTGAGGTCAGGTCTCACCACTTTGGCTGGCCTGTCACCAGCTGGAACCAGGCAGCACTTTCCTTCTGGGGAAATGCCACATCCTTCAGAGCCAGCCTCCACCCCAGCTCTGCTGTATCCCACCGTACTGCTGCTTACTGACACCTGCACCGTGCCCTCCCTCACCAGGACCAGCTGAGCACCCCTTTCACAGAGCAGATTCACCTCCTCCCTCACCATCAGGATGACATCTGTCATCACCTGCTTACCAAAGGCTCTCTGGTCCACCACCAGTTCCAGGAGGAGAGATGGTGTGTTCGGCATGAGTAGGGACAAGGGAGGGTCGCAGTGGTCTAGGAGCATCCACCCTCCATTTCATGCATGGGGAGAAGACAGAAAATTATACAATTAAGACCCAATGATGCATGAGCCAGACTAAATCCCAGGCTATAATTGCCCCTGCTTCTAGGTGCCAGGATCCATCCCCAGGCTGGCTGTTTCCCCCATGACTCAGGTCAGTGGAAAGATTAACACCAAGTCCTTCGGTGGCTCAGAAACTCATCTTTGTCACGTGGAACAAGTGGGTGGCCATGAGACGCCAAGGAGTCCCTTCCCTTTCTCCAGTGCCCATGTAAAATTAAAATGGACAAGGAAGAGGCTGCTGTAAATAATGCATTTGTGGTGCACTACACGGCTTCAGGAGCACATATTCATTGTCTAGTCTTATTTAAAGAAATCCAGCCCTGCCTGCGTCATTAAAAATGCATCCTGGTTTCAGCTTCATCCTATATACCCTCACCACCGTGAAGCAGGTGGCTCGGTGGCTGTTTTCATGCCTTCCCATTCTCAGCTGGTCCCGGGCAGCCCCATGCTGGTACGAGCAAGGCCTCCGGGTCACATGAAAAATTCACGCGTTGGGCATCAGGCGTCTTCCATCCCTCTGCTCCCTGCTCCTCCCTCGCACCTGGGCCTGAGGACCTGCTCTCTGCCGTTGCCTCCCACACCCCAGCAGCATCCTCCGAGCTAATAAAGGATGCTGACGAGAACTGCTAAGCCCCAGGCTGGCCACAATATCAATCCCAACGCTTTCCCATCCTGCTGCCTTCTCCCCCTCCTCCCTCTGGCCAGCCTGAATTCTCCCTCGCACGCTTCCCCTGCTTGCACCCTGCATTTCCCCCCCACCCACAGCCCATCATGCTGGTGGGTTCACAGGCTCTTGGCCAGTTAACGGCCAGTGGGAGCTGAGCCTGCAGGGAGGCCATTTCTTACATCATCCTCCTGCTTGGCTGGAGAAGGCAGCAAGGAGTCAGGTCCCTTAGGACCCGCAGGCTGCAGCGTCCTGTTTGCTCTTCATTTTCATTCCAGGGATGTGGCACCCAAGGCTGGTGTCTTGCATAGCTCCTGGCAGGCACCAGAGGGGATTTAATTCACCGTTGGTGCTCTGGGAATGGTGGCTGGGGATGAGGAAGTGGAGGGGAGGCTGGACCCAAGGCTGGAGGTGAGGAGAGGAGAGACAGGTTGCCCGACACCTGGCTGGAATTTGCCACATGCCACTCAACAACCAGGCAGCCACAAACCCAAGCACCTCTTTAATGGGGCTGCGCTTCAGATAACATGGATAAAGCAATGGCAGCTCATTAATGATGAAGATCCACCGCTTGCTGGGGAGTGAGGAGAGTGGTGACCAAGAACTCCATGCCAAGGGCATCTCCTAAGGGGTTGGTGTGGCACATGCACTGCTCAGGAACAACCTCTGTGGCGCTTTGCTGCAGAAGCAGGGCAGCCTCAAGCCACTCCAGAAACTCTTAAAACACCTGCCCTGGGCACTACCAGCATGGGATTGGACATAGATGGGCACGTCCAGATGTCCACCAGCCAGCCCTGTCATGGCAGAGAGACGGGGGGGAAATCCAGGGAGCTTCCAGCCCCAACCAGTTCTCTCAGCCCTTAGCCACACCATGATCAACGTATCTGCACCCATTCCTTCAAGGACAAACGGGTGCCCCATGGTGCTTCACCCCAAATCCATCCCTAGGTGAGCCATCACACCGATCCCAGCCCATCTCTGCCTGTTGGAAGGAGCTTGGGGTCAACCACAAGCGCACGTGAGACCATAGCAAACCTAGGTCAGAGACATTACTCACAGCTTGTAACATTTATCCCTGCTTGACGCTCATTGCCTTCTCCTCTCTAGGAAATGACCTGCTGGCCAGAGGCAGACCGTGGGGTGGGATAATCCAGCAGCATCACTCGGACACACGGACACCCACCCACAGCCCTGCACACACAGCCCATGCCCACCCGGGCACCCGCCAGATCCCCCGCAGCCCCCTGTGGAGGAGCTCCTCCAGAGACACTGCAAGAAAACCTGGGAGATAACACATGCCTGCGACATTAGCAATTAAGGAACATTAATTATAATAATAATAATTATCACAAAATAGCATTTTTATGGCACAATATTATGCTGAAGGATTTACAACATACTGAATCATGAAGTTCGTAATTAACGTTATTTTAGTTTCTAATTCCGCTTTAATTCTATTCCAATAAAAGATATGATAAATATACCTTAAAAAAACCCAGACAAACCATTACTTAAGACAATTTCCCTATACAGGGATGTTATATTGCAGCGCAGAGATCCCTTGAGGAGCATCACAAACCTCAGCGAGGAAGAAATGTCCGGTCCCATGAAATACTGAGCTCCCACAAGCCTCGCCCTGGGGCAGCAGGGCATTCACAGCCTGCAATGCATCCATGGCTTTAGCTTCCTGGCCATGAGCCCTCCTGAAAAGGTTCTGTAAGTCACCATGTTTCTTCTGCTGGGAGGACAGGAGGAACTGGAGAGCCTGGTATCCACAAGGCAGCTCCCTAGGAGGAGCTGAGCTGGGTTTATTCCTCACACCACTGCCAGAGGAGTCCCAGCATCACTGCTATACATGTAACATGCTCCCCAGATAAAACAGGGACATGTCACTCCAGCTCTGACTTCAGTCCATGCACCTGTAACGGTGGGTAGGAGAGAGAGAGCAAAGAAAAGTCTCAAATCTTGGCCTTGAGCTACTTGGAGACTTCCTTTTTTTTTTTATCCCCTCAACTTTTTTCCATGAGAAAGTGTTTATTGACTAAAGGGGTTTTACAGAGAGAAAAAAAAAAACAAAAACCCACAAACAAACCAAAAAAAACAACCTTCAATTGTTGTGATGAAAGTTCATCACCAGAGGAAGAAAAGATAAGGAAAAAAAAAAAAGGACAGAGAAATTCTTTAGACATCGTCAAAGATTAATGTCTTGGAAGAGACATTGCCATTGTAAAAAGATGTTTCAGTTCCATTTTGTGAATAAACTCCATAATATTAACAAAGCCAAAACCAGAATACAAAGGTTGCTGCTTACTACAGCAGCCGGCTCTGGTCACCCCATATCTTGCTGCACAGAAATTTTGAGTGTCAAGGGCATCACCCCACTGTGGAGCACATTTTGAAATCTCAGCTTCTCCCCCAGAAAAGCCAAGTCTGGCCCCCACTTTGCTGGACCTGCACTGTAACCCGGCTGGACCCAGCTGAAGGTCCATCACATCCATCCCTCAAGAGTCAGCATGGTCCCAGCTGGCAGGTTGCTGGCACTCGTGGCAATAGTCATTTGATTTCAGCCCACCTGGAGTACTGCCTCCAGCACAAAAAGGACATGGACCTGTTGGAGTGGGTGCAGGAGAGGGCCACAAAGAAGATCAGAGGGATGGAGCACCTCTCCTATGAAGACAGGCTGAGAGAGTTGGAATTATTCAGCCTGGAGAAGACAAGGCTCTGGTGAGACCTTGTAGCCCTTTCCAGTATCTGAAGGGGGACTACAAGAAAGCTGGAGAGGGACTATTTACAAGGGCATGTAGCGATAGGATGAGGGGTAATGGCTTCAAACTGGAAGAGAGTAGATTTGGATTAGATATTAGGAATAAATTCTTCACTGTGAGGGTGGTGAGGCACTGGGACAGGTTGCCCAGAGAAGCTGTGGATGCCCCATCCCTGGAAATGGTCAAGGCCAGGCTGGATGGGGCTTTGAGCAACCTGGTCTGGTGGGAGGTGTCCCTGCCCATGGCAGGGGGGTTGGAACTCGATGACCTTTAAGGTCCCTTCCAACCCAAACCCTTCTATGATTCTATGATTTGAAAGCCAGCAGACGTGTAGCATCCCCAACGCCTGCAGCGTGGTCCTGGACAGAGAGGGACCCAGCTTGGGCTGGGAGGGAGATGGGAGTCCCCCAGAAGCAGAGCAGGGGCGGTGGGGTGTGTGTTTGAGGGAAGGGTGGGAGCTTTAACTAAGAGAGGCACCGACATTACTAGCAAGGCCTTTAATTGATTCTGGGAGAGTGATTGCTAAATTATATCCTGACGTCTACACTGCAATCAATAAATGCATTAAAGCCGCACACCCTTTGGCTGTGCTGCCCCACGCCATCCCCACGGCCCCTGTCCTGCCCTGAGCCCCACCAGGGCCACAGAGGAACCCTCTGAGATCAACGAGGCCAGATGCTCCAGCAGCTGGGGATGTGCCCACATGAAGCATCCCTCCCTGGGCAGGTTCCCCACACCTGGCAGGGACGCAGGCACCCCCCAAAATACTGACTGCTCCAAGGTTCAGTGCCACAGTTTGGTGGCAGAGGCAGAAATCAGCCTCCCTCTGCCACATCAGGCTGGTGCTTCCACTGCAGCCTTGAGCTCCTCCTCTTGCCCCGCTCCCCATCCCCTGGCTATTTCTTACAAACTTATTTCATCCGGAAAACCATGGACAAGGCAGAGGGGTCCCTTCCATAAGGACATGCCAGAAATCCTGAAAAGCTCGGCTGCCCGCCTGTTTTAGGATGAAACATTTAGGAAAGGATTTACCGTCGTCGGGAAGGGGTACAGTGATTTCCAGCGGCAGCCTGGAAGTTCCCACTCTCCCCTGGCACATCCCCGCTGCCTGAAGGGAGAGCTGGGAGCTGGAAAAACAAAAGCAAATGTAAACACTTCAGCCTCTTTATAAAAAAAAAAAAAAGTTTACAAAATGATGAGTGAAAGACAGCTAATGATGCATCGTACGGTTAGTGCCAGGGAAAACGCTCTAAATTAAAGTCCTCAAATATGAAAAGAATCAACATTTAATAAGACAGTTAATGTATGTTATTTAAATGTCACTTCATTATTAAAAAGTGTATATTTTTTGAGGTTTAATAACCATGTAATTGAGGCATCTTTTCTATAGTTAAACCTTGGCAAATATGTTTTTCATAATTAGCTGGTATTTATTTAACATGCAATAACCATCCCATTAAATTTAATGACTTCAATTAATAGGTACAGAGGGGCCCTTTTTAATGTCAATATGTATTCTTAAGGCCGGTTCCGGGGGTGGTGCTGTGAGGGAGCTGGGCTACCTTGGGGTGACCGGGGAGGGCAGGAGCCCCAGCCGAGCCCCGGGGCTTTGCTGGCACCCCCAGCAGGCATGGGGACCCCGGGGAGGGGCTGCTGCGTGCCCTGTCCAGGGCTTGGGGTGCACAAGGAGGGGGATGTCACCAGGGACACCAGCCCATCCATGCCGGGCACCTCCTTACCCTGCCAGCCCTTTCTCCGGGTAGAAGGAGCGAGGCCACCGTGCCAACGATGCTGGGGTGGGAAAGGAGAGGCTCAGCCTGATGCAGCCACAGCTGAGCCTTGTAGAATAGAATGGCCTGGGTTGGAAGGGACCTTTAAGGTCATCGAGTCCAACCATCAACTGAACACTGCCAAAACCACCACTGAACCACGTCCCTCAGCACCCCATCCACCCATCTTTTAAATACCTCCAGGGATGGTGATTCCACCGCTTCCCGGGGCGTGTTTGATAACCCAAACCAGCAAAGAGCCCAGGGTAAATTAGCTCCTGTAACAAACCATCCAGTACAGACTTATTAACTGGCTTGTAACAAAGCCCAGCAGGATGCTGTGTGAGCTGCAATCCTTCTGGGCTTTGGGCTGTAAAGCCCCACACCCTTATGGAGGAGACCTCACCATGCAGGTATGTGTCACCTCCATTGCCCCTGCACCTCCCTGCCTGGGGCAGGGGCTCTGCCTCCCAGACCCCTGCACCTCCAGGGGCTCTCCCCTCTCCCCCAGCCTTGGCATGATCCTCCAAATGCCTCTCCCCCATCCTTTGGACCCCTGATCTCCCCATGGACTTCACCCACATGCTGAGGGACTTGTATTTGTCTGAAGGCAGATGCACCCGAGGAGTTGAACAGGGAAGAGGGCAAGATTCCCCACTAGCAAATTCGGAAGCGAGCTCGGGAACATGGAGCAAACCCCTTGGAAAGCAATTACTGCTCACAAGAAGTGGTGTGCTAGAAGCACATGGCTTTTCTGCTCCGGTGAAGGTACTGGAGTGCAGAGTCGTGGCAGTCAGCGCCGGGGGCAGGCTGCAAGTGAGGTGCTCCCCCAGGGACCCCAAAATGCCAATGGCCGAGGCCAGCAGCCAGCACGCCCCCCTGGCCTGCCCAGCACACAGCTGGGGTGACCCCACTGCTCCCCAGTGCCTCCCACCCACCCATCCCTGAGGCCATCTCACCCAGGGATGTGACACTGGCCACGAGCACCAGGTCAGGTCATGTCCTCCTGTCTTAAAAACCGGTGAGATGAGGCTGGCAGTGCTCACTGCAGCCAGGGGACCATGGGGAGGCAGTTGCTCCATTTTTCCAGTTGTCTTGGGCCAGGACACAGCTCAGGAGACACCATATCCTTGAGGGCAAAGGATTAATAGGTTGGGCTTATACCTCTGGCCAGGCTGGCTCACCCTAGGACAGAGAACCAGCTCTAGCAGAGCCCATGTTCCCAGAAATACCCAGCACACGGCCCCGGGGCTTTCCTTCCACCCCCGACTTCTCCCTGCCCCTTCCAGTCCTTTCCATCGCAGCACAGCAGGGGCTGGGGGGGATCTCACTGCCTGGGTGTCCCTGGCACCTCCTTCCCCAGCTAAAACCCTCCGAGACCATTTGCCAGGGGCAGCCGAAACGCACCAAGGATGGAGCAGATTGGAGAAGCATATGTCTCCACGTTTTTCCCCAGGCACGGAGCAAGGTGCCAGCAGTGCCACTGGCCTCCGTTGGGCAAGACACCGGCTGCCTGCGCTGCCCTGCCCCACGTGGAGTGAGGGAGCAAGACTCAGCAGTGATCAGTGAATGCCATTTAATTGCGGCATGGGTAATTAAGGGACCCCATTGGTTGCTCCAACAAGGCTGCCACAAGCCATCTGCTCCCCTTGCCCGGGGACCCCCGTGCCCGCGGGGGGTGGCAAGAGGGGCACAATGATTTCTGGTGCTGGGGCCGGGGTCTGGGCGGGAGGATGCCCACCTCGCTGCCCTCCTACCTGTGGCTCGGCTTGGGCAGCGTGGCCAGGATGGGGAGCGGAGCCGATGGGGTTATTCAGTGCCTCAGCCCAGGCCCAGGTGTTTGGTGGCCAAGCTGCCAACCTGCCAACAGCTGCCCACACCGACATGGCCATCAATTACCCACGGAGCCACCAGGGACCCATGCCAGAGGGGAAGCAGTGGTGGCGTGTGGCCCCGCGCAGGAGCCCAGCGCAGGTGATTAATCCTCGTTAGCAGCCTGACGGGGAGAGGGGCTTGCTGGGTGTACGGCACCCAGTGGCTGCTCCTGTTTGTGTCCTTTCTCTGCAACTCCCCCTTCTCCCGTCCTCCCCCTGCCCTCTCTCATCCCGCTTCCCTCCTACCTCTCTCCATCCGTTCTCCCCACCTCTCCCTCCACTGTCCCGCGCCAAAGGTGCTCCTGCAGCGCTGCTCCCATCCCCAAAGCAAGGGTGAGGCTGGTCCCTGCCCACCACACCAGGCTCCCAGAGGGTGCCCAACAGCCCTTGCAAGGAGGAAGCTGCTGGGACTTGGGCATCCCGTGCCGCAGTCTCAGCCACCACCGTCCTAACTTTCCATGGAAGAAGATGACACCAAGATGTGTCAACCCACAAGGCCACCTCCGGAGCCCAGACCCACCCAGCTGCACCCCAGCCCTTGGGGACATGAGGCTCATCAGGCAAGAGCAGAGCACAGCCTGGGCAGGACAGCCCCGCAACGCTGCGCAGGGAGGTGTCATCCCCAGCGTGACATCCCCGAAGCGAGCAAATGCCGCTTCTCACACAGCAGATGGCAAACCCTACAGCGGGGAGGGGAACAGGGTGCCCACCAGCACCCCCAGCTATCGCCTTAACTCCACACCTCCCTTTTCAGGGCTGGGAGCCAGCACCGGGCTCCCAGGCTCTCCCCTCCACCGCCCTCCTCATCCTGGCTCCAGACATCCCCAAGGACACCCCCAAGGGCCGGGGACCAACCTCTGCCTCCTGCTCACAGCCCTCCGCACCTTGGTCCATCAAGCCACCGCTCCGGGAGGAAGCATCGAGCTGAAGCCAAAAAGGACCTTGCTTGTAAAGAAAATAATAATTCTAGAATAAATAAATAAATAACAAGCCCAAGCACAAGTCTGCTTTTAAATTCAAATGTGCAATATGGCCCGGAGCCTCGGAGCCAGAAGGAAACTACAGATTTGGGCAAGGAAACAGGGAATATTTCACTTCAGCTCCGTCCAAGCCGTCATGATTTACACAGCAGCGGGCGAGGTGGGGAGAGCGCTGCTCCCCGGGGGCTCTGCAGCTCCGGCAGCCACCTCCCCCTGCCCACTGCCCCCGGGGCCCCCTAAAAACCTTCTCCAGGCTCTCACATCCTGCATGAGCCCCCCATCGTGTCCCACCTCGGGCTGGGTGTTTGCGTGGGGCAGCAGCACCACAACTGTGGCCCTGTCTGACCGGGAGGTGCCTGCCCCTGCCCGGGTTGGGGGGGGAGAGAAGGGGGGGGGTCGCATCTCCCACCCTCTCCCAAGACAAGGGATGTTCTCTGGGGGATGAGCCCCGGGACATCCCCCAGACAGTGCTGTGGTAAGTTCTTGCCCAACCAGGGCCTCTCAGTTAATGCACCTGCCCCAGCAGCCCGGGGCCATAATAGAGATTTATGCCCTCTGCGAGCCACAGGTGCCATGAGTTTGGACAGAGCTCAGCCCAGGTCCTGCAGTTGGGCACAGCCGAGATTTTACCCCTCCCAGACCGGGATGAGGGGGCAGCGCCTGGGCCCTCTGGGATGCTCACATGGATGCTCCCTGCCTTTCCACAAGCGCAGAGCTCAGCCCAGGGCAGGCTGGGGACATGGCCCGTCCCCTTGTCCCCGTCCCCCAGCACCCCCGGGCTCCCCCCGGCCCCGAGCGGAGCGGCAGTCGGGGAGCAGCTCCGGCAGAAGCGCGGACCGACAGTGCCATCTTGTGCTGCCTGCCAGAAGGGATGCCCGGCCCCGCCGGCCCACGGGGCTCCCCCCAGCCCCACGGGTGTGTGTGGGTCGGGTGCAGGTGGGTGCAGCGGGGGGTGTACTCCGCAGGGGCAGCGGGGGCCTGGCACAGGGGGCTTCGTGCCGGCGAGGGAGGTGATGGGGAGGTGAGAGGGAACCTGGAGCCGGGGTGGGGGGAAATCAGAATAAATCCCCACTCCTGTTTTTTCCACCGCCGGTGGGTACATTAACCCCGCTTACCCCGGCAGCCCCCCCACCTACACCAGGGTGTGAGGACAAAGTGGGAACGGGCACACGGTGATGGTTGTGCCCATGGCCGTGTCCTGAATGCAAGAGCTGCAAGGACCCTTTGGAGTCCTCAACACAGAAAGGACATGGACCGGCTGGAACAGGTGCAGAGGAGGGGCACGAAGATGATCAGAGGGATGGAGCACCTCTCCTATGAAGATAGGCTGAGGGAGCTGGGATTGTTCAGCCTAGAGAAGAGAAGGCTCCAGGGAGACCTCATAGCAGCCTTCCAGTATCTGAAGGGTGCCTATAGAAGAGCTGGGGAGGGACTCTGTGTCAGGAAGGGTAATGATAAGGGGAAACGGTTTTAAATTGGAAGAAAAAAGATTCAGATTAGATCTCAGGAAGAAATTCTTTACTATGAGGGTGGTGAGACACTGGAACAGGTTGCCCAGGGAAGTTGTGGCTGCCCCATCCCTGGAAGTGTTCAAGGCCAGGCTGGATGGGGCCTTGAGCAACCTGCTCTAGTGGACGTGTCCCTGCCCAGGGCAGGGGGGTTGGAACTAGATGATCCTTGAGGTCCCTTCCAACCCGAACCATTCTATGATTCTATGACTATGACCCTGTGCCCAAAAACCAGACACCTCGAGGTATCTACATCACCCAGACAGACGCCAGCCACGTGGCTCCGCATGGGGACATCTTGAGAAGAAACCCCTTGGCCCTGCACAGGGAGGTTCAGGGCTGCTGCTTGCAGTCCCACTGGCATGGTGGCTGCTGGTGGGGACAGGGAGAAGAGCCCTCCCTGAAACAGCGGGTCCCCTCTGAGCACAGCCCAGCCTCTCCTAAAAACATGGGGGCAACACGGCACAACGTCACCTCAGTGCAAAAAGAGCAAAGGATGGGTGCAGGGCTGGCTGCCGGGGGGTGTGAAGGCACCTGGAAAGTGTCAGGGACAGCTTGTCACCGTGTCACCCCATCCCCATGCACAGCTGCTGGGGCACCAGGGCCCTAATGCAGCGACCCATGGACCAGAGGGGCTGCCAAGGCCACGGGCAGCACGGTGACATCCTCCCCCCGTGTCCCCGTGGCACACAAGCATCCTCTGCCATAAGCATGGAGCAAGGGATGGGGGGGGGACCAACCGCGGGGAGGGGGGGGGGAAAAATCTGCTTCACAAGGGGAAACGGTTTTAAATTGGAAGAAAAAAGATTCAGATTAGATCTCAGGAAGAAATTCTTTACTATGAGGGTGGTGAGACACTGGAACAGGTTGCCCAGGGAAGTTGTGGCTGCCCCATCCCTGGAAGTGTTCAAGGCCAGGCTGGATGGGGCCTTGAGCAACCTGCTCTAGTGGACGTGTCCCTGCCCAGGGCAGGGGGGTTGGAACTAGATGATCCTTGAGGTCCCTTCCAACCCGAACCATTCTATGATTCTATGACTATGACCCTGTGCCCAAAAACCAGACACCTCGAGGTATCTACATCACCCAGACAGACGCCAGCCACGTGGCTCCGCATGGGGACATCTTGAGAAGAAACCCCTTGGCCCTGCACAGGGAGGTTCAGGGCTGCTGCTCGCAGTCCCACTGGCATGGTGGCTGCTGGTGGGGACAGGGAGAAGAGCCCTCCCTGAAACAGCGGGTCCCCTCTGAGCACAGCCCAGCCTCTCCTAAAAACATGGGGGCAACACGGCACAACGTCACCTCAGTGCAAAAAGAGCAAAGGATGGGTGCAGGGCTGGCTGCTGGGGGGTGTGAAGGCACCTGGAAAGTGTCAGGGACAGCTTGTCACCGTGTCACCCCATCCCCATGCACAGCTGCTGGGGCACCAGGGCCCTAATGCAGCGACCCATGGACCAGAGGGGCTGCCAAGGCCACGGGCAGCACGGTGACATCCTCCCCCCGTGTCCCCGTGGCACACAAGCATCCTCTGCCATAAGCATGGAGCAAGGGATGGGGGGGGGACCAACCGCGGGGTGGGGGGGGGAAAAAATCTGCTTCACAAATTACCGTTAGTACCAAATGTCCCTTCTTATCAAGACTGGACGGGTATTCAATTTTCTCTTCAAACGCCTGCCTTCTGAAATGGTAATAGAATTTCAAATATAGGGGAAAAGGGAGGGGAAAAACTGAATATGCAAGGATTAACAATGAGAGAGAGAGACAAAGGAAGAAATTATACCAAAAAAATATAGTCGGAGCCTTTGCAGGAATTAATTAAATACAAATATAAAGAGAAAATTAACAGTCTCATGCTTAGGAAGGGGGAGAAAAGGGATATTTTCTGAGTTTAATTAACCTTTTTTTGCCAAGAACAATGAAGAGGAAGGGGGAAGGGAGGGAGAGGAGAGCAAAGACTCCTAATTGTTTTGCCTTGCAGGAGATAATTAGGGGAGCTGGCCGGGTCGGGGTCTGCCCACGCGGGTTTGGGGTGCGTGGGTCCGGCTTGCGCACGTGTCGGGATTGTGTGCGTATAATAACTCGTTTGTTGGTCCTAATTGGAAGGTGGATCCAGAGAAGCAAAGGCAGAGCTGGGAAGAGCCCTGGTCCCCTGGATGCCAGGGGGCTGGATGTGGGTGAGGAGGGGGCATCCCCTCCTGGCAGCACCATGGGGAAGGGGACAGTGTTGGACATTGGTGGGAGGTGGCTGGTGGCCACGGTGGTTGGCAGGACTGTGAGATGACCTCCGTCCCTGAGCTCCCTAATGTCTTGTTTGCAGGTTTGGTATCTGTGGTGCTCGGAGGCATCAGTCACAGGGCAACAGCTTGGGGGTAAGATGAGGGTTTGGAGCAGCTGGATGCCAAATTAATGGTCTTTGTCACCACTGTCCCCTCCTGGAGAAGAAGGGGGAGCCAGACAGTGACAGCAGGACAAAAAGCGACAGAAGGAAAGGGAAGGTGATGCTGATGCTAACAGGAGCACTTACCTGCCGACTCCTTGCTGCCCTCACACTCCTTGCCCTGGCATCTCTCTGCTTTGCTGCAGCCCACACAGGAGCTGCCTGGCCACAGGAATGGACGTCAGAGAAGATGACAACTCACCTAATGCCAGCAACCGGGAGGGACAAAAATCAGTCAGTCAATGCCCCACGGGCCATTTGGACAAGGGGCGATGAACTGCACTATCCTCTCTTCCTCTGTGTGCCTTTCACTACGTCCTTTTGGCACCCTGGTGGTGTGAGGCTGGGAGCAGGACCTGTCTCCCTCTAACCCCCAGCTGGGTGAAGCACAGATTTACCGAGGATTCATCACACGCAACTTCCTTGGGCCACAACCCATGGAGGTGTTCTCCACCCCTGCACCACAATCTCTCCCAAAAAACTGCAAAGCCCCTTCCCTCTCCCTCCAAACCCCCCCTCACTGCAATTGTACCACCATCCGTCACATACGTGCGATGGAGAAGGCCGTGTCCACGCTCCTAGATGAGGCTGGTGGCAGCAGAGCTGGCTTTCCAGGTGGGAAAGAATGGGGCTGAAGCCCCATTTCCACTGGGTGACAAAGAGAGAAATTCATCCTTCTCAGGCAGGAGGCTCCTGAAAGGCACGGGGCTCCTGAAGACTTGACTTTGCAAGGGTCTGGCTCTGCCAGCATGGCATCGCCCAGGAGAACGCACACAGGGGCTATGGATTATCCAGGAACTGGGACAGGGTGATTAATAAGTTAAAACCAACACCAGGAAGCGTTTATTTAACAAACGTGGCTCCTTATCTGTCCAGGAATAGATTGCAAAATTATTCAAGAGTCTTCAGTGTAAATTATTCTCGGTGTAAGGATTGTTTAAATTGCAAGCTGGGAATATTACTGTGAAGTGTACAAGGTATGTGGTAAATTATGTAACCAATTTATGTAATTTATAAATTGAGTTACATAAATTAGCTACACAAGGTACAGCCTGAATGTCAAATTGTATACTCAATTGTCACAATAATAGCTCAGCATCAGATTAGCTTGAGGATTAATCCAGACAGTACAAAGTCTGGATGTTACAAATAAATAAATATAAATATCAAACTGTATACTAACAGCTCAAACTAGGAAGTTATTGGCATTAATAAAGTGCAACCACTCAATTACTTGTCGGGGGGGAAAAATGAGGCAGAGACAGCAGGATCAATTTGCTTTTCAGTTTGCGCAGACATCTCTGGTGCCCTGCAGAGAGCTTTAGGGAGGGCAGAAACTACCTGAGACTTCTCCAGAAGTCTGTGTCTCACTCCTGGGGTAAGGAATATCTCCATCAACATTTTGGTCTCCATCGAAATCACTGATGACTTCACAATTAAGAAGGTTAGACTGAGGGCACGGTTACACTACTCAGACTCACCTGGTCTTTACTCACTAACCCAACTTTTCAGGACTCAGAGGACCTTTAGGAAACCAGAACTAGGGCTGTTAGTTTTCCCCAAGTTAACAATCAAAGGTACATTTCAACCGCTCTTTTTCCATGAGCACTTCCCTCCGCCCCCACAAACCACCCAATCCCCAGGTGCAGCATGGGCAAGACAGCCCTGGCCAGGCACAGACTTTTTGGACATACAGACACCACAAGACGAAAGGAGCTTCTCTTGCAGTCTTCAGGTAGAGCTTTGGTACAACTTGAAAACCTGAAAAGGATCTTTGGGAGGATACATGGGGATTTGGAGCAACAAGAGGAAATACTACAAACCAGTTTATAAATTACTGAAACTAAAATCGAAGGCTGGATGGGAAGAACCTCTTTGGACCAGATGAAGCTCAGAGAGCCAGGAGCCCTCTCCAGGGAGCCTTGTTGACAGGGTGGCACCGTGGGCAGTAGCAGGGCTGAGCCACAATTCACATTTTCCTCCCCTGTCCACGTTCTCAATGGATGCTAAAGGCTTCCGAGTTTCAGAACTTTTTACCCTGTACTCCTTATTAAAATCTAATTTTCTTTCAAGTTGAGAACAGCAGGATTCCGCTCTCCTGAGAAAAGCTGTGATTACGTTGTCATCTCCTTGCCCAGGAGTGCTGAAGGTCTGTAGCAGCGTTAGAGCATCAGCTTCCAGTCCCAGGGGTGACTAGAAAGTGATCTAGAGCACAATTCTCATGACTACAATTTATTAAAACCTCCCTGTTAATGGGTGTGCTTGGTTTTCCCAGAGAACCCGAGTTTGGATGCCCCAAGCAATCCCATGAGGTAAGCACGGGTGGGCAGTGACCAAGTTCACTGTCAGAAGGATGATGTAGAGTACCTTAAAATTATGGGGTGCGCATGGGTCTCATTTTTCTGTGCACTTCCTTACACTGTTGAAAGGAGATTTTTACCCAGAAGCAGAACCACGCTTTGAAACATCTGGCCCATCACGCACAAAGGGCTTCCTTTCTCCTGATGCCACACTTGTACACTGCCCCCTTGACATCAGGTTCCTACCACCTGCATCGATCTAACCCCATTCATCGGCTGAAAACAGCCTCAAACAAAACTACTCGAGTTTATATCAGCAACAAGCAATGCAGCCTCCGAGGAGGACATCTGTTCTGTTCTTCAAGGAGCTGAAGAACCAGACCCTGCTGTCTGAGGGTGCTTCCAAGAAGATTATCAGCTTGGACACTGAGGCATATTGTCTCTTCTCCATCCGTTTGGCCACAGACATTTTTCCTGGCAACGGGGAGGTCAGGCCAACCAATGTCTTGGCGGAACCGACAGCTGGCACCGAGCTGTCACGGCTGGGTTTCATCAGGATGTTAGGGAAAGCAGCCATGAAGTATATTAAATATATTACTGTGGACATTCTATTTTCTAAACCGGCCCACAGCCTGGGAAACGTATACTTTAGGGTACCAGAAGGCACTATATAAAATAATTAAATGTAGTCTTGAAATAAATAGATGAGCATTTTCTCTTTGTAACCCTTTCAACTTAAAGATCCAACAGCGCTGCACAAGCACCTGATTTAAGTCTGGAGCAAGCCCAGCACACCAGTAAGTTGACAGGTCTCAGCTCTTACTCTGCTTGGACAACCCTGTCTGCCTTCCCACCACGGAGCCCCAAGACACTCACGGCTGTGGAGCCGTGATTGGGAGCAGCCACAAACCTCAGGGCTAAAGGTGGCTTTGGACACCAGCCACGCGCGGGGATGCCAGGCTCAGTCTACGTGGCCATCACAGACGGACATCACCAATCCATGTAATCCAATAAATCCCAACCCAAGGAAGCCATCATTAGTTGGCAACAGCGCATGGGAAGCTAAGGAATAGAGGGAAAACGTCCCCACGCAAAGAAGGCTTGCAAAGAAAAATAAATAAATAGGGATTAAAGGGACCATGAAGGCTGTTTCATTGAAGCCGCCCATAAAGAGCAATTTCTCTGCCTTTTGTAAGCTTCTATTTTGGCTGATGTGATTTAAGCTAAATCCTGAACTGGCATTGCCCCCCACCCCGTCTCGTTAAGAGCCACAAAGCTTCGTTGCCATCACCAGCCAGACTTCAGCAGCTGAAAGGCTACTGAAAGAGTAAAGAATTAATTTTTTAAAAGCCCTGCTTTCACACGGCTTCATCAAATGGCAAAAACTCAAATCTCTCCCTAGGTTCAGCCGCTCGGAGGGGGAATGCATGGCAGTACTGGCAGAGTTCCTGTTTACTTGTTTTATGATGGTTGTAACGAGGAACCCATTAAATTAATAGCCGTGCTTTATTTTTAATGTTATGTTTAGCTAATCCTGACTTACAGTGGCACTCCCCATTCATCGAAAATAAAAATCAAACTCGCTATGAGGATGGACTCCATCACCAGGGTAATGGATACAGAGAGATGTGTAAGAGGTTGTAGGAGAGAAAAAATAACACCCTTCTCATTCCTTCTGAGGGAGTGTCACTCCTGTCCCTCAGCTGGTGCCCACTAGAAACATTATCTCAGGCAGTTCAAGGACTAATACAAATCTGACCTAGAGCCATAAGAAAAAAAATTGCCTGATAGACCCATTCCAACTCCACTCACACCTCAGTGCCAGGTCCCAAAACACAGAGACACCCTCCTGTCCTGCCCCTGCCACATGAACCCCTCGGAGGACTCAGCGGTTGGTGGCTCCTCCACACCCTCGTCCCCAGTGCCCGTGGAAATTCTGACCTGTAAGCCTTAAGTTACCCATCCACACACGTCAGAGAACGTACAGCCGAGGTAATGATACAACTGGGTCAAAACGAGCCTTCTAAAATCTGAGACACATCCTGGGACCAGCAGCCCTTCAATTTGCCTGTTCAGCCCTTGGTGATTCTGGAGAGCTTGAGCGAGATGATGAGAAGGAGATGCCCACCCAGAGACTCAGGCAGAGCCCCTCAGGCACAGAGACACACCAGAGGGCACGGCTGGAGCACACACACGTGAGCACAGAGCGCTTTCAGCCGCATCGCCCACCAGCGCAGGTGGGTACTGACCATGGACAAGCACACACAGCCAGCGACCGCTGAGGAAGGGTCTTGCTGGTGCAGGGACAAGCAGCTCAGGTGTACTCACCAGGTCCACCCCCCACTGCATCCTCGCTGAGAGACTCCTAGCACACAGCTCCCCGGCAGCAGCTGCCTCAGAGCAGGTACAACTCGAGTAAAACAAGCCCTTTTTGGTACAGAAAAACTGGTAAGGACCAAACGCCGAGAAGCCAAAAGGACTCCGAGTTTCCAGGATGATGCTCAGGAAGCTCTTGACTACAGCAAGGCTGAACAAGCCCTCCTACAGCTGCTCCTTGCCTTCAGTCATCTTCCACTCTGTAGTCTGGGTGACACAATAATCTTTCCTTTCCTAAAGGAAAGTTCCTAAAGAACTTTTTTTTTTTTTTAATTCTGTAGAGAAGGAATGCACCAGTTTGCCATAAAAGTTCGCAGTAGGAGATGGGAACGAAGACAACTGCAAATCTGCTCCAAAGATGTCATAAATGATATTTACTTCTAAACAAACTTTTTTAAAACAAAGGAGGGGGCAAGGTTGGAATCAAAATGAGACTCCAGGTCCCACTGCCCCTTCTCCTGCACTCCCTGGGACAGCAAGTCTTCCGCCCAATGGCTCCCCCACAAAACAACACAGGAACCAAACACCAGTGCCATCAGCTTCTCATAGCACATTGCACAAATGAAAAGGCTGGATGAAGCACAAGCTACTCCACTGAGTGCAAGCAGGAAGAGCGTCTAATTTAGGCCATTCACCTAAACTAGGGGAAACCAGCTTCAGGAGCAGTTTGTTACATACCCCAGAGGGAGCAGTTGGTTTCATCTCCAACTTGGAAACAACGGTTTGTTTGCTGCTCTCCCTACGAAGATGACACAGGAAAGTTCTCTGCCATGTGCCGACCCCTGTAAAAAGTCTGAAAAGAGCACATGTGTCATTAAACCCAAGATGTGCTTTTGACACAGAGCCCTCCCGAGACCAGTGGCTGCTTCATTTGCTCCCTCTGGCTTTGCCCCAGGCTGTGCAAGGACCACTCTGCCAGCATAATTACACACCAGAGTGGGAAACAGAGGGGCGTCATTACGTCCCCTGAACAACCTCAGCGAGATGATGACTACTGGCCTGGGCTAATCACTTCAGGCTGCATCACCCTTCACTCTCCCAAGGCATCACCCCAGGAAACACGGGGAAGTGACAAGAAACCAAGACACGTACCAAGAGCAGAGTGATGAGGCTGACAGATAAGGAGGGCAGTTCAGGAATATCACATCCATCTTCTTCCAAGGATTAAATAAAAATTAAAAAATGGCAGCAAGTGTGGGGCTACAACCCCTCAGGACTCTGAATGGCCCTTAGCAGTCCTGTGGGTTTCTGAAAAAGGGCTGATAACTCTACAGAGCTGGGTGACACGGCTCCCTGGGGTGGCAAAAAGACCTGTTGCAGCCGTAGGCTGTATTTTATCCAGGTGCATCCAGTTACAGCAACTCTTAGAGGGAGAGGGGAGGAGTGAGTGGGGAGTCCTTGTACCCATACTGCCTCTAACCCCAAAAGACCAAGTCACCAGGCAAAGAGAAGAACACGGTCCTGAGACATATACAAGACTGGCAATGAAGTGTTTTAGGGAATCAGACATAAACAATTTAGCAACAAGCTACAGATAAACACTTTTAACCAGTTTGGAAATAAAAAATAACAACAACTTGAAAGACAAATTGAAAAATTCTGCCTGGAAAAGGAGCACACAGCGTGAGATCACAGGATTCAGCAGACTATAAAATAGGAAATGAGACTTACTCTTCTGCCCCTACAGCTACACAAAACCCTCCTCCACAGATTACAGACATGCTTGGCAATTGCCTCCCTCCTCCAGCCTCTCCCGTTATGGACGAGGCAGAGTTGGTAGAAGCCTGAATGCAGAGAGGATATTAGATACAGCGTCTTGCAAAGCCAAGTGTGAAATATTAACAACAGGAGGCAATGGGTTGTGTTTTTATGCAAGATCACAAATTTGGTGCTTAGAGAGCCTGAGATGTTCTTGCACGCTGGAATCTCAAAATGCTTGTTGAATGTTTCATTAAAAAAAGCTATTGAAGCCTACTGGAAAATTTCTGTGAGTTCTCTTATTTGCTGCATCTCCTCTAACTTCATTGGTTTTGTTCTTTTTCCTTCCTGCAACACTAAGAAATTATGCACGAATGAAAAGGTTCTTCCTTCCATTCATCTGGCCAGTTTTAAAACAATTCACACTCGTAAAGCGGGCACTTTGCAAGCCTGTATTTTCACATGAAATTACCACAATTGTGCACATTGCATCCGAATTACTGGATGCATTTGTACACACAATTACCCAATTTGCACACAGAACTGCAATAACCGGGCAGGCAAAATGGACAGGCAGCTGCTCAGCTGAATGGAGCATCACGCCTGAGCCACATCTGGCACGGGGCAGGTTTGGCTTCAGGAGGTGAAACGGGTCACAGATATTCCCACACACAAAAGAACTGCTTTTTCCCCAAGCACCCGCAGCACAGACAGCAGAGCGGCTGCCCACCCCTACCCTACCTCAAACTTGCCTTTGGAGGAAACTGCCTCCAATTCAGCGTCTACAATAGATTCAGGCCTTGTTTATCCTGCTGTCTTTGCTGCCCATTAATGCCAACTGCGACGGTTAGCGGTGTGATGTCTATTCAACACCGGACACCGGGCTCCAGGAAAAATGATCTCCGCCACTTTGGAGCGTAACTGACACCTGCTGTCACAATCTTGCATGAAAAAAAAAAAAAATCCATGCTCCGAATATCCAACAAGCAGTCAAGGAGAAACATAAGGAGAAGGAGCCTAAGAGAAGACGCAAGGCTTCCTCCTCCTTTGCAAGAGCCTCAGTAGTAAAGGAGCAGCAAAGATGAGGGGAGAAGAAAAAAAAAAAAAAGGAAAAAAAAAAAGGGA